>NW_021604773.1:101170-114543 GCF_004785775.1 Grammomys surdaster | reverse complement strand
AGGAGCTGAGGGCATGGCCTAGAATCCCCCAGTGAGGAGCTGAGGGCATGGCCTTGTGATCGTGCCCCTGTTCTGTGAGCTTTTCCATTTTTCCCACCAGGAGCTGCTGATGGCACATGACTTCACCAAGTTCCACTCGCTAAAGCCGAAGCTGCTGGAGGCACTGGACGAGATGCTGACCCATGACATTGCCAAGCTTATGCCGCTGCTTCGGCAAGAGGAGCTGGAGAGTGTCGAGGCTGGAGTGCAGGGTGGTGCATTTGAGGGCACCCGCATGGGCCCCTTCGTGGAGCGGGGCCCTGACGAAGCCATAGAGGATGGCGAGGAGGGCTCAGAAGATGATGCTGAATGGGTGGTGACCAAGGACAAGTCCAAATACGATGAAATCTTCTACAACTTAGCGCCTGCTGATGGCAAGCTGAGTGGCTCTAAGGCCAAAACCTGGATGGTGGGCACCAAGCTACCCAACTCCGTGCTGGGGCGAATCTGGAAGCTGAGTGATGTCGACCGAGACGGCATGCTGGATGATGAGGAGTTCGCCCTGGCCAGCCACCTCATTGAGGCTAAGCTTGAAGGCCATGGGCTACCCACCAACCTACCCCGCCGCCTGGTGCCGCCTTCTAAGCGACGACAAAAAGGCTCTGCTGAGTGAGACAGCAGCAACTGCCGGCTCACCCTCCCACTTTGCCCTGCTGTGGCTCCCCAGCTCCAGTCGGCTCCCCAGCTCCACGCAGATCCCTGCTCTGGCCCACTCACCCTGCCTGCTCACCCTGCCTGGCTATAAGGACTCGAGGGGGTGGAGGAAGCTTCTCTCCCACACCAGACATTCAGTCAAAGGACTTATAGAGGATTGGGGGCCGGAGGGGGGGAGTGACAAACCTCTGTCCGTCCTTCACACACCTTCACATACACAGGGGCTTCTCACAGAAACACACACAGACATCCATCCATCATTCATATAAAGATCGTTTTTTCTTTTATTTTTTGAAAGCGTCTCACATAACCTAGGCTACCATTGGCCTTCTTATGTAGTTGAGGATGACCTTGAACTCTTCATTTTCCTGGCTCTACTTCCTGAGTGCTGGAGTTTCAGGCATGAACCACCATGTCTGGTTTATGCAGTCCTGGGATATGAACCCAGGGCCTCCTGCATGTAAGGCAAGTACTCTATCAACTGAGCTACGTCCACAGGCCCATCCAGATATTTATTGAGCACTTACTGTATGCTGGGCCCTGGTGGAACCGACTCTCAGGAGTGTGACATATCTACATAGTCACACAAACACTGATACCAGCAAGACCCCTTTTTATAGGTAAGCAGCTACTGTTACTCAGCCACGCTAAGACTCTGTATGTCTCAGGTGTTAGACTCATTGGGGGTTCAGAGCGGACACCTGGCTTCCTTGTTCCTCACATGGACCTCTCTTTCACTTTCCTACCCACAAATCCTAAATTCTGACCACATCCACTTCACAAAGATTATGCAGCAGATAGAAAAACCGCAACTTCCTGGCTCCTTCGAGTATGGCTTCCATCCCCCGGAGCCCAGAGTCTCCCCAGCACACGTGTGGGATTGGGAACCAAAGTATCTGGCCCTTCTGCCCACCTTCAGGTCATATTTAAGTAGAGTCCCTATCAAAGACAGAAACCACAGGGTGGGAATAGGGGATGCTTTTCCAAAGCCCAGGTTTTCATGGATATCCTGGAGGATTAGGAATTTTCGGTGCTATAGCCTTTCCTCCTCTCTACAGGGGCCCCACACACTTTGTCTTCACCACCTTAGTACATGACCCTGGTGGGAAACAAAAAAGATGGGGGGGGGGTGGGGGGTGAGGACAGCTAGAAAGGGCTGAAAACCCAAGAGTGTCCCCTACAGGGCCAATAAAGCCAAAGCTGCTGTTTGTGTCGGTGTCAGGCTATCTTGGGGCGGGGACCCCTAAGGAAGAGGTGCCTGGGGGACCATTCTGGCTCACAGGGGCGGTGCAGCTTGTGACTCAACTCTGCGCTGACTCAGTCTCGGGCTGGGGGCCAGTGCTGCATATTTTCCGAAGAAAAGTTACTCAGGGCCCTCCCCACCCTTGGGACACCCCTCCCTCCCGCCTTCCGCCGCAGGGCCTGGGAACCCAGTCCTGGGCGTGGACGAGGGCCAGTGCCAGTCTGTGTACAGTTTGCCCTTAGTCTCCAAAGCACACGAATCGAATGCACCAGAGTAGATCCTGTAGCCCGAGACCACCGGGTCCTGGGGGAGGAGGGATTATTGTAGGAGTGCACAGGACACTGACCCGGCCCACACCCGGTGCGCCCGAGACTTGCTGAACTGAAGAGCTTCCCGTCCATGTACGCCCTGTTCCGCAGCCCTGAGCGCCCTCTGGTGGGAAGGCAGTCAGTAACTCAGGCCAGGTCATCACCTCAATACCCTGCCCAAGGATGAGCTGATTTCGGCTGTGTGACCCTAGCGAGACCTGTTCCCTCCCTTTGCCTTATTTTTTTCTTTAAGAGTCCGGAACAGAGGTCCATTTTAATTCCAGCATGCCGCAGCAGGCCAATCTGAGCCTGGGGTGGGGGTTGGGGGGCGCAGTGATTGCGCACGCCTTTAATCCCAGCACTCGGTAGACAGAGGAGGTGGTAGATCTATGAGTCGGAGGGCAGTCTGGTCTACAGAGCGAGTTCCAGGACAGCCGGGGCCACACAGAGAAACCCTGTCTCGAAAAATACACTAAATGTGCGGTGTGGCTAGGGCCGTAAGCTCAGTACTTTCCCTGCTTACACGGGGCTCAGCTTTTCACTCTTAGCATGACCGGAAAACAAGAATAAAGACAAAACCCTTTGTAGAGCTCTTTGGATAACTACCACTTTCCAGGGGCCTGGAGATGGGGATGGGTGTGGAGGCAGTGTTAGTTGGTGTGCACTCAGATGCTAGGCACCGCCCTAAGTGCTTTATGTGTATTAAATGTTTATTTTCAGAGAAACAGCATTATTATTCCTGTTTTACAGCCAAGAAAACTAAGTCATTGCATAGTACTTTGCCCAAAAGCAACGATTCTGAGTCTTCCTCCTGAGCCTTTGAATAATGTATGAATCTAATTTTGGTTGAATGTCACGTTCTGTGTGTCCTGTTTAGACCTACCTAAAGTTCTTCAGTTTCCAATATTCTAGGTTTGGAACTTTAAAAAAAGTTTACTCTTTATTTTCCTTTATGTGTGTGTTTGAGTGCATGCATGCATAGGTCTGTGGATCCCAAGAAGTTGAAGTTACAGCTGTGAGCCACTGTGTGGGTCCTAGGGGATTGAAGCCGGGTCCTCTGAAAGAGCAGCCAGTGCTTTTAACAGCTGAATAATCTCTCCAGGCCAAGTACTTAGCCTTTTTTGTTAAGTTTTTTTTTTTTTCTGGTTTTTCGAGACAGGGTTTCTCTGTGTAGTTCTGGCTGTCCTGGAACTCACTCTGTAGACCAGGCTGGCCTCGAACTCAGATTTCCACCTGCCTCTGCCTCCCAAGTGCTGGGATTAAAGGCGTGCACCACGACCGCCTGGACTTTTGTTAAGTTTTGAGGACTCAAATTCAGGTCCTTATTGTTTGCCCAGAAAGCCCTCTTACCCATTGAGCCATTTCCCAACCCTTGTTTTTCATTTTGAGACCGTCCCCCTACCCTGAACTCATTCTGCTGTCCAGGGTGGCCCATGAACTTGCCATCCTACTGCCTCGGTGCCTCTTGAGTAGGTAGGTAGGGTTAGTCGTGAACAGCACTACCCAGCTAATTTTTTTTTTTCTTTTAGTATGAGTGTGTGGTATACAGGCAATTCCACTGGCCTACGCTCAGGCACCCAGAGGTGCTTACATCGTGATCTACGGCAGCCAGATGCACCAGGTGTTTGCAGTAGATAGAAGGACACACCTGCCACCCTAGCTTTCTATTCTCCACTGCCAGCGTTCCTTCTCTCTCCTTCTCTGCCCCCTTGGCTCTGCTCCCCATCTGTCTGCCTCTGTCCCTTCCCCAAGTCCAATACTACCTCCCCCAATAAACACTAGATCTGATTTATGGTGTAACTTCTCAAGCCTTCCAAAAATACCCATTATATTGCCACATTATATTTCATAACTGTGTGTAAGCACATATGCCACAGCATACCCTGTGAAGGTTGAGAACAAACTGCTTGCAGATGTTGGCCCCTTCCATCATATGGGTTTTGGGGATTAATTTGAAGCTTGGCAGCAAAAGCCTTTACCTATTGAAGCATCTTAGCAGCCCCATGCCCAGCATCTTCTTTAATAAAAGAGTTAAAGAAAAATTGACTGGATCCACCTCATGGCAATTACTATTTGGGAAGGAGGGGTGTCCTTCAATGGCACAGGCACCGGTCAGTTGCCTCTGATCTAGTAACTAACTCTTCACTCATCTCATGCTGGTACAACGATCCTAATAAATCCAGTGCTTCACAAAACAACTACAAACACATAAAGGAGAAAGGCATTCTGGGGGAAGAAGGGTGGTTCAGTAGAAAGCAATGAGAAGCGAAAATGGCAAGGCACGAATGAAATTGTTGTGTAATTAAAAAAAAAATTGTTTGAGTAAAATTTCATGGTAGCAGGTAAGGTACATTACTCAGAGTGAGAACCAAGAATCCACATATCCTACGCCCTACCAATCTGAAATTGCAGGTCCAAGTTGCAAACATAGGAGCACTCCGAAAGCAGAGGCAAGCAGATCGCTGAGTTCGAAGCCACCCTGGTCTATAGAGTGAGTCAAAGGACAGCCAGGGCTATACAGAGAAACCCCGTCTTGAAAACAAAAAACAAACAAACAAACAAGCAAAAAACATAAGAAAAAAGACTGAAAGGGATGATTTATCCTTTACCAAGATGTAAAACTATGTAAAACTACACTTTACCAAGATGCTCGCAAACAGGAAGTGCGTCATAGACACGTCACTTGAGTGGCGCACGTTCCAAACCGGATATCGGAGTCTGAGCCACTAAGCTCTTCCTTTAAGAAGATGGCTGCGGGTAGTAACAGGGGCGGTGAGAAGAGCGGCTCGAAAAGCCGGGCGGACTCTGGCTTCCTGGGGCTGCGACCCACCTCAGTGGATCCCGCTCAGAGGCGGCGGAGGCGGGGTCCCAGAAACAAGAAGCGCGGCTGGAGGAGGCTCGCTGAGGAGCCGCTGGGGATAGAGGTAGACCAGTTCCTGGAAGACGTACGGCTACAAGAGCGCACGACCGGGTAGGTGGGGCGGGACTTCCGGTGGCTTGGTCTGGCTGTCTGCGGCCCGGTGCAAGACAAACCGGGAATTCCGGCTCGGTGTGGAAGACATATTCGCTCCGTCTTTAACAAATAAGTATGCAGAAATTCCAACAAAGTTTAAATTTTCTTCTAGTTTTTTTTTTTAATTTGAAACAGAGCCTAACTAGGTAGCTCTGGACGGCCTGGCACTCGGTATGTAGACGAGGCTGGCTCAGAACTCAGTTTCCTCTGCCGCCTGAGTGCTTAAAGCCTTTTGCCACAAAGTTTGAATTTCAAGTGAAAGAGAATAAAGTATGCGCACCCCATCGTGATACATTTTAAATCCTGTGGGAAAGCCCCAGATGTAACCTAAGAAGGACCCCGTGGTTTGAGAGGGAGTCGGGATGGGTCCAAAAAATTAAACCCCATTTAGGAAGGCCTGTTATCTTTCCAGCATTACTTTGGCAAATAGTCTGTATTTTTGTCCTTCAGTGGCTTGTTGGCAGAGGCCCCAAACGAAAAGCTCTTCTTCGTGGACACTGGATTCAAGAGAAAAGGTGAGAAGTGCTTCTGTGAAGTTGTGTGCTGGTGGTTCTCTGAGTCTGGCTTCCCGGGAGATTTGCACTAATGACGTAATTTAAAGCAAGACCACCCCCCCTCCTTAGTTTGGAAAGAGTCTTACCATTTATACCATATTGGCCTCAAACTTAGATCTGCTTGCCTCTGCCTCCTGAGTGCTGGAAATAAAGGTGAGCTCTACCGCAGGAGGCTAGAAGGGGCGGTCTTTAGTATAAAGGATTACTTTCACTGGATGGGGAGCAAGCTTGGGATTGTTAAGAAAGGCGACCCATTCATTTTTGTTTGGTTTTATTGATTTTTCCCCCCTCCCAAAAGAGCATGATAGCAAGTATGATGACCCATAACTTTATCTGAGTTCGAGACCAGCCTGGTCTACATAGTGAGCGCCAGGACAGCCAGGGCTACCCAGTGAGACCTTGTCTCAAAACAGACAGAACAAGAGGATCTGTTTTAACCAGTAGGAAGGAAACATGTCTTGGCAAGATGGCTTTACTCTGCCAGAACTTGGGTTTGGACCTGCTGTGACTTGAAGGCAGGGGCAAGTTAGGGATTGCTTTGATGAATAATAGGGCTTTCGCCAGCGTGGCAGGAAAACACTCAAAATGGGCAGCCTGGTTTGGTAGGTACTGAAAACAAGCCTGTGCCTGGTCCAGACACAGCCAGCCAGCCAGCCAGTGGCTTTGCAGAGCAAGCTGGCAGCTTCGCTGATAGCCAGGCACTTAGTGTGCATGGCATGAGTGAAGGGGTCTTATTAGTGAAAATGTGACCTTCTTGACAAGGTCGGGAGAGCCCGGGGAAGGTGCATGGGGGCACAGGGACTTTTTCTTTCTTTCTTTCTTTTCTTTTTTGTTTTTTGTTTTTGTTTTTTTGTTTTTGTTGTTGTTGTTTTTTGTTTTTTCGAGACAGGGTTTCTCTGTGTAGTCCTGGCTGTCTTGGAACTCACTCTGTAGACCAGGCTGGCCTCGAACTCAGAAATCCGCCTGCCTCTGCCTCCCAAGTGCTGGGATCAAAGGCGTGCGCCACCACTGCCCGGCAGGCAGACTTTTTCTTTCTTTAAAGTAATTTTTACATTAACATATAAAGTAATGGGTTCCATCCGCCCTACTTGGGCCAGTGCGTGTAGTTTTAAATCTAGGGTCTATGTGCAAGGGCAAACATGACGTTTATCATTCTGAGTTATACTTATCTTTGTTTAACTTAGTAATTTCACGTTTTGTTTTTGTCTTGAGACAAAGTCTCTTCTATACCTAGGCTACCTGAAAGGTCGCTGCGTGGCCCAGGCTGGCCTGGAACTCACATCCTCCTGCCTCAGCCTCCCACATGCTTAGGTTACAGGTAGGAGCCAACAGTCCAAGCTGCAGAGTTTTATCCATAAAGGAAGTTGGCATTCCCTTTTTGTTTTTACATTCATTTTTAGTTGTGTTCGTGTGCCCCTGCACCATCTAGGTTGTACCCTGGCACGTGTGTGGTCAGAGGGCAACACGTAGGAGTCAGTTCTTCCCGCATGTTCCTGGGATTGACCTCAGGTTGCCAGGCTTGGTAGCTAGAGCCTGGCCACTGCACCGTCTTGCAGTTCAGCATTCAGTTTTTCATGGCTTGTTGTTCCTGCTCTTATTTGGAGTGCTGGGTGGAACCCAGGTCCGTGTGTGTGTGTGTGTGTGTGTGTGTGTGTGTGTGTGTGTTCGTGTGTGTTCCCCAGGTACCCCCACACCCTTTGGAGTTAGGTTCTCTCTGTTGAGCGCAGGCTGGCCAAAGACTCAATCCTCCTGCCTCAGTCTCCAGAGCTTCAGTGTTACAGGTGTGTACCACTGTGCTCGGCCTTCCTCCTGTGTTCTGCAGTATCTGATGTTCTCCTGGTGGGCTTTAGAAAGTAGAAAGCAGAGTGCTAAGAGATGGCTACAGCTTGCATGTCAGTGCCCCTGGATGCCTGCCCTCTTCCCTGTTAGTTCTGAGGTCCTTTACCTGCTGTGTCTTTGAGTCCTTCCAGATAGATCTATGGGTAATCCCCATCACAAGTACTGCCTTTTGCTGGCCTAGGCCGTGGTGGGTCAGATCTGAGGCTCTCGGTTCTTCTTATGGGATCTTCCCTAGTAAGTGAACAAGAGCAGTCTGGGAACCTTAGGCTGAATGCATAACCTAGGTTGAAGGCCATCCCCTGAAGTTGGGGATTGGTTTCTGAAGGGAGGGAAGGAGGCCTAAAGTAAAGTCTCTTTCCCTGCTGCAGATCCAAGCAAGAAGAGGACCTGGGTCCAGAAGAAGTCACAGCGTCTTCAGAAACCCCTACGGGTTGACCTTGCCCTTGAGAATCATTCTAAGATCCCTGCTCCCAAAGAGTGAGTCCTTCCAGTCCCGGCCCCTGCAGACCATGGGGAGGTGGAGTGGTGGAGGCAGGTGGGAGAGCAGACTAGAGTAGAGCTGGGTCTCTGGAGAATGGCTTAGAGGATTTAGCCCTGGTGTTAAGGCAGCAGGGTAACCTGAACCAAATAGGGGCTGTGGGGTAGAGAAGGTGCTGGACACAGGTGAGATAGGTTTAGCGTCAGCCCTAGAAGAAGACAGACTAGTAGGCCCCGCTGCCCTGAGGTGGAGTCTTGGGGGAGGTCTGGTGTTCTGAATGCTCAGATCTAAGTGCAGTAGTAAGTATGACGTTCTGTGCTGGGCCAGTTGACAAGAAGGCCATGCTGAGGTAGGCAGGAGAAAGGCTGCTGAGCAGTGAGAACAGCCCAGATGGAAGGGGCTTACTGTGCTCAACTGTTGCCTTACCAGTTGTCACTCTTCCCGTACCCAGCATCCTCGCACACCAGATCCCCAATGCCAAGAAGCTCAGGCGAAAGGAGGAGCTATGGGAGAAACTGGCAAAGCAGGGTGAGCTGCCCAGGGATGTGCGCAAGGCACAGGCCCGGCTTCTTAGCCCTCCTGCACCAAAGGCCAAACCTGGGCTCCAGGACATCATTGAGCGGCCCTTCTATGACCTCTGGAACCCAAACAGTGAGTGATTCCACTCTCTTGTAAATGAGCATGGCTAGTGTGGGTGGTTGTCCCTATTGTATGCTGTCCAAGAATGTGACACCCAAGGGCATGTTCTGCAGATGTTGACAGACTTCCAGTGGGGAGTCTGAGGTCTTCAGTGCCATCCTTTCCTCCTTGTGGGGCTCTGCCCTCAGTCTTCAGTCTCCTTCCTCTTCTGAAGTCCTGTCTAGCTGTGGTTTGAGGCCCTGGGGGTTTGAGCATCTTTTTCCTTTGCCTGGATTTTAGTGTCATTTTTAGCAGTGTGGAGGGACTGGTAGGGTCCCTGGGGCGCAACCCCCCTTCTCTGCTAGAAAGCTCACTGCAGTTGCTCTCCTCTTCCTGCAGACCCTCTGGACAAGCCTTTGATTGGTCAGGATACATTCTTTCTGGAGCAGACCAAGAAGAAAGGTGTGAGGGTATGTTTACATCGGCATGCAGTGGGGCCCCGCGCCTGACATCCTAGTGGCTTGTGTCCCTGTCCTAGCTCCCGTGATGACCATCTTGGGACGGTGACCTCACCTCAGTGCCTCAGTTCCTTCCTCAAACTGTAGAGTGTGGGTTGACAGCCTGCATAGGACAGCTGGGGAGCAGTGGGTTAAAGAAGAAATGTCTGAAAACAGCCCAGTGCCCACTGCTGGGTTGGAGGTTGGTTTGTCGCTGTCATCTGGACCTCTGAATGCTTGCTGCTGGGGACCAGGTGGTATGGAACCCTAGCACTTTGGGTGTGATGTGTTCTCCATGTGGGGCTGGAAAAACCTTGGCCTTCACATCCGTGTGTTGTGTGTCTCCAGGAAATGAAAGGTTAGGAGACAGGCTTCTGGGAGGCCAGAAGCCAACACTGGAGAAAAGCCCCTGGGGCTAGAGACCTGGAGGAGCAAACCAGCCATAGGCAGAGGGGCTTCAGGCACAGAAGCTTTGAGGCAGAGCAGGGCCAGAGACCCATGCAGCTGAGGGTATGCAGTGGGTCCTGAGTCAGCATGCATGTATGGGGAGCAGAGTCCTAAGACAGTAGTCCCGGAACTCAAGGGACCAGGTTGGGGAAGTTTGGACTACCAGGGAACCACTTACTGTAGGGCCTGTACCAGGAACAAGACTAGATGGGTGGGCAAGAGCTTGGCCTAGAGGGCACTCTGGTCACCTGAGGTCTCTGATGTGAAGATCTGTTCCTCGTGTCCTCTGGGAACTTTTAGACCACGTAGGCATTGGAATTGTCACTCATACTTTGCTGTGACAGCGGAAGGTCTATAGCACAGCCGATGTAGCAGTGTGCCAGGGCATATAGACCATCTAGACCCAGCATGTCATGTGTTTGCAAATGTTGTTCCCTTCCCTCTCCCTCTCCCCCCGCAAGCTGATCAGTAGTGTACCTCCTTTAATCCCAGCACTCAGGAGAACAGAGTGAGCTCCAGGACAGCCAGGGCTACACAGAGAAACCCTCTTTTGAAAAAACAAAAACTGAAAAAAAGAAAAAGCAAAAAGCAAATGTTGCCCCATTTCCCTCAGGAGTTGTGGCCTGTTGTAGGAGAGACCTGCAAAGCTTTTCCTGTGGAGAGATTGTTCACTGCAAGGACGGGTGTCCCCTGTGCAGGGTGTGAGGTCCTATAGGTGTCTGGCTATTCTGTAGCCTCCATCCTGGCTCATGAGCCCTGAGTCCTTGCACCCCAGATGGGAGAGCTCCAGTGTTTGGTTCCTGGTCATTTATATCTCCACAATAAAACTGTGAAACAGGCTGATGGGCAGGTAACAAGGGACCTTTGTTCCATGGGGGAAGGGCCTGCTATCAGTGCCCCCCTTGATGGAAGGCTGAGCGCAGAAAAGGGTGTAGGGTGAAGTTCTCTGAGTCCTACCTTGTCAGGTTCCACCTTTCAACAATCTCACCCTGGTATTGGGGCTTCAGTGTATGCATTTTAGGGGTACACTGATGGTTCACGACATGGAGTTCATCCTGCCCACCTGCTCTTGTCTTCCTCCAGCGGCCACCACGCCTTCACATCAAGCCTTCCCAGCTGCCTGCAGTGGAGGTTATTCCTGCGGGAGCCTCCTACAACCCAACCTTTGAAGACCACCAGGTTGGTGTGCAGTGGGTTCCGGGCCTAACCCGGTGCAGGTTTCCCTGTCTGGAGTCCTCGTTCCCACTTGCCCTCCCTGGTCGTCCCTTCTTCCCTTACCTCGGGCCCCACCTGCTTCCTTCCCTGGAATTTGTCTGCTCAGGGACCAGACCATCTAATCAGAACCCAGCATGGTGTGGGGCTGAGACTAGCTCAGCTGTCTCTCCACTTTTTGTAGAGTTTGTAGAAGGTGGAGCCATGACCTGGACCAATGCTAAGACTTGGGCATGGGGTAGAATCAGAAGGGCATCCTAGTTTCACCCTGAACTCTCACCTCTGCCCAGGCCCTGCTTCGAGAGGCCCATGAGGTGGAGCTGCAGCGCGAGAAAGAGGCAGAAAAGCTGGAGCGACAGCTGGCCCTGCCCACCTCAGAGCAAGCCGCCACCCAGGTGAGCCCTATCCACTGCTTGTCACCGCCTATAACACCTCCCCCCCCCCCACACACACACACACACACCCGCTGACCACCCTGCTCTCTAGGAGACCGTGTTCCGGGAGATGTGTGAGGGCCTGCTGGAGGAGTCTGACGGTGAGGGTGAGGATGAGCTGGGCTGTGCTGGGCAGCCAGAGGCTGATGATGGGGCCACCGAAACCTCACCCACCAGTGGTGCTGGTCCTGAGAAGAGGATGGAGAAGAAGACAGAGCAGCAGCGGCGGCGGGAGAAGGCTGCTCGCAAACTGGTGAGCCAAACAGGGCCCTGGGACAGAGGTGGTAACAAGGCAAACAGCTGTTGAGTGACCTGATCCCGGCGGCATCAAAGGAGAGGTCGTGGTTTTGTGGGGCCCTGGGTGAGGAAGGCCCTGGGCAGAGTGGCCCTAGGCTGAGCTCTTACTCTGTCCACAGAGGCTGCAGCAGGCTGCACTGAGGGCAGCCCGGCTTCAGCACCAAGAACTCTTCAGGCTCCGTGGGATCAAGGCCCAGGTGGCCCGGAGGTTGGCAGAACTGGCACGCCGGAGGGAGCAGCGGCGCATACGGCGACTGGTTGAGGCTGACAAGCCCCGAAGGCTGGGACGGCTCAAGTGAGGCACAGCTAGGGCTCCAGGAAATGGAGGTCTGCGGGCTGTACCTTGTTCTCTTCTTGGCTCTGTCAGAGCCAAATCCGAGTGTCCTTAACCCTCTGTTCTGCAGGTACCAGGCCCCTGACATTGATGTGCAGCTCAGCTCTGAGCTGTCTGGCTCACTCAGGACACTGAAGGTACTTGCCATGAGGGTAGTGGGGTGCTGTTAAGACCCTGTGCCCAGTGATGATAACCATCCTTGCTCCCCGTGCCCACTGGGGCTATGGGCGACACTATGGCTGCCCTGGGCTGGGCCAGGTGGGCCATTGCCTGGGGACTGAGGGCACAGGGTCAGGGGTGAGGTGGGGAGGGCAGGTGCTGGTGTAAGCCTCTGACCCTCAGAAGGCCTTTTGTCACAGCCTATCTTGTGTCAGTCCCTAGTAAGTCTCCAAGCTGTGCACATCTGGGGCCTAGCCTGGCTTTGGGGTTCCCACTTTTTGCAGCTGTAGCCTCTGTCCTCTGAGCCTCGCCAGGATAGCACACTTGACTTGAGTACAGTATAGAGTCCCCTGGAGCTCAGCAGGGTGTACTTGGGGTACTCTAGAGGCTTTAGGAATATGCTGAGCTCTGTCTGAACCCCAGTGCTATCTAGGATCCTGCTAAAATCTCTCCATCCCTCTGTCCCACAGCCGGAAGGTAACATTCTCCGAGACAGGTTCAAGAGCTTCCAGAAGAGAAATATGATTGAGCCCCGGGAACGAGCCAAGTAAGATCTGATGGGAGGGGTTGAGACACTTCCATACTCCCCCCTCCACCCCCACGATGAGAGACGCTCACCACATTTCCCTTTCTCCAGGTTCAAGCGCAAATACAAAGTGAAGCTGGTGGAGAAACGGGCCTTCCGTGAGATTCAGTAAGTGAGGCCCACCAGCATGTGGCTGCCTGGCGTTCTGTGAGCCATGGTCTACTTTTCCCACTGGTAGCGTAACCTTCTTCCCTTTTGAAAGCTGCCAGTGTCAGGCCCTTCCCAAACCCCATGACCAGTCAACAAGTGGGACCCAGGAATCTAGAGTAGGGGTGAAGAGGGTGCCTAAGGGAACTGAAAGTCTCAACTCAGAAGGAGCATTAACTGAGAAAGGCTGTGGGGTGCACCCCTCCACTCATTCACCTCAGCTCTGCCCTCTGTCCTCAGGTTGTAGCTGTGCAGATGTCGGAGCCCTGCCCATCAATAAAGTACTGTGACCAACCCTGGGGTCTTGTTATTTTCTTACAAGCAGTGTCCTCTCTCCTAAAGTCTACTCACCCCATTTCTGTCCCTCCTCTGCTGCCCAGGGCTTAGATAGCACAGCTCCTTTCCACCAAGCCTGTCTTCAGTGCTGAATATGTGCAGACCACAGCTCTACAAACACTCTACCACTGAGCCACGCCCCCAGCCCCTCACTGGGGGATTCTAGGCAGGGCTCTAC
>NW_021604773.1:98248-101160 GCF_004785775.1 Grammomys surdaster | reverse complement strand
CCCCCAGCCCCTCACTGGGGGGTTCTAGGCAGGGGCTTTATTACTGAAGCCACACCCACTTTCCATGGCTCATCAGTTTCTTCTGTTCCTTCAGATCTTTGCTCAAGTTTTAGATCTCACTGTGGTCTCCCATAACCTCTGTCTTATTTTAAGTTGTAGACCTTCCTAATGCTCTGTAGTTCCTTTCCCTGGTTGCATCTGTCACTGTTGGCATTCTGTTTATCTTCTTAGAACTTCTGTTATTATTTTTGTAGTTTTTGTTTGGATGGGGTCTCATGTAGCCTGATACTTTATGTAACTGAGGGTCAGTCTAACTGATCCTCCTGCTTCCTCCTCTCAATTCTGGGATTGCAGGTTAGCACCACCACACCTTGCTAGTGTATATAATTGATGCAGTTTTAAGTTCCAGTAATCTCAGAACAGTGTCTGTAACCAGTAGGTCATTTATCCAGATGTCACACACTTTAGAATGGAATCTGTAAGACCTTCGTGAAGCAGAAAAGCTAAGTGACTTCATTCCAATAAGTGACCAAGGTCAATCCAAGCTTTTTAGGACATTGGGGTCCCTCTTCATTTCCTGTTTAGAAACACCTTTGGCAAAAAACCAAGTTTACATTCTTAAAGGAAAAAAAAATGGAGCTGGAGAGATGGTTCCGTAATCAAGGGTGTTTGCTGCTTTTGGCAGAGGACCGGGTTCAGTCTCCACCCAGCCTGTCGGGTCTGCATGACCATGTGTAAAGTTAGCTTCTTCTGGACTCATTTGTGTGCATACATACATACTCAGGCACATACACACACAAATAATACATTTTAAGGTTTTTGGTTTTATTTTTGCTATGACATACGTTGTGTAGACCAGGCTGACTTCAAACTCATGGGGATGAGCTTGCCTCTGCTGGAATCAAAGGTATTATGCCACCACAGCTAGCTCTAAGTTTTTTGTTTCTAAAGATTTGTATATCATGTGTTTTCCCTGCGTGTATGTCTGTGTACCTCATGCCTGGTACCCACAAAGACCAGAAGGTGGTATACCCTGTTACAGCAGCCAGTGCTCTTAAACAGCTGTCTCCAGCCCTAAATCTTCATTTAAAAATAATATAGTAAACAAGTTTGAAATTCCAATTTGTGGTGGTCCTGTTTTTGAGACCGGGTCTCCTGCAGTGAGCCCAGCTGACCTGGAACTCGTGTCCTCCAGCTTTCATGCTGTCAGTAGAGCTGTATGCCTGCCCTGGTGGTTGATGGGTCAGGTGGGCTCCTTGTGCCTCATGCTTCTGAATGCTTGAACAATAGGTCTTGCCTGGCTCATCAAGTTTTTTATAAATAAAGTAATTTAATTTTGTGAGGTTTTCATACATGTATATAGTGTATTTTGATCATATTCACCCTCATTCCCAAAATCCCTCCAAATAGCTGGCCATCAGGGCTGGTGGGGTTCTGAAACCTGAGGACAGTGAAAATGGAGACTGATAACCTGAATAGTTCAAGCTGTCATTCTACAGTCACGGGCCTGCTTGCTTGAGCAGTGACATCATTGGTTATTTCATTCAAAGAAATAACATCAGAATTGTAAAAGCCCCACCCCTGCCACTGAGTCAGTCATTCTCCAAACCTGTTGTGCATTAAAAGCACAATTTCAGCAAACCAAAAATAAATGTGTAACCAGGCGTGTTCTATGAACATGAGCACATACCCAGCTGCTAACAAATGTGGTTACATAGTTATGCAAGGTGAGAGACAGATTAACCATTTGTGGGTATAAATCCAGTCATGAAATAGCACTCCTCTGCCATAATACTTTTTAAATTGCAGAGGAATGTTCATTGTACCAAGCAACTTTTCCTGATGATATGCGCGTATTGATTTCTGATACCATCTATCCAAGGACCTTTTTTTGTTTGTGCTTTTGTTTTTTTGTTTTTCGAGACAGGGTTTCTTTGTGCAGCCCTGGCTGTCCTGGAACTCACTCTGTAGACCAGGCTGGCCTCGAACTCAGAAATCTGCCTGCCTCTGCCTCCCAAGTACTGGGATTAAAGGCGTGCGCCACCACTGCCCGACACCAAGAACCATTTTTTAAAGTCTGTTAATATGACACAGCTTCCTCTGAAGAATTGCAAGCAGGATGTATTGCTCTCCGTACTGCCAAAGGCTTACTCAGTGTGACTCTAGCTCTTCCTCTAGGGATATGTCCCAAAGTACCACATGTGGAGGATCAATAGAGGGAGAGAGAAGAGGAGGGTTTTACCTCTTGAAGGAATATTGAGAAAAACAATCATCTACAGGGCTTTCAGCCTGCATGATCCCAGCCTTGCCTGTGACCAACAGTAAAATTAAATATCCCTGTGAGTATAAACAGCATAGCAAAAGCAAGGAGAGCTGGTAGCACATTCGGTCTAGGTAATAAGCATAGAGACCACTAAGATTCACCATGGGTCCTTGGCAAGTGGGAAAGAGTCTCCATGGTCCTTGTCATGTGGAGTCCCACCAGTGAAGCATTCCCTGCAGATGCTGCATGGCCACTGCTACCACATGACCCCTACTTCCTGCTCTAGAGTAGAAGGGGTTTGGAACCAGAATATGTCAAGTGTCTGACCTCCAAGCTACAGGTGAGCCAACCCAGAAAGCCCACTGGGCCAGCCTAGAAAAGGGAACCTCTCCAACCTCCCCATGTGCCCATTCAGAAAGCAGCAATACCCTGTGTGTCTTTCTAGGGTCTGCTACTTGCTGCTGTGGGATTTCTCACTAGAGTGAAGGGTAAGAGAATCCAGCCAGAGCTTCCCAATGACCAGTATCTCCAGAACTTTGGTTCTCCTTGAACTCGGGAGGACCCTGGAACTGGAGTTACATGTGCTGTGAATCAAAAATGGGCTCTGGAAGAATAGCCAGTGCAGCATTTGTAAGCCACCAGAACCGAA
>NW_021604773.1:96299-98238 GCF_004785775.1 Grammomys surdaster | reverse complement strand
GAGTAGTCCAGGTTATCCTTGAATTTTCTGGTCACAGTGGAGGGTCTTGAACTTCTGATCCCCCTGCCTCCTTGGGATTACAGACATACACTAACTACTGTGCCTTGTTTTATGAAAGATGCTGGGGTTTGAACCCAGAGCTTAAGTGAGCACGCTCCCAACAGCCACAGCTTTGAGACTTTTGACTTAACAGGAAAAAAAATATGTTTGGTATAAAAATATTGGAGCCACTGGGGGAAAATGATAATGAGTTTGCTGAAGTCCCATTGCCCCTGAAACTTGGCACAGAGTTTGTTGATTGCATGCCAGAGTGCACGGTTAATCTCCTGCAGCACCAGAACACAAAACCCCCTGGCCAGCACACACTTCCTCCCATTCTCACAATGCCAGGCCGTAAGCTTTCTCCCAGATTCCCTGGTTTCCTCACAGCCCCCAGGAGTGAGATCAGCCTGGGAAAAGAACTCTGTTTATCTTCCCCCAACTTGCCCCTCCCACCTCCCACCCTCCACCCCCCATAATCAGCAGTCTGCAAGCAGGGCTGAAGAAAATGGCCCAGTTGTAATCACTTTAGCATACAGGTTATTATTCAGTGACATGGGCAGTATCCTATGCTGTACTGGAAACAGAAAGGCTAAGTCACCTTCAGGAAGGGGGTCACACATCCCTGCAGTAGGACCCAGATTTAAAATTGGAACATGGGTTGGCAGCCTGCAGGGGTTGGGGGGACAGCCTGGAGTTGGCAACCAGACTCCCTCCCTCTCAGGTTGCTCTGATGATCGTGGCAGATGGAGCATGGGCCATTTACTGCATGTGGGACACAGGCGTTTCCTGCAGCCTCACTGGATCTCCTGAGTTTGCCAGGCTACAGGCTTGGTGACCTGGGACAGAGACCACCACATCTAACCCATGCTATCACCCACATGGTGGCGCCTCAGTGGCCTCCTCTGGCTCTGAGCTTCCTTCCCACCTCCATTGAGTTTCTAGATTCCTGGTCGTTATGGACGTTCTGCGTCACACAGGCTGACTTGAGACTCCTTAGATACTTGGAAAGTATCCCTTAAAAGATGGTTTTTTATGTACTCCAGCAACTTTCCTACCTCTCCTGTCCCTGCCATCTGTCCCAGCACACACATAAAGCGCTGTTTCCTACTCTGCAGAACATTCCTTTCTAGGAGGGGAGAGAGGAAGAAGTGACAAGAATAGCCTTCAGGATAGGCTTTATGGGGTATGTGTGGGAGTCTCCCCTTCACCTATTTATTTTATAGTGCTTGCTCTTTTTTTATGTTTGTGATGTTCTTGTCCTGGAGAAACCTTTCCAAAGGTCATTTATTTTTTTTAAAAAAAGAAAAGGTACATAAATTTTAAACCACTGAGCAGTTCTGCCTGACAAGACCCCATCTATAGCCCAGAAACATTCTGAGAGGACTGTAACATTCCTGACAGAATTCAAATCCACCACTAAGAACTGCTACAAACAAAATCACAAACACCCCTGGAGGAAAATAGTCTGAAGAACCAAGCCAGCTGTGAAGAAATACAGTGGACTGTAGTCACAGGGAGAAATTCATAGTCCTGGTTACTCCAGAAATCTTATTGCCTATGGCTCCTGAGTGCTGAGATTGAAGGCCTATGCCACAATCAAGAAACAATTCTTGACTTCTTTGGCAACCAGGCATGAACTAAAAAGGGAAGATTTATAATGGCTACCTTCTGAAGAGACGGGTGGCTTACTAACCTGGAAACAGTCAGTATAGACTATAGCAAGAATGAGTTAGCTGACTCCTAGAGTCCCAGCTAGAACATAGGGGCTAGGGGTGTAGCTCAGTGGTAGAGCCCCTGCCTAGAATCCCTAAGTGAGGGGCTGGGGGCGTGGCTCAGTGGTAGAGCCCCTGCCTAGAATCCCCCAGTGAGGGGCTGGGGGCGTGGCTCAGTGGTAGAG
>NW_021604773.1:74874-91299 GCF_004785775.1 Grammomys surdaster | reverse complement strand
CCTGTGCCTGTGCCTGTGCCTGTGCCTGTGCCTGTGCCTGTGCCTGTCCCTGTGCCTGTGCCTGTGCCTGTGCCTGTGCCTGTCCCTGTGCATGCAACTGCAGAGGCCAGAAGAGGGCGTTAGATCCCCCAGAGCTGGAGTTACAAGGGTCTTGAGCTGCTGACTTGGCTGCAGGGAACAAAACTCCAGTTCTTTGGAAGGGCAGCAAGTCCTCCCAATCATGGAGCCATCAATCCAGCCCCTGATCTTGCTGCTTGAACCCTAATAAAGGGGCTGGAGCAATGACTCAGTGGTTAAGAACACTGGCTGCTCTTCTAGAGGACCCTGGTTCAATTCCCAACACCCACATTGTGGCTCACAAACCTCTCTAATTCCAGTCTCAGGTGATTCACTGCCCTCTTCTGGCCACCACTGGCATTGCAATCATGTGATACACATGTAAATGCAGGCAAAAATATACACATAAAAATAAATTCAGAGCTGGGCATTTGGGGTGTACACCTTTCATCCCAGCACTTGGATGGGAGAAGCAGAGTTTGAGGCCAGCCTTGTCTACAGAATGACTTCCAGGACTACACAGAGAAACCCTGTTTTGAAAAAAAAGCAAAATCATTAGCATCGTAGCAATAAGTTTAGAAACATATTTTAACTAAGATAAAAAGGGGTAGTGTTTCATAGATTGGGTGTGGTGTCAAACATCTGCAGTCTCAGAACCTGGAGATAAGAGGCAGGAAGATGAGACCTTCAAGGTCATCCTTGAAACTAACCTAGTGAGTTCAAGGCCAGGCTAGGTTACATGGTTACATGAGATCTGATTTGAGAGGGGCAGGGGCTGGGGGTGGGGAAGAAGAGAGGAAAGGAAAAGAGGTGAAGGGAGAGAGAGAACTGAGGAGGGAATGAGTTGGGTGTGTTTCGTCAAAAGCAAGAATCTCATGCGGCCTCGGCTGAGTCGGGAGAGGACAGGTAGCAGATGACAATCCGCGGGACCAGATCCTGCAAAGAATGTTGACCCTCCCTGAGGACTTTGCCAGCGGAGAGAGAGCAAGCTGTGGCCAGTATGACCTGGTGCCCTCTGGTGGCTGTGTTGAGGACCAGGCACACCTTCAGTCCTAGCACTCAAAAGAGGCTGAGGCTGGTGGATCTCTGTGAATTTGAGGCCAGCCTGGTCTCAAACATATGGTATAGTTCCATGCCGTTCAGGCATGTGCAGTGAGACTCTATATCTATGCTTTTGTTTGATTTGGTTTTAAAAACAATTTTGACTTTTTTATTCATTTGTACGTAACGTGTGTATGCTACATGTATGCAGGTGTCTGAGGAGGTTAGATCTCTTGGAGCCGGAGTTACAGAAAGTTGCGAATTGCCTGACATGGGTGCTAAGAAGTGAACTCAGGACCTCTGGAAGAGAAGCAAGTGCTCTTAACCGTTGAGCCAGCTCTCCAGCTCCTGTTTTTCGTTTCATTGAGACAGGATTTTGGGCTGGAGGGATGGCTCAGTGGTTAGGAACACGGACTGCTCTTCCAGAGGTCCTGAGTTCAATTCCCAGCAACCACATGGTGGCTCACAAACATCTGTAATGGGATCTAATGCACTCTTCTGGTGTGTCTGAGGACAGCTACAGCATATTCATATATGTAAAATAAGTAAATAATTCATGCTGGGCAGTGGTGTCGCACGCCTTTAAATCTCAGCACTTAGGAGGCAGAGGCAAGCAGATCTCTGTAAATTCAAGGCCAGCCTGGTCGACAGAAAGAGTTCCAGGACAGCCTGGGCTACACAGAGATACCCTGTCTTGAAAAACCAAAATGAATGAATGAATGAATGAATGAATGAATGAATAGAAAAAAGAAGAGAACAAAATATCTTTAATAACCTATTATATGATTTGTGTTTGTGTTCATCGAATGCATAGGCATATGTGTGTATGTGTGTACGGCTGTCTGTGTATGTTTTGTGTGTATAGGTCAGAGGTCAATGTCAGATGCCTTTCTCAGTTACTCTCCACCATATTTTTCGGTCGTTCTGAGGATTGAACTCAGGACCAGACGCAGCCTGAGCAAGCACTCTGCCACTGTGCTACTTTGCAACCCCTCCACTCCAGTGTCTTTTCTGAGACAGTCTCTTCTTATTGAACCTAGAATTCTGGATTTGCTTAGGCTAGGTGGTCAGCTAGCTCCAGGGCTCACTGTTTGCCCTGCCTCCTTAGTGCTGAGATTACAGGTGCCACAACAAACTTAGCCTTTGTGTCAGCACTGGGGGTCAACCTCAGGACCCTCATGTTTATATACAGTAAGCACTTTACCCACTGGGTCATCTCCTAGCCCCTATGTATATGATTTTGGGGCTTAGGAGGTTATATTGTTCAAAGGATATAATTTTACAAAAATTTAAAATTAAGTTTATTTTTTTTTAAATGAGCCATTTTGTCTAAGTAAGGATTTTACTGCTGTGAACAGACACTATGACGAAGGCAACACTTATAAGGACAACATTTAATTGGGGCTGGCTTACAGGCTTGGAGGGTCAGTCCATTATCATCAAGGTGGGAACATGGCAGCATCCAGGCAGACATGGTGCAGGAGGAGCTGAAGGTTCTACATCTTCACCTGAAGGCTGCTAGCAGAATACTGGCTTCCAGGAAGCTAGGATGAGGGTCTTACAGCACACACCCACAGTGACACACCTACTTCAACAAGGCCACACTTTCTAATCATGCCACTCCCAGGGCCGAGCACATACAAACCATCACATTCTACTCCCTGGTCCAAACATATGAGTCTATGGGGGCCATATCTAAACATAGCATAATAAAAAATATATTTAGTCCAACTTCTAAAGTCCCCATAGGCTATAGCAGTCTCCACAATGTTTTCTTTTTTCTTTTTCTTTTTTTTTGTTTTTTTTGAGACAGGGTTTCTCTGTGTAGCCCTGGCTGTCCTGGAACTCACTCTGTAGAACAGGCTGGCCTCACACTCAAAAATCCGCCTGCCTCTGCCTCCCAAGTGCTGGGATTAAAGGCGTGCGCCACCACCGCCTGGCCAGTCTCCACAATGTTAAAAGTCCAAAGTTCAAGGTCTCTTCTGAGATTCATCCGATCACTTAACTGTAATCCAAAAAGCAAGACAGGAAAACAGCTGGGCAAACTCCAAACTCTGTATCTCCAAGGCTGATGGCAAAGCGGTGTTCAGATCCCCAACTCCTTTTTCATCTTTTTTGGCTGCAACGACCCTCTTTTTCCTGGGCTGATTCCACTCCCTGTTAGCAGCTTTCCTCAGCAGATAGCCCCATGGTTCCGGCATCTTGAACATCTTGGGGTCTCCAAGGCAACTTCAATGTTACAGCTTCTTGTTTCAATGTCTGGGATCCACACATGATCTGGGATTTTCCTAAGGGCTGGTGTCACTTCTCCAGCTGTGCCCTCTGTAGCAGTCTAAGCTCAGGTTGGTCCACTCCACTGCCGCTGCTGTTCTGGGCGATCATCCATCTCCAATACACTGGGGTCTTCCACCGCAACTAGGCTTCACCAAGAAGCCTCTCATAGGCTCTCTTCATGGTGCCAAGCCACAAATCCTTTGCATGACCCCTTCAGTCCTGGGCCATCAACCATAACTGAGGCTACACTTCCACCAATGGCCTTCCATGGCCTCTCACAGTGACAAGCCTCAGCTGTTCTTCATGACACCTTCATGCCTTCAAAACCAGTACCACCTGGGTGGCTCTTACACATTACCAAGTACAGCTGTAGTACGAGGTACAACCTTGACTATCTGGAAGACAGCTTCTTTGCACTCCCAGAAAACATTTTCCTGGGCCAAGCATATACAAACCATCACACATTTATTTTATCTTAAAGAATTTCCTGCTGGATGGTGGTGGTGCATGCCTTTAATCCCAGCACTCCGAAGGCAGAGGCAGGCAGATCTCTGTGAGTTGGAGGCCAGTCTGGTCTACAGAGTGAGAGCAAGTTCTAGAACAGCCAGGGCTACATGAAGAAACCCTATCTTGGGGGTGGAGGAGAATCCCTGGGCTGGGGGAGACGGCTCACTGGGAAAAGTGATTCAGTGATTTTTGTGGAAGCTTAAGGACTAGAATGGGCATGGAGACCTGCCTGTAATCTCAGCACTCAGGAGGTGGGCACAGGGGACCCAGAACAAGCTGACTACTAAACTAACTAAAACAAAAAGTCCTGGGTTCAGCCAGAGACCCTGCTTTAGTATATGTGGTACAGAGCCACTGAGGAAGACACTGTCAACCTTTGGCCTTCACACTCTCGTATGCATCCATACACATGTGTAAAAATGAATAAGAATTTCCTAGCCCTCCCCTCTTAGCACTGGACTTTGAACCCATGACCTCAAACATACCAGGCAATCACTCCTTTTCCCATTAATTAATTTATTTTATTTACTTTACATCTTGATTGCTGGCCCCCTCCCCATTATTCCTCCCCCTCTCTGAGAGGGTGGACCCCCTGGGTATCCTCCCCCCGCCCTTCACCCCTAGCACATCAAATCTATGCAGGGCTAGGTTCATCCTCTCCCACTGAGGCCAGACAAGGCAGCCCAGTTAGGGGAACAGATTCTATAGACAGGCAACAGCTTTAGAGACAGCTCTGCTCCAGTTGTTGGGGACCCACATGGAGACCATCTGTACATCAAGTACTCTCTTCTCTCTCTCTCTCTCTCTCTCTCTCTCTCTCTCTCTCTCTCTCTCTTTCTCTTTCTTTCTAGTTCTGTAAATTTTATTGAAGATCTCAGAAAGAGGGATATTCTTTAAACTGAGTTGTTGTTAAACCATTAGGACCTGAATTTGAATCTGTGGAAAACTATCTTGCCACACCAGGAGACTAGAGCCCCTCTGAGTGAAGGCATCTGCACGAGTATGGTACAGCCACAGATGACAAAACACAGACAGGCGGTATCTTTTGGCCGCTGTCTACTTAAGCCATAGTGAAGCTGGACCAGTGCGAGCCTGGGTTGCTAGAAGATATTTGTATGCAAGGTCTCAACTGCACTGTGTACCTTGTGTTCTTCACCTCTCTAACTTGTCCTGAAGCCTTTCTTGAACTCTGAGCTCTATCTCCACATTCCTCCTGATGTCCCTCAAACAAGTCCAAAACTGACTTCAGGATTTGCTGCCCCAACTTTAGTTCTTGTCTATAGTGGAGCCCTCCAGGAACACCTTTGTCCCTTTCCTCTGAAAAATCAAGGTCGTTAAGTTCAGGCTCCGTCCGCTCACTCAGCCTCCCAAGGTCACCCAGCTCCCTGGGAGCAGAGTCCTTGTACCCCTCGATGTAGGGTGCACTAGGCTGCAGCCAGCTCTTCAAAGAGCTTTGTCGTCTCTCCGATTTCTCTTAGTGGGCGGCTACTCTCTCCGCTCAAGTGGCTTTTTCTATGGTTAACTTCTTCTCATCTTTGTCTCGAATTTGCTTCGGATGAGGCTCACTTGGCTAGTACCCAACGCCTTCCCGCAGCTGCACCTGCCTCCGTGGTTCCTTTTAGGTACAACTGCAGAAGCCACAGGAGCTTGGGGAGACAGGCGTTGGCCTAGCCAAGCACTCTTACTTTCTAAACACGTTCCCAGACCCTCCCTGGTGAGTTCCAAGCAGGATCTCTTATCTCTTCAGATGAGCCACATCCTCAACTGACTCTGGTTTTGTTTTTCAATGGGGGAATTTATCTTTTTTAAAAGGATTTTTTATTTTATGTGTAGAAATATTTGCCAGGCGGTGGTGGCACACGCCTTTAATCCCAGCACTTGGGAGGCAGAGGCAGGTGGATTTCTGAGTTCGAGGCCAGCCTGGTCTATAGAGTGAGTTCCAGGACAGCCAGGGCTACACAGAGAAACCCTGTCTCGAAAAAACAAAAAAACAAAGAGAGAGAGAGAGAGAGAGAGAGAGAGAGAGAGAGAGAGAGAGAGAGAGAGAGGAGAGATGATGGCTCAGTGGTTAAGAGCACTGGTTGCGAGCCTGAGTTCAATTCCCAACATCCACATGGTAGCTCATGATCCCAGACCTGAATTCAATATTTTCACATCTTGCTAGTAATCCAGGCTTGGCGAACTTCCACAGTGCAAGAGCCAGAGACCTGGGCCTGAACACCGATAATGCAGACTTGAATTCAAACCTCTCACAGAGTATACTAGACACACGCTAGAGATTCCTTGTAGTAGTTTGGAAGCAAGAAGATTGGAATCTGATTCCCTTTTCTGGAGTGCATCAAGACAGATCACTCATAAACATAAAATAAATAAATCTTTTTTTTTTTTTGACAGGGTTTCTCTGTGTAGCCCTGGCTGTCCTGGAACTCACTCTGTAGACCAGGCTGGCCTCGAACTCAGAAATCCGCCTGCCTCTGCCTCCCAAGTGCTGAGATTAAAGGCGTGCACCACCACTGCCTGGCAAAAATAAATAAATTTAAAAAAAAAGAGAGAGAGAGAGAAGCAAACAGGCAGTTATTGTAAGTTACAGATAAGGATGTGTGTGTGTGTGCTGAGTGTGTTGTGTGCTTGGCTGGCTGGGGGAGTTCATGTGCACAGTGTGTGTATGTGCAGTGAGTATTCTCAGATGTCAGACAAGGGCATCAGAGTCCTTGAAACTGGAGTTTCAGGGGGTTTGTGAGCCGCCATGTGGGGGCTACAGATTGAACCTAGATTCTCTACAGAGTAGCCAGTACTCTTAACCACTGAGCTATCTCTTTAGCCTGTGAGTAATTCATCCACAAGCCAAATAGCTCCAAAAGTAGCCAGTGACCCCCAGAAGTGACAGCAGAGCCGTGGATCAGTTTTCCTTTCAGTCCTCAATGTAGCCAGCTCTGCAGGTACTGGATCCCGGATTTCTGGCCTTCGTGATCATGAGATGAGACGTGTCTGCAGCGTAAGCTACTGGGGTTAGGACACTTTGTAAGGGCGAGCAAACTGGTACAGCTTGTGTTGAACACAAAGCAGACTTTTTCAGAAAGAATTGCTTTCCCTCCGTGTTGCAGCTGATTCTTGGAGGAAAAGCAGGAGTCAAGAATGAAAGGGTTAAATCGGCATGTGCAAAGGTCCTGAGACAAGAATGTGGCTGAGGTCTCTATTAGAACCTCAGTGGTCCCTGTCACTGGGGCGTTGGGAGAAAGGGTCTGAGGGGCCCTACAGGACCAAAGTAGCATGGATAGGCCATGCTAAGGTTTGGGATTTTGTTCCAAGGTTGTTAGGAGCCACAGGAAAACTGGAGCTGTGGAATATTTATACTCGTCTCAGTCTCTATTCCTTTTTCCTCAAGGCTGGTTCATTATTCCTTTTCAGACTGTGATCACAGGTCCTCAGTCTGGAGACAGAGAGGATGGAGCACTGAATTTAGCTTGTTGGAGATGCCCAGTGAGGACACAGAAGGTTCCTGGCTCTCTTCACCGAGTTTCCCCCATCACACACGCAGATTCTGGCTAATTCTTTCCTGGAATCTAAGTGCATGAACACAGCATCCTTTTAGGGAAATACAGTTTTCTAACGGCTTCTAGGCCTCCGAATCCTCAGTTGCCAACTCACTCCTGTAAAGTCAAGTTGGGGGTGAATGATTCAAATTCCATTTTTCTGTGGGAGAATCACAGCCCACCATCCGCATGCAGGGTAGGGTACTGATGCGGAAGCAGAGGGCTAGGTGGGAAAATTTCCTTATTTGGTTCCTAGTTGACCGTTGGTGGGGACAGCCAGTTGAAGTCAGTTAAAGAAGTCAGGTGACAGATAAACATCTCTGATGGTGAGCCATCCTTGGGGGAGGTGGGGGTGGTAGAGGAAGGGGAGGGAAGGGGTGGGCATGCCACGCCGTTCATAGGGTGTGGAAGATAAAAAACTAGAGCAAAACTGAAATTCTGTGTGAATGAATATCTCCTGTTATTGAATCTGCTCAGCTTCCAAGAAGGAGAAGTGAGGTTCAGGAATCCCAAATCGTTAAATCATTTTGTCCACTTTTACCCTTTCTTTTTTTTTTTTTTTTTCCTTCTTGAGACGGTCTCTCTATGTAGACCTGTCGGTCCTGGAACGCTCTACAAAGGCCAGACTGGCCTCAAACCCACAGAGATTTCTTGACTGCTGGCATTAAAGGCAACGCTTGGATTTTTTTGTTTTGAGACAACTGCTCATGTAGCCCAGACTAGCGTCACTATGTAGCAAGGATAACCTTGAACTCGATCCTTCCCACATGCTGGGATTACAGGCTTTTATCACTGGCCCCCAGATAATAGATGCTAGGGACCCAACCTAGGCCCTTGTTCCAGGACTTTCTATATACCCTTGTGCTGGAAGGCAGCGGGAAAGAGGTGCTGCATGGTTTTGGGGGTGCGCTGGGGGTCTGTCTGTGATGAGACAGCCGGGCCTAAAGCGTACACTGGGAAAGCACACGCAGTTTCACTTTTTCAGACCTAAGGTCCATTTACTCTGAATCAATTTGGGCTGGGGGGCGGGGGTGGGGGGATCCATTCCAATTGCCTGTCTCCCGTTGCGTGCCTCAATTTCCCTGCTCTGCCCCTCCCAGCCACCCTGTAACTGAACTTGGGTCTCAACCAATTCTCAGCCTCCAGCCACCGCCCTGCGGGCTGAACCATCATGGATGGAGAAGGGAGAGCGAGGAGCTCTCTTGTTACTGGTCCCAGGGACGCCGTCTATGGAGACAACCCCGGATATCAAGAGAACAGTATGGAGTCTTCCGTTGAGGGTCGCGCCTGTTGCCACAGCCCCCGCTGTGCTCCGGAACCTCGGTTCACGCATCACCCTGCTCCCCCCACGCACTTGGTTTGCTCCGACCCCTGAGGCAGTCGGCTGTGCGCACGGCCCCACGCGCAGAGCTTGAGGTCCTTGTTGCTCGTGGGTCGTGTCCTCGCGTGGTGCGGGGATTCGACGTGCAGCAATGGCGCTCAGCGTTCGAGTCGTGTATTGGTAAGTCCCAGTGACTACAGTTCTCCCTCTTTCCTGCTCCGGGCTCTTTGTGCCAGGGACTCCCTTCTCTGCTCCCCATCCTTTGTGCCAGGAACACCCCCACCCTCCTTTCTCCGCTTCTCAGCCAATCTACCAGGGTCTGATGGCCGAGTATGATGACTGTATTTCAGACCCAAAGGGAGGGATGGATTTCCAAGCGGGTGGGATGGAAGTAACAGAGACTTGAGTCCGGTCCACGGCTTCTGACATTGATACCTCACCAGTGAAAGTGGAAACTGATGTTTGGGTCCTCTTTGAACACGTGACTCAGCGCTGAGGGGGAGGGGAGGGGAAGGGTAGCATCGGGTTTCTCTGGGGACCTTTACCTCCCGACAGGGTGTTTCACTTCCCCGTCTCTGAGCAGCACTGAGTTAGAGAAGGCTGAAGGGTGTCCTGCCGGATTTAGGGAAGTCTAAGATACATGGTGTGGTGGAGTTGGGGGTTGAGTCATAAGCGCTGTTGGGAGGTGTGGGGATGTCCTGTACCTGGAATGTAGTGTGAGTTAACAGTGGTCACACCTCCCAGTGTGTACATGAAAAAAGAGCAAATTGAGCCACGGAGTGGTGGTGTCGGTGCACACTTTTAATCCCAGCATTCGGAGGCAGAGGCAGGTAGGTAGTTCCAGGCTTGGCCTGCTTGTCTTGCTCTGCTTGTTAGAGGCAACCAGGGTGATGTAGTGAGACCCTGGGCCCCTAAAAGAAAAAGTAATCTGGGATAGATTGTAGGGGTGAGGTTGTAGCCCAGTGGTAGAGTGTTTGCCTGAAATGCACCAAGTCCTGGGTTGGGTTCCCAGCAATATACAAACAAAACAAAAAACCCAACACCTCTTACTGGCCTCTGATCAGTGGGTGCCAGGGCTGTTAAAACCCCAGTCCTTTTCTGGCCTCAGTTTCCCCTTCTGTAGTGTGAAGGGGGGGATGATGTTGGTTAGTCATCTGTCAGCACTATAATTGTGTCCCTGCTAGAGGCAGCCATAGAAAGGCCAGCCATTTTCTCTTGGTGGCTTTTTCTCCATCTGCATCTGATGCTCAGTTTGGCATGCAGTAAGTGATTAATAAGTGCTTGCTAAGCCGGGTGGTGGTGGTGCTGCACACCTTTAATCCCAGCACTTGGGAGGCAGAGGCAGGAGGATTTCTGAGTTCGAGGCCAGCCTGGTCTACAGAGTGAGTCCCAGTACAGCCAGGGCTACACAGAGAAACCTTGTCTCAAAAAAAGAAAAAAAAAAAAAAAAAACACAAAAAGCCAAGAAGTGCTTGCTAAATGGATTCCGAACCCCTGAAGTCCCTTGAGGGCTCGCCAATCAGACAGGGTGAGCCTGAGGTCCTACTGCCGATGCCCCAGTAACTTGAATCAGGGTTCCCTGGACCACCTAGCTGTGTGTGATCTCCTCCCTCTCAACCCCCTGGAGGGATCTGATCAGTCCCCAATTCTCAGGATGTCTTTCAAAAGCCTGCTTTGATGTGTTGAGGCTCCCAGGAGGCCACTGCACCAGATTTCAGGCACAAAATGGCCTGAGGCAGGGGATGTGGGGAGTTTATGTTTCATACTGGGTGGTGGGGAGAGTTAGGATTCCTGAGTGACAGCGGGGGTGGGGGGGGGGGGGGGAGGGAGTGAGTGGGTGAGATTCTACTGAGACAGCATTTGTCCTAATTTACTTCCCTCCGTTTCCCTCCCCCGGGTCATCTCTATGTGGAACCTGTTATCTCTTCGACATCCCTCCCCTCCTCCCCTCTGTCTTGGCTCTCTTGTTTTGAGGTGGGCTTTCTTTGTGTCTCTGCACTGTTGCGCACATCTCTCTGTGTGATGAGCACGTCTTCCCCTCCTTTGAGGATTTTTGTCACCTCTGCGTTCTCATCTGGATCTCGGTCTCTCTTACTTTCGTCTCGCTGCTATTGCCTGCCTCCCGTGGGTACCTGTGCTGCCTCGGATCCTTGCTGCCCTGGTTGACTGTGACAATGCTGCATTCACCTGACAGTGGAGCTTGAGGGTATAAGCCCAAGGTGAGTGAAGTAGGTCAGGGTGGGTACACCATCGGGAGGGTTTGCTGGGCCTGCCTGTGATAACCCCACCCTGTACCCTGTTTCCAGTATCTCCAGCTCAAGGAGAAGCTAGAACATGAGTTCCCCGGATGCCTGGACATCGTGAGTTGTAGAATGGGCACAGGATCACACTGTGCCTTGTCTATCCTTTGGGACTGGGAGGCAGTGGGATGGGTTAGACCAATCCTCTATCCTTTTGACCTGGGTTCTTCACTCTCTGGGAGGTGATGGAGAAGGTATCCCTGAGAGGTCATCTTAGGCCCCCTCTTAATACCTTCTTTCCTCAGTGTGGCGAGGGGACTCCCCAGGTCACCGGGTTCTTTGAAGTGACAGTAGCCGGGAAGTTGGTTCACTCCAAGAAGGTAAATCCAAGTCCTGCCCCATAGGGGATCAGTGTGGGCTGGTCCCTGTGTGGAGATTAGTTCAACTCTTCCTCTCTCCTCCTCAGAGAGGTGATGGCTATGTGGATACAGAGAGCAAGTTCCGGAAACTGGTGACCGCCATCAAAGCCGCCTTGGCTCAATGCCAGTGAGCCCTAGAGGCAGGGGTAAGGGAGACTGCTGGGAGGGGCGTTCCCAACTTGAGGTGTTGTATCGTTCCCTGTATATGAACTCTCCAAGTGGAGAGTGAGACATGGCCACATCCCAGGGGTTCCTGGAGCCAGGAGGTCATACCTGGTAGGTTGCAGAATGGTACTGGGGAGGGGATGGGCCAGGGGCTTGCCCTTCTTGATTCACGAATGGAAGATGCTAAAGGAAGTCAGGCTTGTGGTTGAGGTCATGGCTCAGTTGGTACAGTGCTCACCTACTATGCAGGAAGCTCAGACTTCCAACTCCAACACATACAGTAATGCAGGGGTAAAGTGACTTACGCCTCTAATCTCAGCGCTAGGGAAGGCAGGAATGAGCATTTCCAAGGCTGAGGCAGAAGGATTGCCATGAGTTAGAAGCCAACGCAGACCTCATGAGACCATGTCTGAACGAAACAAAACAACGAGGCTGGAGAGTTGTCTCAGCACTTGAGAGCACTGGCTGCTCTTGCAGAGGACGTGGGGTCAGTTCCTGGTATTGACTAGGTGGTTCATAGTTATCTATAACTCCAGCTCCAGAGGAGCTGACAACCCCTTCTGGCCTCTGGAGGTACAGCACACATGTGATGCACAGACGTACATGCAGACAAACACTTCCTACACATAAAGAAACAAAACATGTACAAATTGGCATGGTGGGAAAGGCCTGGGATCCCATCCAACATTTTGAAGGTAGAGGCAGGAGGATTAAGAGATCAGTTATCCTTGGCTTCATGGTGAGTTTGATGCCAGCTACAGCCATGTGAGACAGTCTTTATTGTTTTTTTTGGTTTTTTTTTTTTGTTTGTTTTTCGAGACAGGGTTTCTCTCTATAGCCCTGGCTGTCCTGGAACTCACTCTGTAGACCAGGCTGGCCTCGAACTCAGAGATCTGCCTGCCTCTGCCTCCCAAGTGCTGGGATTAAAGGTGTGCGCCACCACCGCCTGGCTGAATCTAATGTATTATTTTTACCTCCATGGACATCAAGAACTCAGGTTCTTAAAGACAAAACACTAAACACATAAAATAAAATGAATAAATCTAACAACAACAAAGTGCTGTTACAGAGCCCTGGCAGTTCGGCCCTGAGTCACCTTTGACATGACATGGGGCCATGTGGGAGCAGGCCAAAGACTTGTGTCTAACCTGGTGTCTTAATAGAATACAGCCCTGTTCCCTCTTCACAGCACATTCTTAGTTTTATTTTATTTTATTAGTACTGGGAATTGAACTGTCTCACAGATGCCCTACCACTGAACCACGCCCCCAGCCCCTCACTGGGGGATCCTAGGAAGGGGCTCTACCATCAAACTAGCTTCTTCTTTAGAAAAAAAAAAATTGAGACAGTTCTATCAAGTTGGCTTAAACTCTGAGTGGAGCCTGGAGCCTAAGGATTCCTTTGGTTTTGTTTTCTTGCCAGTTGTTGCAGATGTGCTCTAAACTCAGCCTCCTCTACAACCAGGCAGTACAAGGTGGCCCAGTCCGAGCTAAGTTCTAGTTTCTGATTCCACAATCTAGAAGATACTTCCTTCCATCTTCTCCGCCTTGGTATTAGTTCCTATCCTTTGGCCTAGAATTGAGTATCATGTCCCATTTCTCATGGACTAGATGTCTGCTGTCAGCAGAATTACAGTTTCTGCTCAGCTACACACAGTGGCTCATCTGTGAGAGGAACAGATGAGAGGCTGAAGTAGGATCGTTAAGATGGTAGGAGTAGAGAACGCCAGCCACACCTGGCTCAGCCTTCCGTTTATAGTCCCCTCCTCCGCCTCTCAAGCTGACCTTTCCCTCTCTTTCTCTGCAGTCCTGAAAACTCCTGGCCAGCCTTCCTTGGCAGACGCTTCATGACAGGAAGGACTGAAATGTCTCGAAGACCTGTGGTCTTTCCTCGATGGTCCTGCGACCGCCAAGTCAGGCCAGAGACGGATTCTGTGTGTGGTGCCTCCTCAGAATCTACCTGTGCACGCACACTGCCCTGCCCTCCTGCCCTCTCCCTCACCTCTCTCCTCCTCCCTACCTCTCTCTGAATTCCCCCATGTTTCCCACCTACCCTCCTGCTTTGGTTTCCCTTCTCCACCTCAAGACTGCAAGAAGATAGGCAGCCATGTTGCCAGGTGTTCCCGGTTGAATAAAGGTCGGATGCGGCAGTCCAAGGGAGATGTAGTTTATTTTGCCTTGCAGTTTCGGGTCACAGTCCTGGATGGGGAAATCAAGGTAGCAGGAACTTGAAGAAGCTGGTCACATTGTATCTACAGACAGGAAGCAGAGAGATGGGGCTAGGTGGAATGGCCCAGCAGACAAAAGCATTTGCTGCCAAGACATAGCTGAGTTCAGTCCTTGAGACCCACGTGGTGGAATGAGAGAACCAACTCCTCTGACCTCTGTTGCCTGCTTTGGCACTCTGGAGAGTACACAAATGCACATGCATTTGCCCTTATTCCCCCCCCCCCCCACACACACACAGAGGGAGGGAGAGAGAGAGAGAGAGAGATTAATAAACAGTGAAGAACACATGCTACTGCTCAGTTTATGTAATCCAAGATCTCCTGACTGGTTCTGTCCACATCCCTCAGTGGTTAATAGCACTGACTGTTCTTCCAGAGGACCTGGGTTCAATTCTCAGTACCCACAACTGTTCATAACTCTAGTTCCAGAGAATCTGAAGCCCTCTTCTGGCCTTCTCAGGCACTAGGCATGCACATGGTACACACATATGGTGGCAAACCACCATATATGTAAGATGATGAAATAATTTCTTAAGAGAGTAATTCCTGTAGGAGCCATAGTGGTCAAAGATGCAACAGAAACACCCATAGAATGGAGCTTTTAGGGGCTCACAGAGACTGAACTGACAAGCAGGGAACTTGTGTGGGTCTGATGTAGACCCTCTGCATACACGTGTTGCGGTTGTGTAGCCTGGTGCTCTGGTGGAACTCTAACAGTGGGAGCGGGGGCTGTCCCAGTCTTTGCTTTTGAGACCGTTTCCACCTACTGGATTACCTCGTCCAACCTCTATATGAAGGCATGTACCTAATTGTTATTGTAACCTGTTAGACCATATTTGGTTGATACCCTTGGGAGGCCTGCTCTCTTCTGAAGGGAAACAGGAGTGGTTGTGGGGGAAAGGGGAGGTGGGGGAGAGGGCCTGTGAAGAGAGGAGGGAGGGGAAACTGCTGGAGTGTAATATGAGAGAAGAATTTAAAAAAGGTAATTCCCCATAGGCATAGCTAGATTCCCGTCTCCCAGAGGAGTCTCAGTTTTGTCAGGCTACAAGACAACTGGCTTGAATTTGCTATGTTGTCAAGAACAACCTTAAAGTCTGATCTTTCTGCCTCTACCTGAATGGTATCTCTCACCCTACCCCATCAGGACATCATTAATGTTGATGGTTACACAATACCTGATCAGACAGATACCTGTGGCTGCGTTTTGTCATCCTTTTTTTTTTCTTTTTAAAGATTTTATTTCATGTATGTGAGCACACTGTCTTTAGACACACCAGAAGAGGGAATCGGATTCCATTACAGATGGTTGTGAGCCACCATGTGGTTGCTGGGAATTGAACTCAGGACCTCTGGAAGAGCAGTCCGTGCTCTTAACCGCTGAGCCACCTCTCCAGCCTGTCATCCATTCTTCTATTGGGGATTTTATGTGTATGTTTGGTTTAAACACCTGTGTTTGGTTCTTTTGGTATGTACCAAGGCCTTGAATTGCTGGCTCTACAGTGCCATTCTCCCATGGCAAAAGTCACATCAGGATAGTTGTAAAATCCGCTTCTGAATTGAGGGACTTAGTTCTTCCTCTGGTCAGGAAGAGCAGGTAGACTGGAAAAGTTTAAATTTTGTGTCTGAAATGGCCCAGATCCTACATATTTGAAGAAAAGATGACTGGCCAGAGAGCTCAGGAGGTAAAGTGCTTCCATGAGTACAAAGACCTGCATTTGGTCTTTAGCATCTATGTAAAAAGCTAGTCATGGCTAGATCCATGTGCCTCTACGGCTGATGGGGTGGTGGAGATCTCTTGTGAGCAAGCAAGTCCAGCTGAGTCACTGAGTCCCGAGCCCAGTGAGACATACCTCAAAAACCACGGTGGAGAGCTGGCAAGATGCCTGCGTGAGAGGGTAACTGCTGCCAAGCTTGGCACAAATGACATTCCTGGAACTCATTTGGTACAAAGAGTATCAGAGGCTTATAACCAGTCCAGACTCCATGAGACAAGGTCTTTAAAAGGCAGAACACAAACCTGGGACAGAGGGAGGCCCGAGGGATTCTATAGGGTGACTCTTATCTGAGACACCTAGCAGTGGGGAATATGGTGTTCAAACTGGCCACCTCCAGGACACCCATTGGAGAGATAAGGACAGGAACCCATCCACAATACCTTTGGCCCAAAATGTGTCCTGCTTACAAGATATGTAGGGACAAAGATGGAGCAGAGACTAAGGGAATGACTGGCCCAACTTGAGACCCATCCCATGAGTAAGCACCAATCCCTGCCACTGTTAATGATACTCTGTTATGCTTGCAGACAGGAGCCTGGCATGGCTGTGCTCAGAGGAGAAGGGAAGGAGTTGGGGAGGAGGGAGATGTGGGAGTGGCAACAGATATTGGGATGTAAAGTAAATAATGAGAAAAAAAACACCTGTGGAAAAAAAGCTAGGCAGTTGTGCCGCACACCTTTGATCCCAGCACTTGGGAGGCAGAGGCAGGCGGATTTCTGAGTTCGGGGCCAGCCTGGTCTACAGAGTGAGTTCCAGGACAGCCAGGGCTACACAGAGAAACCTTGTCTCAAAAAACTAAAAAAGCTGGGTGGTGGTGGCGCACGCCTTTAATCCCAGCACTTGGGAGGCAGAGGCAGATGGATCTC
>NW_021604773.1:37940-74774 GCF_004785775.1 Grammomys surdaster | reverse complement strand
ACTGCACCACATAGCATTTGGTACCACCAAGCCCAGCAACTAGTCTCTTACCTCTCCAGTTTGCCTATTTCAGAAGGCCGTGCAGTTGGAATCACACAGTTCAGATTCCCCTTTTCCATTTGGCAAAGGCTTACCTCAGGCCTCGTGGTACAGGCTCGTAATCCCAGCTACTTTGGAAGCTGAAGGGCAAAGACCTCAAGTACAAACCTGGTATCAGGCTCCAGACTAACACCCTATCTCAGAGTAAAATGTGTTGGCATCTAGCCATCTGGCCTAGTGCAGAATACCTCTTTCATTATAGAAAATTCTCCTGGGAAGCATTGGTCTACATCCTAAATTTAATTTTTTTTAATATTTATTTATTTTATTGAGTACACTGTAGCTGTCTTCAGACACACACCAGATCAGATCCCGTTACAGATGGTTGCGAGCCACCATGTGGTTGCTGGGAATTGAACTCGGGACCTCTGGTAGAGCAGTCATTGCTCTTAACCGCTGAGCCATCTCTCCAGCCCCTAATTTTTTTTTTTTAAACTTTAAAATGTATGTGTATAAACATTTTGCCTGCATGTATTGACTGTGTAACATGTGTATGCCTGGTGTCTGCTGAGGCCAGAAGAGTGTATTAGATCTCCTGGGACTGGAGTTACAGATGGTTGTGAACAGCCGTATGGGTGCTGGGAAGTGAATCCAGTAAATAATGAACACCCAGTGCTCTTAACAGGGGAGCCATTTCTCCAGCTCGGACTTAGTTGTTTTTCCTCGCCAAGTAGGAAAGAGGGCTGGTAAGATGGTTTAGCTCTTTCTGCAAAACCTTATGACCTGATACCACAAAGTTGTCCTCTGATCTCTGTGTGTGCCCTGGCTCCTCCGCACCCCATTCCCCCCCCCCCCGCACTCCCCCCCGCAGCGATAAATAAATAAAAATATTTAAAAAGGAATTCTTTGGCCTCTAGGTTCCGTCCTCAGCACTGCAAACATAAAAAGTCAAATCTAAGCAAAAAGCAAAACCGAAGGACTCCCTGTCTTCTGCCCTGTTCATAGAATCTGTTCTTGTCTCTGAGCGGATCTCAGAGTTTGTCAGGTCGTATTATGCAAGCTGCCAGTCCCCACTCTCTTTCTCCAGTAGCCTGACACACGTCTGCCCACACCAGACCTAATTTTGTCCTCCCCCGCCCCTCGCCCCCGCCCCCCTCTCTTCCCCGCCAGTATGGACTTAGAGGATTGTCGCATTTGCTAAATGGGACCAGACTGGATCAGAGAACCAGCTGTGGGGAGAGCTAGGGGCTGTGGAGGCCACTAGAGGGCAGCAGAGACTCTGCAGATCCGCAAGGAACCGGTTTTGAGAACCAGAGCCACTTTCTGGGGTGGGATGGGATGGAGTGTCACTGCACAAAGGGACATATAAGCACACTGAGACTGAAGCAGCAAACACAAGGCTTACATGGATCTGCAACAGGTCCTCTGTGTGTATATCATAGCCACCAGCTTTGGGTATTTTATGGAACTCCTGAATGTGGGTCTCTGATTCTTGTGCCTGCTCTTGGGAACTCTTTCTCCTGTTGGGCTGCTATGTCCAACTTCGATAGGATAGTTTTTGCTTTACCTGATTACATTTTATTTTGTTATGTTTGGTTATTATCAAAGCCTGTTCTTTTTCAGTGAGAGAAAGAAAGGGGGAGGGTATGGAGGGGAGGGAACTCTGGGAAGAACTGGGAGGAATAGAGGAAACGATACTCAGGGTATAGTGTGAGAAAGAATTCTTTCTTTTCCTTTCTTTCTTTCTTTCTTTCTTTCTTTCTTTCTTTCTTTCTTTCTTTCTTTCTTCCTTCCTTCCTTCCTTCCTTTCTTTCTTTTTTTCTTTCTTTCTTTTTTGGAGATAGGGTTTCTCTGTGTAACCTTGGCTGTCCTGGAACTTTGTAGACCAGGCTGACCTTGAACTCAGATCCACCTGCCTTTACCTCTCAAGTGCTGGGATTCAAGGTGTGTTCCACCACTGCCTAAGAATCTACTATCAATAAAAGGAGAAAAATAAAACAAAATACTGCCAGTTGGACAGGGTACCAGACATGCATGTGGTACACAGACACATAATACCCATACACATAGAATTATAAATATTTTTGTTGTTAAATTATTACTATTATTGTTTTGAGGCAGGGTCTTAACTATGTAGCTCTGGCAGTCCTGGAACTATGTAAACTAACCAGGCTGGCCTCAAACTCAGAGTTCTGCCTGCCTCTGTCTCTAGAGTACTAGGATTCAAGATGTGCGGCACAATGCCCAACAATTTGTGTTTATAAGATAAAATACAATAAAGTATAAATCAAGATGTTGGTAGCTGGGCCTAGTTGGTCACCCATGTGGGTAACCTCAGCACCCTGGAGGCCAAGACAGGAGAATAGAGAGACTCTATACAGCATCCCCTGAAAAGGCAGTCTGGAGATTGCAGTTGATTGCTTAGAAGACAGACATGTATATGTTTAGTTGGAATCCCAGCACAACACTGCAGAGAAAAATCTGTCTGCTCAAAACCCAGCTGCTACTTCAAAGAGGGCAAGAGGTGGTTTATTCTGAGGCAAAATTGAATGGCAAGGCCTGGGACTGAGGTACAGGCTCCCTGGAAGAGTAGACCTGTACAGCGAGATTCTGGTAATCGGGAGGCGGAAGTGGAAGAATCCCAAATTCAAGGTCACAGGCTGGGCTCTGAGAGATCCATTGTCACAACAAACAGAACCGCCAAAACCAAAACAGACTGCTCAGGACACACTACACCCTGGAAGTAGTTCTCAGAAGTTACGTTTCAGGGGCAGATTAAGCATGACAGCCCTTTGCTTTAGCTCTGAGATGCATATGGAAGGTGTAGATTTGCAACTGCCAGATAAACTATGCACACACTCTAGAAGGTTAATGGTCCATTGTGATAGATATCCCCCACTGTTTCTCTCTCTCTCTCTCTCTCTCTCTCTCTCTCTCTCTCTCTCTTTCTCTCTCTCTTTCTCTTTCTTTCGTTCTGATGGTTTTTCTGTCTAACCTTGGCTGTCCTGGAATTCGCTCTGCAGACCAGGCTGACCTCCAACTCACAGAGATCCACTTGCCTCAGCCTCCCAAGTGTGGGGATTAAAGGTGTGCTGCCACCTCCAAAACCCCTCACCCTTGAGGCAGAAACAGGAAGATTTATACCAGCAGGTGTAGCAGTTCACAATCACAGCACTCGAGGGAGACCAGCTTAGGTTATATTACAGTGAGTTCCAGGCAAGCTTGGACAGTGAGACACTGTATTAGAAAACCAAAACAGAGGGCTGGAGAGATGTCTCACCGGTTAAAGAGCACTGACTACTCTTCTGAAAGTCCTGAGCTCAATACAACCATCTGTAATGGGATCTGATGTCCTCTTCTGCCTCTCCTGGTGTGTTTGAAGACAGCTACAGACTATATCTCTATCTCTACCTCTGCCTCTATATCTTAAAAAAAGAAAACAACTTGAAGAAAAAACTGTTTTGGATACAAACAAACAAGCAAGCAAACAAACAAGAAACACTCTCAAGCACTCGCCTTTGCCTGAATGGTTCTAGTTTGTTCTGGTTTGAGGCAGGGTCTAATTCTTTAATTATAGACAGTCTTGTTTGTTATGTAGCCCTGTCTGGCCTGGAAACTCAAGATCTTACTGCCTGCCTTATGGAAACCTAGGATTAAAAGTGTATGCTACTACATTCAATTGTTCCTTGAAAGTTTAAATATTAAAAAACAAACAAACAAAAAAACCAAGCCGGGCGGTGGTGGCGCACGCCTTTGATCCCAGCACTTGGGAGGCAGAGGCAGGCAGATTTCTGAGTTTGAGGCCAGCCAGGTCTACAGAGTGAGTCCCAGGACAGCCAGGGCTACACAGAGAAACTCTGTCTCGAAAAACCAAACCAAACCAAACCAAACCAAACCAAACCAAACCAAACCAAACCAAACCAAACCAAACCAAAACAAACCAAAACAAAACAAAACAAAAAACCAACCAAACAAAAACAAAACAACTTTGACCTGAGCATGGTGGCACGTGCTTTTAATCTCAGCTCTGGGAGTAGAGGCAGTCAGAGCAATGTAAATTCAAGGTCACCTGGTTTACATTGCTTCTGGCTAGCCCCAAAAGATAAGACCTATCTTAAAAAAACATAAACAAGCCCAGGCCTGGTGGCACTTGCCTTTAATCCCAGCACTCAGGAGGCTGAGGCAGGTGTTATCTCTGTGAGTGCAAGGCTATCCTTGTCTACTTATCGAGTTGAGTTCAAGGACAACCAGAGCTATGTAGAAAGACCCTGCCTCAAACAAACAGACAAAAACTGTGACACATGCCTTTAATCCCAGCACTCAGAGGCAGAAATAGAGAGGCAGGCAGGTGGATCTCTGAGTTCCAGGCTAGCCTGGTCTATAAAGTGAAGAGTGAGTTCCAGGACAGTCAGGACTACAGAGTAAGTAACCTTGTGTTGAAAAAAAACCAAACCAAACCAAACCAAAACCAAAGCCCATAAATAAATAAAACAAACAAATAAATAAAGTAAGAACAAGCAAATTATGGTGGTACATGCCTTTGTTCCCAGCACTTGGGAGGCAGAGTCTTAGTGAGTTTGAGGCTAGCCTGGGGCTACATGAAACCTTTGTTGTTGTTCTGTTTTTTTGTTGAGGTAGAGTCTTGGCTGGCCTCAGATCTGCCTCCTATATATAAACTCTTGTCTTTTTTTGTATGTGTATATATTTGTGTGTGTGTGTGCACATGTATGTGTACACATGCAGAAGCCAGAGTAGGATATTTGTGTCTTTCTCTGTTCTCACCCTTCTGAGACAGAGTTCTTCACTGTTTAAACAAAAACAAATAGGTTTTATGTTTTTCATTAAACACCTGGCAGGGTATATAGCTCAGGAATTCTCAACCCTCCTAGTTCTACAATTCTCTAATACATTTCCTCATGTTGTGGTGACCCCCCCCCCACCAAAAAATCATTTCCTTGCTACCTCATAACTGCCATTTCACTACTGTTGTAAATCATAATGTAAACATCTGATATGCAGGATATCTAATATGCGATCCCAAAGAGGTCACGACCCACAGGTTGAGAAGCGGTGTAGATGTTCTGTAGCTAGCTCTTGTTTTTCTTCCTTCCTTCCTTCCTTCCTTCCTTCCTTCCTTCCTTCCTTCCTTCTCTTTTTATTTTGTTGCCCCCACCTCCCAGAATCCCTCTCCCTACCCCTCTTCCCCTTTTCCTCTGAAAGGGTATGATACCCCTGGGTATCTCCCCACGCTGGTACATCAAGTCTCTGCAGGGTTAGCCGCATCCTCTCCCACTGAGGCCAGACAAGGTAGTCCTGTTGGGGACCAGATTCCACAGTCAGAGCCTTAGGGACAGCCTCTGCTCAGGTTGCTGGGGGATGCACATGGAGACCGAGCTGTACATATGCTGCCGCACTTTGAGAGTAATTGTATCAGGCAGAGTGGAGGGCAGAGGAGAGCCTGAGCCCACCTACTGCTCACAGCTCCTTAAAGAGACTGTGAACACGGGAGGACATGACTCCCGAATGGCTGTCACGCCATCTGTTGCTGTGTCCCAAGGCCCCCTTCAGTTCTGTGACCTGGCTGAGATTTTGCCGACACTGGCTTGGCAGGGTTCTAAGAGGATTGAGCTGGGTGATGAGTTAGCCTGGGTCAAGGCCAAGGAAATGTGGTATCTGGACATCCTGCCAGAGGCTAATGAGAAAGGAGGAAGGGGGACCGGGCATCAGAATGGCTCTGTGACGCCAAGTTTGGAGTTGCGAGCTTGTAATCCCAGCACAATGGAGGCTGAGGTAGGAAGATTGCCTTGAATTTAGGTGTAGCTGGAGTGAGTGGCTTGGCAGACTCCTCACCCCCATTTTTTTTAGAGTAATGTAACTTTAAAAAATTGTCATTTTACTGTTCTCTGCAGGCGTTCCCCCAACGCTCTCCTTTTATTCAATGAGCAGCATTTTTGCAGGCTGTAGGGGATTAAGGACCAGAGAGGTCCCCCAGGTGGTGGTAGTGGTGGTGAGCAGCCTTAGCCAGAAGATGGGAGAATAATCTACAACTTATCACAATCAGCTCTTGAAGCCTGGGAGAGCTGCAGAGCCAGGGGGCTAGCTTCTCCATCAGAGTCTGTTTGGCGGTGACCTTGCTTCTGAAGACCTTGCTGTATACCCCTCGGCCGGAGCTAGTTGATGAAGCCAGTGGCATCGGTGGATCCGTTATCACCCAAGCTTGTTCATGCTCCCCAGCTCTTCCCTGTACACAGTAGGATTCTTAGCTGCACCTGGCCTTTGAAGACAGACACCTGCAGCCTCCCTTCTGCCCACTCTTGGTTCTTGGCAATGCGGTGGCAGACAAATACCCAGAGACCTGTGTATACCGCGAAGGCCTAGGTTCTGCTTCATTTCTCACACTGCCTGGTCCATGACGAAGGCTTCCGTGTCTAAATGAGCATGGTTAAAGGAAGGTCCCTATTGGGGTCTTGTAGATACACTGGGACTTCATCCTGGTAAAGCAGTTCTCCATGATGTCAATTTGACCCACCCAATGCTTGCCTGTAACTGGGTTCAGGTACAGCTCTAATGATGTGGTTACCTTCCCAGGGACCCCCTTTTTTTTGAATCCTACTTTTAGAATATCTGGGCTATTTGGTGCCTTGGCAGGATCCTGGGTACTATGTTTTTGGGGTTCTCATCCATCCATTAGGGGCTCGTGGATCTGACAGGGATGATTCCATGTTGCTTCAAATACTATCCCAGGGGTCCTTGAACTGGGCGATAAAACTCAAGCATCCTCCAGGGGGCAGTGACTTTAGTCTGGGAGCGGGACAGTGAGGAGTAGGTGAGCTCAAAGCAAAGCTGATTGTTTCCCTTTTCCTATTTCATGAGACACATACTTGACTCCCTCAAGCTGGGTAGCTTCCGCCAGTTTGTGGGCTATACAGGCCATAGTGAGAGAAGTAAGGACCATCTATTAGTCAGGCATGGTGGTTTTACATGGTTCGAGTATGTGTCTGTAATCCCAGCACTGGGGGGGTGGGAGTGGGGGTGGAGGCAGGAGGATGGAGAATTTAAGGTCATCTAGTTGTTTGAGAACTATTTTCTTTTTTAAAAATTGGGGATGGGGCTTGGGGCCTGAGGGCTAGCTCAGCAGATGAGTATGTATACGCTACAAGAAGACTCAAGTTCAGTTCCCAGAACCTTTAGCAAGCAAAGCACAATAGACCACACAAAAGACTATAACTTCAGCTCAAGGGGATGTAGCCTCCTGAAGATACCTGGATGTGTGTGCACCACATACCACCCCCCCCCCACACACACACACTACAACACCCCCGCACTCCCCCCACCCCCAACAAAGAAAGACATCCCGAAGTCTCCTCAAACCTTTTTTTTTTTGTTTTTCGAGACAGGTTTCTCTGTGTGATCCTGGCTGTCTTGGAACTTACTCTGTAGACCAGGCTAGCCTTGAACTCAGAAATCTGCCTGCCTCTGCCTCCCAAGTGCTGGGATTAAAGGTGTGTGCCACCACTGCCCGGCTTCCTCAAACCTTTAGTATCTGCATTCGTACAGGAGAGTCAGGGGAATCTCTGAGTTTTAGGCTAGCCTGGTCTATACAGAGACCCTGTCTCAACAGCACATTCCTCAATAAAAAAGGACTTGCAAGTTTCCTACACCTCAAGTTTCTCCCTCTGTCCTCCATGACAGTGTCTCCATGACAATGGTATGGCTTATTTCCCCTGTATCTTCCCTAGCAGGAGACCCTTAATAAGCAGCCTTGTCACATTGTATCTGCCCCCAACCTTTCCACAGACTGTCACAGGTCCTTCTAAATCCCCACTAATGCGTCCTGTTTTGCTGAGGCCATGTGGCTTAAGAGGATTGAGTATTTGCTAAAACAGATGAGGCCGATGACAGAACAAACCAGCTGTAGGGACTAAAGAATAGTCACTAGGGATACCAGAGAGAGACTGAGAAGGACCCAGGGCCCTGAGAGTGCTGCAAAGAGAACCCCAGAACTTAAAAATAGACAAACCAGAGACATAGACCGAAAGGAGAAAACCATAAGGCATCTTCTGACCTCCACAAAACTTTTGCCATGTGCCCTCATAAATATAGAACTACCATAGGGCCCAGCTTACCCTGTGCCATATCCAGAAGACTTTTTTTTTTTGGGAGGGGGGGTTTCCGAGACAGGGTTTCTCTGTGTAGCCCTGGCTGTCCTGGAACTCACTCTGTAGACCAGGCTGGCCTCAAACTCAGAAATCCGCCTGCCTCTGCCTCCCAAGTGCTGGGATCAAAGGCGTGTGCCACCACCGCCCAGACACAATCAGCTCTTGAAGCCTGGGAAAGCTGCAGAGCCGGGGGCCCAGCTACCTAACAGTATAAAACATCCAGACATTTATAAAAAAAAAAAAAAAGGATAACAGACACAACATTATCTCACACTGGATTAGGGAAATGAAAGGGAGTTGGAGCAGGGGACAGCGCAGAACTCTTGAGTCTGAGTCACTCTAAAGTGTATGTGCAAATGCCATAGGGAAACTTGCTGTTTTCATTTGTTTGGTTTTGATGAGACAGGGTTTCCCCCTATAAACTGCACTGGCTGGCCTGGAACTCAGAGACTCACCTGCTTCTTCCTCCTGGATGATGCTGGGACTAAAGGGAAACACCACCTTGTTTTTGTAAGCTATCCTCAGGCTTACAGTGTTCAAGGGCATCCAGGATAACCTGTCCACAAGGATGTGAAAACAAAAATCTCAAGATAGCTACCCCTGTTCTGAAGTCTATCCTAGGATATAAAAGCTCCATACTGGGCTATGGATTAAGATATAATTTTCTCTCTTAAAGCAGTCATTTTAAGCCGGGCAGTGGTGGCGCACGCCTTTGATCCCAGCACTTGGGAGGCAGAGGCAGGCGGATTTCTGAGCTCGAGGCCAGCCTGGTCTACAGAGTGAGTTCCAGGACAGCCAGGGCTACACAAAGAAACCCTGTCTCAAAACAAACAAACAAACAAACAAACAAACAAAAAACAAACAAACAAAAAAGAAAACAAAAAAGAACAGTCATTTTAGTTTCTATAAATGCAAACTTTATTATTAATATACCTTCCATAGACATAAATCCCAACGTCCCCTGCCCCAACAAGGAAGTTGAAGTCAGCAATCCTGTGACGGACCAACTGTGCTTTGGAATCCAGAGAGTGTGAGATTCTTCAAGGCTTCCAAAGCTTCTGGGAGTCCAGGGTCATTTTGAGAGGACTCCTCGGGGTTCGTCTGTGTGGTCGCTCTTGATACGTACTGGCGACACAACATTCTCTGCTGCCTGTAGATCTTAGAAAGCAAGTAGCGCAACCTCTGATTCTGCATCATGTGGAACCAGGCCTGGAGAGGTAAAGAAAACATGGAGATCTGAAAATAGGCCCTTGGTCTAGGCTGTGATCATGGACTCCAAAAGGAGTAGATAGCTGTTAAAGGCAAGGCCAGTTACCTAGGGACTCTGAGGTTGCCTGCTTGAGGCTTTTGTTTTGTTTGGAAGGGCAGGGGTTAGGGGTGGTCTGGGCAGTTGCTGAGGTCTGGAACTTTCAAGACTACAACCAGGGCTGATTGTTTGGGACACAAGGTTCATGTAGTCCAGGCTAGCCTTCACTGGCTGCAGAACCTAGGATAATCTCAATCTTCTGAAAAACAAAACAAAACTATCTCCATCTTAAAACATTCTGGTTTTGTTGTTGTTGTTTTTAATTTAGGATATTTTTTATTTATTTTAAAAACTTTTTTTTGTTTTGTTGTTTGTTTTTGTTTGTTTTTTTGAGACAGGGTGTCTCTGTGTAGTCCTGGAACTCTCTCTGTATATAAATATTCTATGCTTGTTTGTGAAAAGCCAAGATTCCCTCCACTCTAAATTTGTGCTTACAACCAGTCAGCCTAGACTCCCACCTCTTTTTTTTCTTCTTCTTCAAGACAAATTTTCTCTGTAGCCCAGGTTGGCCTCCCTCTGCCTCCAAAAGGCTGCGATTAAAGGCATGTACAACCACAGCCTGAACATGTTAGCCTCTTAACAAAGGCTTATCTAAAAAGTAGAGAAAGTTGGGTGTGGTGGTACCTGCCTTTAATTCCAGACTCAGGCAGAGTCCAAGGACAGTTTGGTCTATACATCCAAGTTCCAGTCCAGCCAGAGTTACTGGTCAAACCTGTTTTGTTTTTTTTTTTCAAGACAGGGTTTCTCTGTATAGCCCTGGCTGTCCTGGAACTCACTCTGTAGACCAGGCTGGCCTCGAACTCAGAAATCCACCTGCCTCTGCCTCCCAAGTGCTGGGATTAAAGGCGTGTGCCACCACCGCCCAGTGTTTGTTTTGACAGAGTTCCTCTGTGTATCCCTGGCTTTCTTGGAATTTAAATCTGTAGACAAGGCTTACCTTGAACTCCAGCTGGGATGAAAAGGGTGTGCTACCACCACCTGACTTCCATTTTCCTCTCTCCCTCTCTTCCTCCCTCCCTCCCTCCCTCTCAACAGTAGCCCAGTCCACCTTCCAATTACAGTAGGTAGGTCAGGAAGTGATGACTTTGACTTCCTGGTGTGCTAGTCTCCATCTCTTTGCTGACCTGTAATTTGCTATGTAGAGCAGGATGTTCTCAAACTTCCAGAGATCTGTTGGCCTCTAATAAGAAAGACTTGGGCTTGGCCGGGCGGTGGTGGTGCACGCCTTTAATCCCAGCACTTGGGAGGCAGAGGCAGGAGGATTTGAGTTCGAGGCCAGCCTGGTCTACAGAGTGAGTTCCAGGACAGCCAGGGTTACACAGAGAAACCCCGTCTCAAAAAACAAACAAACAAACAAACAGAAAGACGTGGGCCACCACAGTAGTTCAAGCCCTTTTGAGGATGTTGGGTCTGTGGGTGCACAGAGACTGATTGGGGAGACCCAAGGAAGCTCCAGTCCCATGTGATGTCTGGAATTGGAAATGAAGTGCCACCCTTCATGTTAGGGAAGAGGAATCTCACCTTGACGTGTTTCTTTTTCAGGTTGAGTGCATCAGCCAAGGCCTCCAGAGTCTTCTCCGATGGGTTGGGGTCTAACCGGAAGTGCCTTCTTATCTCCCGGTACTGCTCGTGGGTGAGCTGAAGTTTGGACATAGAGGCTGAGGAGGGAAAAATATACATGAGAGCAACTGTTTCTGTCCTTCCCAGGTGACTGTGTTAAGATGGCCAGTCACATTAACCTCAACTGGATTCCAGGGACCCAGTGGTGAAAGAAGAAACCAACTCATACCCACATACATGAGGGTTACTTTTAAAAAAATAAGCTGAATGATGGCTCAAAAACCAAAAACCTTGATCCCAAGGGTCATGGAGGGTCTTTTGAGTCTTTCCCTTCAGGGCCTCACTTCCTCTCTTGAGGTTCTCAGCGCCCTCAAAGGAACCCAAACACTGAAGGGGCCTGTGGAGGGCCCACCCACTCTTTAGCCCATAAGAGCCTGAGGAAACCACCGCTGTCGCAGTTCTGAATGAGGGGGATGAGCAGCTTGGAATCACTGTGGTGCTATTTCAGAAATTAAATAAATTGTCTGGGTGTGGTGTCCAGATCTTGTATTCTCGGTGCTCAGGTTCGAGCCCAAGAGTTATGGGAGTTCAAGTTCATGCCCTGGATTTTGTGCTGTAACTTAAACCACTCCTACTAGCCTCCCCACCCCCACCCTCACCCTCAAAATCACCAAAGAAAAGAAAAAACAGACGCAGGAATTTGGTTAAACTCACCCACCACACAAGTACCAGGCTGCCGCCCAGGGCCACATTCTTACACTCCCCTTCACCCTGTAGCTAACTGGCTATAACCGTGATTCTGGTTGAGATCAAATCAATACATTCAGCTTCCCGCCTACATTTCAGTCTTTAATCCAATTCTACTGCCCACGTCCCTTTACAAAGAGGCTGGTCCTCTTTCGAAAGATCCAGACTAGATTCGCAAAGCCTGAGTTCCGGGGAACGAATCCCTGCCCATTCCTCGGCATTTAAACATTCTTCTGAAGCTCAAACTCACGAAAACGCGAAGATCTCTCCATCTCAGTCTCTCCGTTTGTCACTGTAGCGCACTTGAGTTCCAGGCTTCAGTTTGAGGCTCTCCTCTAGGATTTTTTTTTTTCTTAAATCCCTCTTCCAAGCTGGGCCCACCCATTTAGGTCCCTCCCACCAGCAGCTCCTCCCACTATTTGCCGCCTGCCACTCCCCTCTGCTCCCGTCAGGCATTGCCTTCCAAGGTGCCAATATCTTTATTGAGTAGCTACTTTGAACTTGGAAAAAAACAGCCTTGGCCAATCAGGTGTTCTCAAGCTTCCAGAGCCCTGACCAGCCGCCGGGCCTCATCAGGATCTTGATTCCCGGAAATGGGCCTCCGGCTTGCAGGTTCCTTCCTAAAGCTCTGCACCAAGGGAAGGGACCAACCAGAGTTTCGTGCCGATGGCCCCTTCCTCCACACACCCTGTCTGTGGTCCCCAAGGACACTGGGAATGTTACTTCATATTTACAAGGCTCCCTTGGTTGTCTGGACATGAGGGGTCTGGAAGGCTCCCCTGCTTGGTAATTTCTCCTTAAGGTGTGTCCTGGGACTAACGGCAAATGGGGTCCTGAGGACAGCTGCTGCTGTCACCACATGGTGTTTCGGACAGATCTCACTATGTCCCTCAGCTGCCCTGAAAGAGGTCAGCTCAGGACCTTTGGAAAGGCCCTGGGACGTTTGCTGGATGGGAGAGGTGGATGGGAGAGGCTAATTTACCTTCCTCATTCAGAGGACACTTGCTCTCCCAGAAGGAAATAGGCTGATTAACATTCCTCAGACCAAAGGGGAGGGAACTCACCTGTGGGTGGGGAAGGCCCAGAGCACAAGGACACATTCCAAAGGACAGACTAACCCTTGGTTACCTACAGACAAGAGAGGTCCTTGCCACCTTGTTCCCTAATGACCAATCAGTTAAAAAAGTCGCACTGTTCTGTCAATCATGTTGTGCCTAATGGCTGCTGCCCTAAAAACTGTATAAAAACTGGCCAAATGGGCTGCCCAGGCTTGCCACTTCTCCTTCAGGTGCAGGATGACCTCAACCCTTTGGAACAATAAATTACTCGATTCTCGGATCCCTGCGGTTTACTCAGGCGATCCCAGGTAAGTTAAGAGTGGGCAGAGTCTTACACCCTGGACTCAATATGTAAACCACACTGGCCTCCAAGTCTCAGAAATCTGCCTGCCTTGAATCCAGGGTGCTTGAATCAAAGGCCATCCTAGATTTCTGGAAGTCTGAACACAGATTGACTCTGAAGAGCTAATCTTCCAGATTTCCCCTCCAAAGTGCTGAGAGTAGGGGCATGCACTATGAGACAGTGACTATGTCTTGATCCTGGCTTCAGTCATTGAAGTTGAAAAGTATGAATTTGCCAGGCAGTGGTGGCGAACGCCTTTAATCCCAGCACTTGGGAGGCAGAGGTAGGTGGATTTCTGAGTTCGAGGCCAGCCTGGTCTACAGAGTGAGTTCCAGGACAGACAGACCTACACAGAGAAACCCTGTCTCGAAAAAAAAAACCAAAAAGCAAACAAACAAACAAAAAAAGCTGGCCGGTGGTAGCATACACCTTTAATCCCAGCACTTGGGAGGCAGAGGCAGGCAGATTTCTGAGTTCGAGGCCAGCCTGGTCTACAGAGTGAGTTCCAGGACAGCCAGGGCTATACAGAGAAACCCTGTCTTGAAAAAAACAAAACAAAACAAAACAGGTTTGACCAGTAACTCTGGCTGGACTGGAACTTGGATGTATAGACCAAATTGTCCTTGGACTCTGCCTCTGAGTCTGGAATTAAAGACAGGTACCACCACACCCAACTTTCTCTACTTTTTAGATAAGCCTTTGTTAAGAGGCTAAAATGTTCAGGCTGTGGTTGTGCATGCCTTTAATCCCAGCCTTTCGGAGGCAGAGGGAGGCCAGCCTCTGATACCAAGGTCAACCTGGGCTACAGAGAAAATTTGTCTTGAAGAAGAAAAAAAAAAAAAAGAGGTGGGAGTCTAGGCTGACTGGTTGTAAGCACAAATTTAGAGTGGAGGGAATCTTGGCTTTTCACAAACAAGCATAGAATATTTATAGATATTGAATAATTTATTAAAATATCACCTGACTGAGTTCACGAAATTCATCCATGTCTCAGTAACTAAAGTTGTCAGGAAAAAGAATTTCCATGCCATCCACGTCTGTTTGGAGGATTCTACAGGGAGCCAGTTGAGGTGGCCCATGCCTTTGATGCCAGCACCCGGGGTGTGGTGGGAGGAAGACAGATGGATCTCTGAGGTTTGAGGCCCAACCTGGTCTGCATAGAGTATTCTAAAGCCACCAGTGTTACTCAGAGACCCCGTCTCAATAAGAAACCCAAACAATGAGGTTGCTTGGTTAAGACTTGGAGACTGTGGTTAAAGCAAAATCATCTTGGGCTGTCTTGGCTGCACAAGCCATACCTGACTCCTCCCCTGACATTCTAGTTTACAACCAGGTAAATGCTTCACCTTTTCCAAAGTATTAACACAACACTAAATTCCACCAAACCCAAAGAATGTCTTCTGCAGGCTGGGCATGGTGGAGTACACCTTCACTTCCATCAATCAGGAGGCAAAGACAGGCAGATTTCTGTGAGTTCATGACCAGCCTCCTTTCCACAGACAGGATGTTCCATGCAGAGAGGTTTCTATTCCTGCTGTAAGCCCTTTATGGTCACACCAATGTAGTTGGTACCTATACAATAACTTCTTGATTAAACATTCTGTATGGAGCAAATCAAGCTCAGGCTTTTTCAGTCTTCACATCACTTGGGGGAACTCAAACCTGTTTTGCATCACTCATGTGCTCAGTATGACCACTGTTCCTTAGTTGAATGGATGTTCTGCCTGCATGTATGTCGGGCACTTCATTTATACAGTGCTCTGGAAAGCCAGAGAGGGGGGTGTCAGAGCCTCTGGTTCTGGAGTTCCAGATTATTTCAAACCAACTGGGTAGTGTAAATCAAACCAGGGTCCTCAGGAGAGCAGTGGTCTTAACGGCTGAGCCGTTTCCCAGCTCCCAGATTAACAGAGTTCTTTGTGTAGCCCTGGCTGTCCTGGAACTCACTCTGTAGACCAGGCTGGCCTCGAACTCAGAAATCTGCCTGCCTCTGCCTCCCAAGTGCTGGGATTAAAGGCCTGTGCCACTATTCAAGGTTAAGTTGCAAATTTCTGGCCAGCTCGAGTTACTGTAGTGCAGCTTTACCTCAAAGAGCATCACAACACAACAAGAAAGCCTAGCTATTTGAGGTGGCTGTGGTTGAAAGGCCTTTGGCAGGAAGCCTGAAGACCCAAGCTCCAACTCAATACCAGGAGAATCTATTCCTGTGTGGTCCTCTGTCCTGTCTGCTACACAACCAGCCGGCTTCCACACAAAGTATTTTTTAAAAGAAACAACACTTTTTTTTTTTTAATAAAAAAAGAAAAACAACTTTATTGATCAACAGTTTCACTTTATCAATGAGCCACTCCCAAGTCTAAAGCCCATACAGGTCCTCAGAAGCACCAAAAGATCAAAATCCATAAGAAACCATAAAATACTCATTGGCACAAAATGCATGATGAAGGTCACAGAGGAAACAAAAGCTAGCGGTGTTAACCGGTTAGTCTCTTGGGAGATGGTTGTTCTGTCAGTCTATGTTAGTCTGTAATCGTGCCTTGGGTAAAGGAGGCAAGAAATCAGTGTGATACTGTGCTACATATTGAGTTGATAGTTAGCCTGAAGGATAGGCCACCTTTGAGGGGAGGCTGGTTCAAGAATGGGATCCACCCCTGTGGGTGTGGCCCTGCAGGACCTGGTGCAGGCCCTAGTTGGAGAGTCAACCTTGGCCACACCATTTCTGTCCAATGTCATCTGTCCTGGTACCCAGGTATTCAAACATTTGACCAGGTTGTTTCTGGAATGCATCCACCATTTGATGAGTTTGGTGCAGCCAGGAGTCTGAAAGGGAGGGGGAGTTGGGGGAAGCAGTTTTGTGCTCCTTGTAGTAGTGGCCCCATGGGGAAGGAGGGTCAGCAACTGTGCTTACAGCTGGTTGAGGACTCAGGGAGATTGATGGGAACCAGCCTGTACTTCCAGCTTGGTAGGTGGCAACAGGGGGCTTTGTCGGAAGGAGAAGAGGTATCATCCCGGGCAGAAGGCTGCAGTCTGGCCAAGGGAGGGCGCATCTCCTGCTCCAAGGATCTCTGGATGAACCAAGCCTGCAGGGAAGAACACATGTAAATATATCTAAGGACGGACCCTGTGCTCCCTAGGCTTTGAGGTGATACTAAGGTGGAACTAGCTTCCCAAAGCTGCCATCCAAGTGTTCTCCAGCCTTCTTCTTTCATCAGGGACCCAAAAGAAGGCCCCCTAAGAAGTATTGAGGGGCCTCAAGGGTAGGGCCTACCATCCAGAGATGCAACCTGCTAGAGTGCCTAGCCTGCATATGGTTCTCAACTTTCCTGATGCTTGAGCCTTTAATAAACTTCTTCATGTTGTTGGGAGAGGGTAGAGGTGGAGAGGGTGACTCACACCTTTAATCCCAGCACTGGGAGTCAAAGGCAGGCCTTCTCTGAGTTTGAGGCTACCCTGGTCTACAGAGTGATTCCCAGGACAGAGAAACTCTGTCTAAGAAAAATTGTTTTCACTGCTATTTCATGATTGTAACTTTCCTACTGTTATGAACTGCTGTGATTTGAATATCTGGTTTTTTTTTTCTGTTGGTCTGATCTGACCCCTGTGAAAGAGTTGTTCATGTCAGAAAGAGTTGGATATCTTCAGGTTCAGAAATGCTGCCCAGCTCAAATTAGGATTCATAACAGGAACAAAATTACACTTAGGAAACAGCAACAAGCCGGGCAGTGGTGGTGCACACCTTTAATCTCAGCACTTGGGAGGCAGAGGCAGGCGGATTTCTGAGTTCGAGGCCAGCCTGGTCTACAGAGTGAGTTCCAGGACAGCCAGGGCTACACAGAGAAATCCTGTCTAGAAAAACAAAAACAAACAAACAAACAAAAAGAATCCTAATTTGAATATCTAAAATACAGACTATCTACAATGTAATCCCTGAGAATGTTTTTTCGTTGTTGTTTTTTGACTCCAAAGGTTCTCAGTGTGGAGAACACTGATGGAGAGGCACAGAAGGTTGGGTATGGCAATCTGACCTCAACTTGTTCCTCCTTCAGTTTGAGTTCTGTGGCCATGATCTTTCGAGCCTGGAGGTCTGGGTAGGGTTCCATCTTGAAGTGTTGTTCCAGCTGCCAAAGCTGCTCCCAACTGTACTTCTGGTCAAGGGGACACAGGGTATAGGAGGCTAAGACAGAGGGAAAAAAATGGGTCAGGAAATATGTATCATGAGAGTGGAGAGTGATGGTCAGCCCTTGCTGCCAAGCCTGATGATGTGAATTTTGATCTTGAGTGAATTCATGGTAGGAGCTAACTCACTGAACATAGAGGTCCTCAGACCTCTATACTCTTGCCTGGGCACACATATACAAAGGAAGTTAGCAACTGTCAGGAGATCAGCCTTCCTTATAACCCCAAGGTCTGATTTTCCTCTTAGGGACCCACTTTAATTCCCCACTTTCCAGTTCCACCGAGTTAAACCTTTCTGGAGCTCAAGGTCTGAGTGTTTGAAAAAAGGCAGAGTGGAGAGTCATACCCTTAATCCCAGCAATTGGAGAATTGAGGCAGGAGGATGGGTAGTTTGAAATAATGATTCTGCTGTTGGAAATTGAGACTGTCAGTTAACTTGAGTTTGTGTGAGTATAGTGTCTGCAAGCCTGTAATCCCAGCATTCAGGTAGAAGGAATTCCTTACAAGATTTCAACATTGTCAGGTCCAAAATAGCCAGGCCTGGTGGCATTTACCCAAAATCTTAGCACTTGGGAGGCAGAGGCGTGTTATATCAGAGTTTAGGCCAGCAGGATGTATAGGAAGACTGCATCTCCAAAGATACAAACAATCGTTCAAGTTCATTTCCAACATGCCTGACTGAGGTCCATGACACCTTGTCTCTAATAAACGTAACTATTAACACCATTCCAGAAGGAAAACCTGCCAAACAAAAATCTTACAAAATAGAAATCAAAACTAAAATAGTTTTGCAAATAGTTCTCTTGATAATAGAGCAGTCTAAATCTAAGCCGACGGGTTGTGTGGAGAAATCCCACCAGGAGTCTCACAGTACGCTGTCCTTGCATTGGCTCTCCTTTCCTTAAGTCTGAACCTTGGAGGAGCAAAAGGGTCATGTGCTCAGAGCAGCTCTCCTGACACTAACACACAGACCCCCAACTCCACTGAGATGGCCTTACTTTCTACAAGGCCCGGTCGGCTCTGGGGACAGATGGGAACTGTAAAACTCAGACTTCATCATAGCAGTCCTGCCCACCAGACACACAGGATGCTAACAGGCATCTCGGGACCCAGACTTACTCAGGGAACGTGGAGATGCCTCCATTTCATCTGGAGCTCACTTCAGGTGTGATTGAGGGTATGTTTTGAGAATTTAGGATGAAATCTCAACTCCATTTTGGACCCACTCAGCAGGGACCCTCCCATCTGTAGCCCCTCCCACTATTCAGGCTCCAATGAGCCTTGGCTTTGGCCTCTTGAGTCTCCAGCTAAGAGGAAGGGCAGGCTCCACCCAGGGTCTCCTTTTTAGGAAATGGACTCCAGGCAGCCAGCCAGATACACAGGTGTTCTTCCTCATTGTTTCCCAGAATCTGGATGCTCCTTCTCCACATGGAAGCACCATCCTAGTGTCTCAGTTGGCAGCCCTACGCCCTCCATTTGTCCGGATTTCTCGACAACCTCTAAGATTAGTAACTAAAGTGCCTGGACTTGGAGGCTCAGGTGACCTCCTTGAATTCCTTAGGGTGTCATTTAAAACTGAGGGTAAATGGATCTTCAAGGGACTATAGGGCTGATGAGTCCTGGAACTCACTTTGTAGACTAGGCTGTCCTCGAACTCAGAGAGCCACTGGCCTCTGCCTCCCAAGTGCTGGGATTAAAGGCGTGGGCCACCACTTCCCGGCTAGAATTTTCAAAGTGCTGAGATTATAACATACTTCAATCAAAGCCTCTTCTGTGTCTACCGGGATCTCGGGAGCCAAACCTATGTTAAAGACCCGTTTGATAAGAGTTGGAGATTGTGGGGAGGTTGGAATGCTGCAGATCAAAGCCAGATTTTCTTGGGTAGCTTTAGTCTCCTTAATAGCTGTTTCCATTTCTGTGTTTGACCTAACACTCCTTCTTCTAGCAAGTGAAACCTTTCCTTTTTTCTTTTTCTTTTTTTTTTTTTTTCCCCAGAGACAGGGTTTCCCTGTGTAGTCCTGGCTGTCCTGGAACTCACGCTGTAGAACAGCCTGGCCTCGAACTCAGAAATCCGCCTGCCTCTGCCTCCCGAGTGCTGGGATTAAAGGCGTGCGCCACCACTGCCCGGCGCAACCTTTCCGTATAGAAGGCCTTAAACAGCACTAGCTTCCACTAACCCAAAAACCAACCCAAAATGTTAAGGATTTCATGCACAGCAACTTCTTCTCTGTGCTATATCCTGCCCACCTGATGGGTAAGTTTTTTTTTGTTGTTTGTTTGTTTTTTTTTTTTTGTTTTTGTTTGTTTTTTAGGCACCATCCTGATTTTGAGTTTTTGTCTGTCCCATGACCACATATACAAGTTCCGCTAAACCACCTTCCCATTATCCACTCTGGGCAGACTGAATCAGTCACACACTTAGCTCTGAACAAACTAGACTAGGCTTAATATTGCACACCTGGAATCTCAGATGGAGGTCGGGAGGAGTGAGTTCAAATCCATCCTTGGCTACAGAGGAATTATTGCAGCTTTTGGGAACCAAAACAAGGTTGGTGAGGTGTCTGAGGGACTAAACATGCTCTTTTTCTCTCTTGGGTTAATGTGTATGAACAGGAATGGCTAGGACTTAGAATCTCTTCCTGATAAGTATGCAGATAGGATGAAGGGCCTTGGCTAGGTAATAAACGTGACTTACAGCAGGGCTGGCTTCTTCCTCATGCTTCTGACCCCAGACAAAAAAGCATGGCAGCTTAAAACAAAGGCCAGTCAGGTCTCTGCTCTGATGGACTGGTTCAACAAGTTCAAGGCCAGGTCAGGACACGTTTAAGCCACAGTTGTGGGTCAGTCAGTGGTCCTGTTTGTCTTCAAACTGACCAATCCTAAATTAGGGAAAGAAGGCAATTTGACAACTTCAAAACAGAACAAAAACTAGCCCCTTAAGGAGAAGCTGGACCTCTGCTTTCTGAGTTTAGGACATCTATCCTGTCCTGTGCCCCCTCTCCCATGCATGGAGGATCTTTTCTTGGTCTGCTGCCTGTATTTCCTCATCGCTAATAACAGTTGCTTTTGATTGGCTGATTCTGCCTGCTCCTGCTTGCTGCATTTGAGTGAATTTGCCTGCTGCTGTCACGCTAGAGATTTTTCTTGCCTTTTGATTCGCGAATTAGCAAAGAAAATAAACCTGATCAAGACCCCTAGATGGCAATAAATATTTTGCCTGCACACACGCCTTTGCATCACATATGCTCTTGGAGGCCAGAAGAGGGTATCAAAAGAGAGAAAACACACATAGATACCACCACAACCAAATAACAGGGATCGACTATCAATAGTCTCAATTCCCCCAATAAAAAGCCACAGACTAACAAAAGGATGGGAAAACAGGATCTGTCTTTCTGCTGCATCCAACAAACACACCTTCTTTTTTTTTATTTTTAAAAAAGATTTGATTTATTTTATGTATGTGAGTACACTGTAGCTGTCTTCAGACACACCAGAAGAAGGCATCAGATCCCATTACATATGGTTGTGAGACACCATGTGGCTGCTGGGAATTGAGGTCCTGGTTGCTCAGGACCTCAGGAAGAAGAGTCAGTGCTCTTAGCCACTGAGCCATTTCTCCCGCCCTCAAAAAGTACACCTTAATGTCAAGGTTAGACATCACCCTAGGGTAAAAGGATAGTAAAGATATTCTAAGCAAAGGAACCTAAAAAGTAAACTGGTGTAAGCATTCTAATATCTGACAAAATATACTTCAAACCAAAATGAATCAGAATAGAGAAGGATATCACATAATCATCAGAGAAAAAAATCCACTAAGGGGACATTGCGAATTTTAATGTCTATGGACCACCTAAGTTTGTAGAGGAAGCAACCATACACAAAATAAAACAACAGTGTTGGCACACGCCTTTAAATCCCAGCACTTGGGAGGCAGAGGCAGGCAGATTTCTGAGTTTGAGACCAGCTTGGTCTACAGAGTGAGTTCCAGGACAGCCAGGGCTATATAGAGAAACTCTGTCTTGAAAACCAAACAAAAACAAAAACAAAACAAAAACAAAACAAACAACAACAAAAAAAAGAGGACCACTCAACCTGCTTCTTTTAGTAACCAGCTTCTCTTTTTTTCTTTCTTGGGTTAATGTGTATGAATGGATAGGAATGGCTAGAACTTAGAATCTCTTCCTGATAAGTATGCAGATAGGACAAAGGGTCTTGGCTATGTAATAAACATGACTTACAGCAGGGCTGGCTTCTTCCTCATGCTCCTGACCCCAGACTAAAGCAAAGCAGCAGTCAGGTCCTACAATTTAAATCACATATTGACCCTCACACAGTGATAGTGACAACTTTCAGTATCACACTCCCACCAATAAACAGGTTCTACAGACAAAAAATACACAGAGAAATACCGGAGTTAATAGATGATATGAACCACGTGGATCCAACACATACCTACAGAACATTTCAGTGAAACACAAAAGAATATACTTCTTTCTCAGCACCTTACAGAGCTTTCTCCAAAACTGACCATATATTTGGATACAAGGCAACTCTCAACAAATACAAGAAAATGAAAAAAACTCCGTGCATCCTATCAGACCACCATGGATTATAGCTGGCCAGATATCAACAACAGAAACAACAGAAAGTTTACAAACTTGTAGAAACTGAATGACTCACTATTGAATGAAAAATAGGTCAAGATAGGGATAAAGAAAGAAATTAAAGGATTTTCTAGAATGGAATGGAAACGAACACAAAGCATAACCAACTTATGGGACACAATGAGGACGAATTTCAGAAGCAAGTACATAGTACTATATGTGCCTACATAAAAACAAACAATCCCCCCAAAAAAGAAACAATAATAGCCTCAAATAATATTAAAGTATCTTGGGTACTCTAACAAAGCAAGTGAAAGACTTGTATGATAAAAACTTCAAGACATTAAAGAAAGAAGTTGAAGACATAAGAAGGCCTGGGCAGAGGGCTGGAGAGATGGCTCAGTGGTTAAGAGCACTGACTGTCCTTCCAGAGGTCTTGAGTTCAATTCCCAGCAATCACATGGTGGCTCACAACCATCTGTAATGGGATTCAATGCCCTTGACAATGTGCTCACATACATAAAATAAATAAATAAATCTTTGCCGGGCAGTGGTGGCAAACACCTTTAATCCCAGCACTTGGGAGGCAGAGGCAGGCGGATTTCTGAGTTTGAGGCCAGCCTGGTCTACAGAGTGAGTTCCAGAACAGCCAGGGCTACATGGAGAAACCCTATCTGGAAAAACAACAACAACAAAAACCAACCAACCAAACAACAACAAAAAAAAAAAAAAAAAAGAAGAAAGAAAAGAAAACAAAAATCCCCAATTTAAAATGGGGTACAGATCTAAACAGAATTCTTAAAAGGAGAATTTCAAATGACTGAGAAACACTTAGAGAAATGTTCAACATCTGTAGCCCTCAGGGAAACACAAAGCAAACTACTTTGAGGATTTCATCCTCCAGCTGTCAGAATGGCTAAGATTAGCAACACAAGCGACGGCTCATGTTGGTGGGGATGTAGAATGAAGGGAAGACTCATCCATTGCTGGTGGGAGTGAAAACGTATTCAGCATGGAAATCACTGTGGTAGTTCCTTAGGAACATGGGAATCAATGTACCTCCAGATCCAGCTACACTCCTCTTAGGCACATACCCAGTGGGTGCTTTATCCTATTACATGCTCATTGCTCTTCTATTTATAATAACCAGAAACTAACTGGAAACAGCCTAGATATCCCTCAACAGAAGAGGATAATGAAAATGTAGTATATTTACACATTGGAGTCCCTAAAAGAAAAGAAAGAAAGAAAAAAGAAATCATGAAATTCACAGGTAAATAGATGGAACTAGAAAAAAATAATCATCCTGAGTGGAGTGTCTCAGACCCAGAAAGGTTAATACAGTATGCATTTACTTATATGTGGATATTAGCTGTTATGTCAATGATAACCAAGCTACAGTCCCTAGAACCACAGAAGTTAGGTACAGGAAGTAGAGGGGACAGGGAAATAAGAAGGGGAATAAGGAGAGAGACAGCTAAAAGTACCATTTGAGGGATAGTATGGAAACCTAATATAGCCAAGCTCCCTAAAATATATACACATATGAAGGTGATCTAAAAGAAATTGCCAAATAATGGGGAAGGCAGAGCCTCAACTGGCCATCTCTTGTTACCAAATGAAGCTTCCAGTACCAGGACTGGGCTATACCTAATTGAGTTGTTGGTCAAAGGGGTCCCATGGGAATCCCCAAACAACCCAGGCTGTTGACAAGACTATAGGTTGTTCTCCACAAATTGATGGCAAGGCCCCACTGCTGAAGACAATACCCACCCAACTCAATCAAACATGGAGAAGTCAAAGCTGGTGCCTATACAGAACCTTCACTTCTGTGTTCTAGTGTCTCCGGTACAGGAAGATACTCTGCACACTACCAAAAGAGATATGTAAACACGAACCCAGCCACGAACCTTTTGATCTACAGTGGTGTCCTGGCTGCAAGATATGCTAGGACGGAGGCAGCAAGAAGTTTGTGGGAGTGACCAACCAGTATCTGACCGAAAGCCTACTCCATGAGATGGAACCCGTACCTGACACCGCTTGTATGGCCACGTACCTGGACTAGATAGCCAAGGAACCTAGGGTAAAGCCAAATACTACTGTTAAAAAGAAAAAGCAATAAAATGACTCCTAGTGACTTTCTGTTACTCATAGATCAGTGCCTTTCTCAGTCATCATCAGAGAAGCTTCCTCCTGCAGCATATGGGAACAGATACAAAGAGATCCATGGTCAGACATTTAGCAGAGAGTTGAAGTTCTTGGAAAACTCAGCCCTAAAGGGGTGTGTCTCCATTATATCCGTACCCCAACCCCTGCCTTGCAAGGAATTCTGCAGAAGAAGAGGCAAAAAGAATGTAAGAATCAGAAGAGATGGAGGACACCAAGGAGGAAACAAGGTTCTCTAAATTGACATAATCAAAGCTCACGTGAACTCACAGATCCTGAGGCAGCGTGTACAGGGCCAATATGGGTCTGTACCAGAGCTTCTGCCTATTTACTAATTATTCCCGTTAATTTTTTTTTTTTTTGTGGGAGTCCTGAGAGTGAGAACAGATCCTATCTTGTGCCTTCTCTTGGATTCTTCAATGTCTCTCAATTGTGATGCTTAGTTTTTACTTTATTGACCAAGCCAGCTCAGTCAGGCAATGGGTTCTCCAGGGCAGGAGCGAGGATTAAAAAGAAAAAAGACAATTAGACAATATTGTAGCATTGTAGCTGCCTGCAGCCATTAGTTGAACGGGTTCACCCGGAAAGAGGGCTGGGAACGAAAGGGGGACAGAGAGCGAGAAAAGATGAAGCCAAGACAAAGTTCTCTGATCAAGGCTCGATGGTTTAATGTTAAGCTTTCAATTTAAAGGGGAAGACCCCGCCCGAACCCTTCCTAGTTTCAGCCGGCAGAGTTGGGTGGGATAATCCGTTCTTGGTCATGGGTCAAGGCCGGAGATGTCTCAAGGCAAGCCCAGGGGCAGTTCTTCTTTCAAGTTCCTATAGCAGGATCAATGTGCAGCCAAGGTGGGTGACTCCACCTAGGTGTCTATTGATATGCAGCCAAGGTGGTTAGTTCCACCTAGGTCCTATTATCTGGTCTCTTGTGGTAAACAAGGTCACGGGCCTGCTCAAGGCTGGAGGAAGGGCACATAGCATGACCGCAGCCAGTTCTGAGGCTGAGGCAGGTTTATTTTTTCCCAGTCTGCTTTTATACCATTTTAATTACATGCAAGTAATAAGGTCAGGTCTAGGTTGAGGAGTAAGCAAGACAATAAACACAAATAGTCCAGGTACAAGCCAGGCAATAAACAAAGTCCCTCAATCACTGTTTCTAAGGGTTTATCAGGATGACCAAGATATCTGAGCCTACTTCCCGGTCCTAGTCCACAATCAGATTCTTGCCTGAAGCCTACCTCTTTCTTTGTTCTAGCTAAAATTAGATTCCTGCCTAAGTTTACTTCCTTGTCATGGCCCAAAGTTAAATTCCTGCCAAGTGGCCCCAAAAGCTGTCCATACTGTATTATTAAATTATTATATTTCATTGAATCATTATCCCTTAAAAGCCTGTTTGCTTGCTTTCTAGTGAGACAGAAAGGGAGTTGATTCAGATGAGAGGGGAAGTGGTGTATAACTGGGAAGAGTAGAGTAGGGGAAGCCATAATCAGACATTTTATGTGAGAAAAAAAAATCTATTTTCACTAAAAAGAAAAAAAAAGTAATTCCTTGTCAGATGTGATGCGCACACGCCTGTAATCCCAGTACTGAAGAGGCAGGTAGGCCTATCTCTGTAAATTCAAGGCTAGCCTGGTCTACGCAGGTACAAACAGGTGAGCTAGTGCTACCAAAGTGAGACCTGCCTCAAAAAAAACCACACAAATAAAAAGGGGGATTGCCTGGAGGTCTGATCCCTAACACAACAAAACAGAAAACGATACCAACCAACCAACCAACCACACCAAAAACCCCAAACCCTACCTAAGCAACAATGTCAAAAGAATGTGTTTCCAGAAATCTCTGAGGTCCTGGGGCTATCTGTGGAGGTCTGTCCTTGGGTGGGGCAAGGCAGGAATTACGGTAAGGACACCAGCTCTCAGCAGCTACCTGTTCCTCCTCTATGCTTCCCAGTGACACCATAGGAGCTCCCAGAACCACCGAGGAGGGTTTCCTCATCTATTCCAGCCAGCCCCACTCATTCTCTCGGCCTTCATCAGTGTTCCGTTGAAGGAACACATGTGTCAGGGCCAGCAAGACGGCTCAGCAGGTAAAAGGTGCTTGTCACCAAGTATCCCCAGGACCCCGTGGTGGAAGAACAGAACAGGCTTCTGCAAGATGCCCTTTGACTTCCATGTGAGCACCCTGATTTCCACAAACAAACAAACAACGTAGTTAATCAAACCAAATCAGAATGTGTCATGAATTCATAATTCTGGATGAGAAGACAACCCCTATAGAGAGGGGACACATTTCAATTATTTGAGTAGAGGCATCTAGAGCTGAGGTGATTCTGAGGGAGAGACAAGTTAGGGGAACACGCCTGCCTCCTCCCCTCTCCGAACCCAAATGTAGAGATTGAACCTAGGGCCTTGCTCTTGCTGGGCCTTTTAGTCCCAGTCTTCTTTAAACTTTCTAAATAAAAAACAAAAACAAAACAGAAGAAAACAAACAAACAAAAACCTAAACAAGGTCGGGTTGGTGGTACACGCCTTTAATCCCAGCACTGGGAGGCAGAGGCAGGTGGATCTCTGTGGATCTCTGTGGCTCCGAGGCCAGCCTGGTCTACAGAATGAGTCTAGGATGGCCATGGCTTTGTTATGCAGAGAAACCCTGTCTCGGAAAAACAAAACAAACAAACAAACAAACAACAAACCCCCACAAAAACCAAAATATCTTTCCCTCCCTCAAAAAAGAAAACAAACAAACAAACAAACAAACAAACCTCCAAACTAAACCAGAAAACCCACTTGTCACATGCATTCTGTAGGACTTAAGGCTAGAAACCTAAAGAGGCCCCTGGCCTGATGGATTGTTTCCTAATGAGTCTGCGTAGTTCAGCCTTCCTACTGGGCTGAGCAGTAGTGAGGGCCAGAGCCGCCTGTCAAGTTTCAGAGCGTCATACACCTCCTCCTTTGTGTCATTCTGCTAATGAGATCTGCTCTGATTCCCCTTCTGGCCCAGAGGCCCTAATCTCTCCTAGCAGGGGGCTGGGGAGAGGGGAGAGAGGGGAGGTCCCCTCGTGACAAGAAGTGACCCAGTGGTGAGCAGAGATTACCGTGTGCATGTGGCTGTGTGTGTGCACGCGCTTGAGTGCACAGCCTGGTGTTCAGAGAAGGAGAACAGAGTTGAGTGGGGACTGGGACTCAGAGTGATATTAATACCTAAGCAGATGAGGGAAGGGACAGAGAAGGAGGGAATTACTGAGGGGGAGAGAGAGATGGTAGGAAGATGTGTATGTGTGGAGTAGCAATGAGACCTTCAGCACAAAGATTGCAAGAAGCAAGCAGAGGCTCTGAGACCAGGCTGCAGCCTCAGGCTTAGGTGGACAGGCAGAAGGGTCTCAAAACGAGGGAGGGACCCACAGACAGTGGCAGAGTGACAAGGGAGGGAGACACAGTGGGAGATGAGAGAATGCAAACTTGCCTTACAAAGGGAACTAGAGACAGAGTCAGGCACAGTGAAGGGCTGGAGGGATGGCTTGGACTCTCCAGAAGGATACAGAATCCGTCTCCAAACCATAATGGTGGTTTATAACCTTCTGTAATTCCCATTCCAGGGGATCTGATGCCCTCTTCTGGTCTCTTGAGGCATGAGGCACGCACGATACCATAGATGTATAAGCAATAAACAAATCTAAACAAAATACACACAGAGAGACAGAGTCAGACATACAGAGACACTCAGAGATCAAAAGACAGAGAGAAAGAGAGACTGGGAGGAAAAGAACCAGAACTGGAGGTGCAGAGAGACAGCCAGAGACAGAGACTAGAGGTAGAGTCTCACAGAGACACAGGTGGAGACTGACAGAGAGACAGAGAGACAACCAGAGACATAGAGATTTAGAGACAGAGAGTCTAACAGAGGCACAGGCAGAGATTGACAGAGACATAGAAACTCAGGGAGCGGCGTAGACAAAGACAGAAAGAAACTCAGAGAGACAGGGTCTGAAATAGTGATAAAGACATAGAGGCAGAGAAGAGAGGCAATAGAGAAGATACAGAGCAATGGAGAGAGGGCAGAGATCTCGAGAGATAGAGTTGGGGGCTGAGGAAGGAAGGGAAGAAGGGAGAAAGACAGAGAGACACAGAGAAAGAGAGAGAAACTGAGGCAGAAAAAAGGAGAACCATCAGGAACTACACATTTGAATTAGTTCACTCATCCAGGGCACAGGTCTCTCTTCCCAGTTATTCCAGCTGTGTTAGGAGACTTACAAGTTCAATGCTAGCTTGGGCCACAAAGAACAATCCAGAAAGCCCTGTGTCTTTCTTTTCTCAGGCTCCCAGGAGCACTGTACACTTCTCTCTGTGGTCCCAAAGGCATTTCTTTCCAGATAGTAGCTGAAGCTAGAGGGACACCAGTTAGACCTAAGGAAAGACTGCCCCAAGGAGTGGGGGCTTCTGGTTGCAGGCAGAAGTTGTTGGGCCTTCCCTCCCTTCCTCATCAACCCTAATTGCTAAAATGTCACTGTGGGGGTGGTGGCAGTGGGATTAAGCAGACGGTGCCCTTCCCCCAGCCAATGTCACCTCCTGTTGCCCAGTGAGTCCCCCACCTTCCCTGGGATTACCCTTCGAGATCCAGGCCACAATAGATGACATCACTCTAGCTCAGGCTTAAAGTCACCCCATGTGAGGGGACCTATTTCCTCTAGCCTCTGCTGTCTGATGACACCATCCAGGACCTGGGCATCCAGGAGAGTCCCCATTTCTTCTTTCCAAAGGTGAGTCTTTGCAGGAGAGACTGCTGAGCGGACCAGGAAAAGAAGGGGAGAGAGAAGGGGGTGAAGGGATAGAGGAGAGAGAGAGAGAGAGAGAGAGAGAGAGAGAGAGAGAGAGAGAGAGAGGAAGGAAGGAGAAAGGAGGGAAGGAGGGAAGGAAAATAATAGGAAAATAATATTTTATTCTCACCCATGTTTCCCATGTTTTCCCGGGCGGGCCTGGTCTAGTTTGACATGAAGATGGATTTGTGATGCTTTCTGAACAAATTAACATAGGGTTGAGATTCAAGTATGTGTTCATGAAAAAAGGTCACTTAAGGACCATGGTAGGAAGGAGTAAAGTCATACCAGTTGGGGACCAGTTGTTGGGATCCAGGAGTGGCCTTAGGGAGAATGGATTTTATATTCCAAGGACATTCAGAGGTGGAATGTCTTATCTAAGCACACATCCTTGGTGTGTGAGTATGTTTGTGTGTTTGTGTGTATGTATGTGTACAATGCGTGAAAGTGTGTGTGTGTGTCCATGTAAGAGAGCACCTGTGGAGGACAGAGATAGACATACTGGTTGACTTCTTAAATACTTCCGTTCGCTATTTTTTTCCTAGAACTCTCTAGGTAGACCAAGCTGGCCTTGATTTGATGGCTCTTCCTGCCCCTGCTACCCAAGTACTTAATGTTAAAGATGTTCACCACCACACTCAGCCCATTTCAGACAAGGTCTTTCACTGAATCTGGATCTCCTGTCAAGCATAGGCTGGCTGGACAGCGAGCCCTGTCCATCTGTTTGTCCCTGTTCCCTCAATGCTGGGGTTATAGTATGCCCAGCTTTTATCTGGGTGCTGGGGATTTGAACTCAGACCCTCACGTATGCACAGAAGGTGCTTGGTCTATTGAGTTATCTCCCTGCTCCACCGCAACCTTTTAAATTTAATTTTATTTTTTTGAGAGGGAATCTTATGGAGGATAGAGTGGTCTTGAACTTGTTCCGTCACAGACAGAGGCTGGTCTCGAACTCCTCAGCACCACTACTCCCACTTGTATTTTCTTTAACTCTTTGGGATTTTTGCGGGAGTCCGAGTCAGTTCTCTGCTTTCACCATGTAGGTCTTAGGAATCAAACTCAGGTTTTTGGGCTTAGTGGCAAGCATCTTTATGGTTGAGCCCTCCTGTGGCCCCTGAGATTTCCTTTTCATTTGTGTATGTACCAATGCATACATCATCCTCTCCCTGGAGAACGTTGGTTCTTTTCACTGCCTGGCACTTGGGTGCTAGTTGGCTGTTGACAGGATGGATCCCTGTCCTATTAGATTGTTTATTAGTTAAAACATGGACTGGGGCTATAGCTCAGTCAAGAGAATAAGCGCTAACTTGTTCTAGACAGCTATTTGCTCACATACAAATGGGAGAAAATTTACGCTTAACATTTTTTCTCTTTTAAAAAATATTTATATTTTTATTCACTTTACATTTGGATCACTGCCCCCTCCCTCTTCTCTTTCCAATTCCACTCTTACATATCCCTCCCCCCATTTCTCCCTCCCCTTCTCCCTCGAGAAGGGGAGCCCCCCTGTGGATACCACCCCACCCTGGGACAGCTCAGCAGGTCTAGAAACATCCTGTCTCACTGAGCTCCATCCAGGCAGTCCAAATAGTAGGGAGGGGATCCATGGCAGGGAACAGAGACGGAGACAGCCCCTGCTCCATGTGTTAGGAGAACCATATGGACACCCAGTTCCACATTTGCTACAGATGTATAGGTCTAGGTCCAGCTACTGCATTAAGCTTAACATTTTGAGGCCAATGTGGCTGCTAATTTCTGTTCAATGCCAGCTCAACAAGTAAACTGGAATTCTTTCTCTGAAGTTGAGAGCAGGGCTAATGTTTCTAAGGACTCAAGTTGCAGATATTGAGTTTTGAAGGAAAACACCAATATTACTGACTTTTTTTTCCCCTCAATGGCTGCAGCAACTTTTTTAGGGTCTGTGGTCATCCAAATGAAATTATAGAGACACGCAGCAGGGGATAGTGGTGCATGCCTTTAATCCTAGCATTCGGGAGGTAGAGGCAGGCAGAGCACTGTCAGTTTGAGGCCAGCCCAGCCTACAGAGTAAGTTCTAGGCTAGCCTGCACTTCATAAACTTTACATCAAAGGGAGACCTTACCTTAAAAAAATGGTTAAGAGTACTGGCTGCTCTTCAGGAGAACTGGGGTTTCTATTCCAAGTACTCACAGGGTGGTTCACAACTATTTGTAATTACAGTTTCAGGGTACCCAATAGCCTTTTCTGGCTTCTTCTAATGGCACCAGGTGTGTTTGTGTTCATAGAAATACATGCAGACAAAACACTCATACACATAATATTAAACAAAACCATCAACACAAAGAAAATAACAAAAAAATCCCAGAAACAGCAAAGTTCAATATTACTGCTGTATCTGTCCATCTATCTATCTATCTATCTATCTGTCTGTCTGTCTGTCTGTCTGTCTGTCTGTCTGTCCGTCCGCCCGTCTATCTATCTGTCTATCTATCTGGTTTGGTTTTTGGAAACTGAGTTTTTTTCTGTGTAGCCCTGGCTGTCCTAGAACTCATTCTGCAGACCAGGCTAGCCTGGAATTCAGGAACTCATAGAGATCTGCCTGTCTTTGCCTCCCAGGTGCTGGTATTGAAGGCCTGGGCCATCATGCCATATCTATCTATCTATCTATCTATCTATCTATCTATCTATCTATCTATCTATCTATCTAAAGTCTTTTGTAGCCCATCTTCTCCTCTCTCTCTCTCTCCTCTCTCTCTCTCTCTCTTTCTCTGTATGATATATGCATTTAAGTGGGTGTATATATTCGAATATGCCTGCATATGTGGAGCCCAGAGGATAACATTTATGTTTTCCTCCATTCCCTCTGCCTTGTTGCTTTGGGACAAGGTCTCTCAGTGAACTAGATGCAGGAGATTTTGACAAGGCTGGCTGCATAGCCAGCTTTCAAGATCCACCTGTTTCTGCCCTTCCTAAGGCTATACTTAATGGGTACACAAAGCCATGCCTGGCTTTTTGCATGGTTGCTACGAATGTGAATTCAGGTCCTCATGCTTTTGCAGTAAGCACTCTTATCTACTTAACCATTTCTTTGGTTCCGACCCCACTTTACTTTTGAGACAAGGTCTCACATATCCCAGGGCAGCCTCTAACATGATAAGTAGCCTAAAATGTCATTGGCCCTCCAAGCCGCCACCTTCTGAATTCTAGATTACAGTGTGTGCCACCATACCCAGTTTATGTGATGTTGGGGATTGAACCCAGGGGCTTTGTACATTCGAGGCAAGTACTGTACCAGCTGACCTATACCCCAAGCCTCCTATTGTCATTGTTAGATAGGGTCTGGTTATGAATCCCAGGTTGGCTTTGAATTTGAGTCAATCCTCCTGCCTCAGGCTCTGAGTGCTGGGAGGGCAGATGTGAGCAAGCCCCACACCCAGATAGAGATCAAGAAGGAGTTAACAGGGTGTTGGCAGGGTGATGCTGGTTAGAAGTCAGAGAACAACATGGAGGCGGCAGCTCTCTCCTTCTACTGGGAAACAAACTCAGGTTGTCTGGCTCGGCAGCAGGTCCGTTGACCCATTGAGCTGTCTTACTGGCATTATTATTTTGTGTGTGCATATGTGTGGTGTATATTCATATGTTTGGGGAAGTGTGCGCACCTATTGGGTTATAAGCTGACTTACTCTATTACTTTCAATACTATTATTTTGAGATTTGTTTTCTCATTGAGCCGGGATCTGAGCTGATAGCCGTCTTTGGTGATCTCTTGTGTCTGCCTCTCACAATCTTAGGGTTCATGTGGTCAAGCCTACCTCCCCAACTTCTGTATTTTGAGAAAGAAGAATCTCTCTCTGTAGCTCTGGCTGTCCTGGAACTCACTATGTAGATGGAAATGGCCCAAAACTCAAAGAGATTCACCCACCTTTGCCTTATGGGGATTTAAGGCATGCAGCACAATGCCCAATACACTGACTTGGGTGCTGGATATGAACTTGGGTCCTTGGTGATTGTGGTGCGACAGCTGTTCTTATCCACTGAACTACCTTTCCAGCTCATGTACTAGCATGTATTATTATTAAGATTAAAAAATATTATTTGTGTATTTGCACTTGAGTGAGGGTGCCTACTGAGGCCAGTAGAAGGCTGTGGCTCCCTTGAAGCTAGAGTTACAGGCAGTTGTGAGCTCTCTAATATGGGTGCTGAGAACTGATCTTGAGTTCTCTGGAAGAGCAGCAAGCACTCCTAACCATTGAGGCAACTTTCAGCCTCAGCATCCCCCCACCTTTTTGGAATATGTTTTATTATTAAAAACTATGTGTGTGTGTGTGCACTAAAACTATGTGTTTGTGTCTGTGTGCTTGTGGATAAGAGTATGCATGTGTGCAGCTGCTTCTGGAGGCCAGGAATGTAAGATCCTCTGGTGCCGAAGTTACAGGTAGACCCATCCACTGTGGGAGCTGGGAACTGAACCTTGGTCCTCTGAAAGAGCAATGAATGCTCGTAACTGTTTAGCTATCTTCTCAGACCTTCTTCTCCTTCTCCTCCTGTTTTTCTTTTTTTTTCTTTTTCTTTTTTTGGTTTTTTAGAGACAGGGTTTCTCTGTGTAGCCCTGGCTGTCCTGGAACCCACTCTGTAGACCAGGCTGGCCTCGAACTTAGAAATCCGCCTGTCTCTGCCTCCCAAGAGCTGGGATTAAAGGCGTCCGCCACCACCCAGCTCCTCCTGTTTTTCGAGACAAGGTTTTTCTGTGTGGTCCTGTGTGTATGCAATGTCTACAGAAGAAGAGGGAATTTGATATGAGTTACCATGTGAGGCTGAGAATAGAACCCGGGTCCTCTGCAAGAGCAGTCACTGCAGGACTGTCTTTCCAGGCCCTATGCATTATATGTTTAAAATTAGTGCCTTGTTTAAAAATCACAAACAGTGGCATAATGTGCATGTTGATAGCACTGGCTTTTATTCTTTGACTATACATAGTATATAGTAAATATGTTTATAAACTACATATATATCAAATGACACTAAATACAAATATAACAAACATTTATATGATCTGTTATTATCTATAATTTGGGTATACAGTATATGTAACACATGCCCTTAGTATCAAAGTGTGACTTTGACAGTAATCTCAGCATTTGGGAGGTAGAGGCATGAGTATTGCTATGAGTTTGAAGACAGTCTGGGCTACGTAGTAAGTTTCTATCTCATTAATGGTACATCTAGGAGACAGCTTATTCAGTAACCTGCTTGTTTTATAGGTATGAGGATCTGAGTTTGTTCCCCAGAAGCCAGGTTAAAAACTGGGTGTGGTTGGCCGGGCGGTGGTGGCGCACACCTTTAATCCCAACACTTGGGAGGCAGAGGCAGGTGGATTTTTGAGTTCGAGGCCAGCCTGGTCTACAGAGTGAGTTCCAGGACAGCCCGGGTTATACAGAGAAACCCTGTCTCGAAAAACCAAAAAAAAAAAAAAAAAAAAAAAAAAAAAAAGAGATGTGATGTTGTGTTTATAATTCCAATATTGGTGAAACAGAAACAGCTGGATCCCTGTGGCTTGCTGGCTAGCTATCCTAGCTTACATGGCGATTGATTTCCAGACTAGTGAGAAACCTGATCTTAAAAACCAAGGAAGAAACCAGGAAGTAGATTGCTTGCCTAGCATTTGTGAAGACCTGGGTTTGGTACCTAGCACTGCATAAACCAGGTATGGTGGTACTGACCTGTGATCTCAGCACTTGGGAGCTAGAGACATGAGGATAAAGAATTCAAGGTTAGTCTCAGCTTTCTGGCAAGTCTGAGGCCAACCTGAGCTACATAAGACCTTCTCTCAAAAATAAAATGAAAAAAAAAAATGAGGTGGATAGCCTGATCAATAAACTGGGGGTTGAATTTGAATTTTAGCCTTCCCTCCACTTACACACACACACACACACACACACACACACACACAAACATATACACTTACCCCCTGGGGGTGATGGCTGATCTCAGCACTTGTGAGGTGAAGGCAGGAGGGACAGAAATTTGAAATCAGCTTTGGCTACAGCCTTGGCTAGTTTAATGTCAGCCAGGGCTACATGAAACACTGCTGCATAAAATCGGAAAAGGATTTTCTTCTTCTTCTTTTTTTTAATTTGGGTATTGTGGCTTGGTCTACAACTGAGTTCCATGCCAGCAGCCAGGGCTGTAGAAAAACTTTAATCTAGTAGCACAGCTACTCTGGCAAGGGAACGTATCTAAAGAGATAGATCTGTGTGATCTGGCTGGAATATAGATATACCCTCTGTACACTCTTTTAATCCCTTTGGCTGGAATATAGACAGCCTTTAGTACACACCTATAATTCCAAACAATGATGTCTAAATTAAGGGGCTGATAAAGTGATGAATCAGAGAAAGATTTGACAGAGTGAGTCAGAGATAGGATTTGTACAACTTTCATAAGAACAGACAAGAAAGAGGCTACTTAAGAGCAGTGCAGGGGGAAGAGTTGAATTGAGTTCAGTTGCATTTGATGCAGTTCAGTTGAATGCAATGGAGTTCAGTTGAGTTTGTGCAGTTCTGTTCAGTTTGTGCAGTCAGTGAAGTCAGTGCAGTTCAGTTTGTGGAGTTTAGAAGTAGTTTTTCCAAGCAGAGCAATTCAGTCAGAAGCAGAGAGAAGCCAGTCTGAATCAATCAGTTTGTAGAGGCATTTGAGTCAGACAGTTGAGTTGAACCAGCCAGCCAGAGTTCAGAAAGGGTGAACTTATTCAACAGTATGTCTCAGAGGCTGAAATATTCTAGGCCTAGGTTGAGCAGATGGAGGCTAGAAGCCAAAGTCTTCAAAGTATGGGCTTGCAGAAGATTGGATTGTATGGAGGCTTGAAGCTTCCACGCCTAGGCCTAGGGATAGTTAGATAGAAACACTCTGGACTCAGCCCAAGTTATGTATTCACACACCTTGGGTACAGCTCTAATCTCATCACCTCATCTGAGGAAATAAAAGTGACAATTATACAGGGCTATATACTGAGGCCCAGAAGCTTATTATGTAGACCAGGATACCAGGATGGCCTCAAAGTCACAGAGTTCTGCCTCCTCAGCTGGGAGAAAATGAATGTATCACAAAACCTGGCCTCTAAAAATGAGGGGGGGGGGATTTTGATGGGCAAGGTTGGTTGGATCCCAAAGAAGACCTGAAGCAGAATGTGAGTCTCAGTGTGTAAATGCCCAGGCATTGGGCAGAGTAGTCTGTTGGACACCCCATTCTCTTGTAGGTGCCCTCATCTGGGTCCCAGTCTCTGAAGATCATGATGGCATATATGAACCCGGGGCCTCACTATTCGGTCAATGCCTTGGCTCTGAGTGGCCCCAGTGTGGACCTGATGCACCAGGCTGTCCCATACTCAAGTAAGTGTGTTCTCCTTCTGACTTCCAGTCTGTCTTTTAAGAATCTCAGGTTCATTGCCCTCAGGAGAAAAAGCATTCATGGGGTGGAGAGGGCAATGGGGCTTTGTACCAGCTCTATGTCCATTTGCAAAGGAGTCTGGCATTCCAGGGACTTTTACATTCCCCAGGAATTCAGAGGAGTGTATGAATTCAGAGGAGTGTATAGTCATGATATTGACTCCCTCTGGAGGGAGAAGAGGGTAAGGGAACCAGTCTGGAAGCAGTATCAGTAGGATTTCCATCTGTTTGTAAAGCTTTCTCTTTTCTTTTTCTCTTTTTGGAGTAGAGGTTGTTGGGCTGGAATCCAGGGCCTCGTGGCTTCTAGATAGGCACATTAGCATAAAACTATGCCCCACCATAACTGCAGGACTCTAGGCAAGGGCTCTACCACTGAGCCACGCCCCCAGCCCCTCACTGGGGGATTCTAGGCGGGGGCTCTACCACTGAGCCACGCCCCCAG
>NW_021604773.1:37617-37930 GCF_004785775.1 Grammomys surdaster | reverse complement strand
ACTGGGGGATTCTAGGCGGGGGCTCTACCACTGAGCCACGCCCCCAGACCTTCACTGGGGGATTCTAGGCAGGGGCTCTACCACTGAGCCACGCCCCCAGCCCCTCACTGGGGATTCTAGGCAGGGGCTCTACCACTGAGCCACGCCCCCAGACCCTTACTCTATAACTGAGTGTGTCCCAGCCTCTTGACTCAAGACTCTAGAGTTCTGAGATTGAAGTCCTTCACCATCATGTTCTACTATGATACACTATTATTTAACATCTCTCTGTCTCTATCTCTCTCATCTGCCTGTCTTTCTCCCCTCCCTCCCT
>NW_021604773.1:31022-37517 GCF_004785775.1 Grammomys surdaster | reverse complement strand
TCCTTCCTTCCAACAGGTTCTCACTATGTAGCCCTGGCCTGGAACTCACCACATAGACCAGGTTTCTTTACAAATTCACAGAGTTCTGCCTGTTTCTGCCTCCTGAGTGCTGGGATTAAAGGCAGGAGCCACCTGATCTAGCCTTTCTCTTTCTTTGAAGAACAATGTTTGCATGAAGGGTAGGGAGCAGGGGGCATGTTTGCTATGGCTCCCTTGCAGAGGTCTGAAGCCAAGTTTTGGGAGTTGTTTTTTCCTTCTACCATTGGGTCCCAGGAATTGAACTCAGGTCCTCAGGCTTGTCCACAAGTGCCTTTACATGTTGCCCCATCTTGCTGGCCCCGTTTTTTTTCTTTTACATTAAGTTGAACCATAGAGGCTTACCACTTTTTTTTGGTTTTTCAAGACAGGCTTTCTCTGTGTAGCCCTGGCTGTCCTGGAACTCACTCTGTAGACCAGGCTGACCTCGAATTCAGAAATCTGCCCGCCTCTGCCTCCCAAGTGCTGGGATTAAAGGCATGCACCACCACTGCCTGGTGAGGTTTACCACTTTTATAAGCAGAAGTCATGGTTATTGACAACGTCACATTTCAACCAAATATGTCTTTGAGCATAAAGTTTCAAGAGGGGAGTCTGGTGCAGTGACCCTTGCCTGTAGTCCCAGATATGTGGGAGGGTGAGGAAGGAGGATCTCTTGAACCCATGATTTCAGGACCAGCCTGGGCTATGTAGTGAAACCCTGTTGTAATGAAGGAGAAGGGGAGGGATAAAAGGAAGAGGAAGAGAAAAGGGAGGACAGAAGAGAGAGAAGGAGGAAGAGAGGAAGAAGGGGGAGAGAGGAGAAGGAAGAGAAGAAAGGGAAGGAGGAGGTAGGAATAAAACAAGGACAAAAATGAGGGACAAATCCTTGCAGGGGTAAAACCAGTTCCCGCCAGTGATTGAATGACTGGAACACATCTCTTAACTCCTCTGGGGACTGAGCAGCCACTAGGCCAGGGAATCGATCAAAACCCCTTGTTTAGGCTGATAGATGTGCAGAAAGGACTTTGGGACAGGCATTCCTCTGTACCTCATGGCCTCTGGCAAGCAGACCTAGCTAACCTAAGGGTTCTTTAATTTGCCCCCACTTAGGTGCCCCTAGGAAGCAGCGGCGGGAGCGGACCACGTTCACCAGGAGCCAGCTGGAGGAGCTGGAGGCCCTGTTCGCCAAGACCCAGTACCCGGATGTGTATGCACGTGAGGAGGTCGCTCTCAAAATAAACCTGCCTGAATCCAGGGTCCAGGTAAGATGATCTACTCCCTGGACCCCTCGTACCCTTACTGTAACTTTCTGTGGGCCCTTGTCAGTGCCAGAGTGGGTAAAAGAGAGAGGCCAAGGGTAGCAACTATATTTATGAAGTGGCCTAAACACCCCTCACGTTGTCACTCTTCTTATATGATGCCTTCTCACCACACTGTTCTCCAAGATTTCTCCTTCCCTTTGTACTCTCTGTTTCCATTTAGGGTCACACATATGCACAAGTGATCTACCACTGAGATACAACATCAGCACTCTAATTTTTTTTAATCTTAAAACTATTTATTTTGATATTTATGTATTTATATGTGTGTTTATTTATTTATTTAGTTTTTCGAGACAGGGTTTCTCTGTGTAGCCTTGGCTGTCCTGAAACTTACTCTGTAGACCAGGCTCACAGAGATCTGCCTGCCTCTGTCTCCTGAGTTCTGTGACTTCAAGGGGTACACCACAGTTGCCTGGCTAAAACTAATTTTGAGACAAGGGTCTTACTATATAGACCAGGCTGGCTTCGAACTCACCAGTGATCCACCTGCCTCTGACTCTCAAATGCTGAGTGTGTGTGCATATTTTATTTTTAATTATGTTCATGTATGTGTCTGTCTGTACATATGAGTGCAGTTCCCGGGGAAGCCAAAAGAAGGCATTAGACCCCCTGGAGTTGGAGTTACAGGCAGTTGTGAGCCATGTAATGTGGGTGCTGGGAACTGAATTTAGGTCTTTAGTAAGAGAATATGTGCTTTTTTTTTTTAGATTTATTTATTTATTTTATCTATGAGTACACTGTCGCTGTCTTCGGACACACCAGAAGAGGGCATCCAATCTCATTACGGATGGTTGTGAGCCACCATGTGGTTGCTGGGAATTGAACTCAGGACCTTTGGAAGAGCAATCAGTGCTCTTAACCGCTGAGCCATCTCTCTAGCCCCAGAATATGTGCTCTTAAACTTAAACACTGAGCCATCTCTATAGACCATTTAGTTATCATTTAAAAAAAATATTCTTTGGTTTAGAAGAAGGGAAAGAAATGTGGAAATGATGTATTATAATTTCAAAAAACTAAGTAATTAGTTTATACTTTGGGTAATTTCATACATGGATGCAATGTATTAAGGTCAGATCTACTCCCTCTTTCCAACGCTTCCTCCATTTCGCTTTCAGCTTCATTAATGCTTTTTTTTTGGTTTTTCTCCTCTTTTTCCTCCTCTTCTTTTAAAACCCACTGGGTCAAATTTGTGCTGCTTATACGTGCATGGGGCTGGCACCATCCACTTGAGCATTGGCATTGTGAGACAGAGTTACACATAAGTTACACAGGCTGGCCTTGACCTCACTTTGCAGCCCAGGCTAACCTTGATCTTCGTATCTTCTTGCTTCGTCCTCCTGAAGAGCAGGATTACAACAGGTCTGTGCTGTTAAGCCTAGCTTCAGAGGACTCGTCCCACCGTCGTGGTTATTGAGCCACCAGTCAATTAATCAAGTCTTCCTGTAAATCAAGGAGACGCACATGGATCACGGTGCTTTAGATTCCAAGCTGAAGTGCCAGTTTCCTGGCTGAAATGCTCCCTCCTATCCTTCTCGACAGCTTCTTTCAGGACGATCAGTTCTAGAATACCACACAAAACATGGTAGGCTCACACCTGTAACCCCAGCATTTGGGAGGCTGAGGCAGGAGGATTGCTTTGAGCTTGTGGCCAGTCTTGCTACATAGAGTGAGCCTCCACCTCAACTGTGTGGTTTACCCACTTAGGCCAACACTAATCTTACTCACCAAAGTAGAATATTAACCCCTCTGATGTTTCCTTTAAGTAGCAAAGGTTGGGTGATGCATGATTGTTAGGTGACTGAGAGGATTAGTGGGTAAGAGAAGTATGTGTATGTGAGAGTGTGTGTGTGTGAGTGTGTGTGAGTGTGTGTGTGAGTGTGTGTGTATGTGTGTGTGAGTGTGTGTGTCTGTGTGTGTGTGTGTGTGTATGTGCACGTTCTGCACTGTGGGAGATTGAACCTAGAGCCTCATGTATGCCAGGCAAATGCTCTACCACTGGGTTACATCCCTAGCTTCTGTAGTATTGTATCTATATGCAAAAGTGCATGCATATGTATACTATGAAATTGGCTGATGAGTATATGCATATCTGTGTACTTATGCATAGATATGATTGCATATATGATATGTGAATATAATCCGTGTATGATTACAGATACAGAGTCATGAGTAGGAGCATGTTAATATACTGTGTTCATATGTGCATGACTGTATGTGTGATAGGTGAGTATAATGCATGCATTCATAAGCAGGAATGCATAAATATAATATGTTCATATGTGTATGACTGCATGTATATATGTGAGGGCAATGCACAATGGCATATATAGTCGTGGGATCAGGTGGGTGGCTGAATGCATGTAGGTATGTATGTGTATGTGTGTGTGACTGCATACCTGTTATGTGAGAATAGTGTATGATTGTATGCATGCATGTGTGATCAGTCAGGTAGGTAGATGATGCGTGACAACTGATATATGCATGTATGTATGATTGCCTGCATGTATGATACATGTGTGATCAGTGCATGTAGGTTTCTGTGTGCATGTGTTCATGCATGATTGGACAGGTACACAGATCATGGACAGAGCTGCCCTATCATTGGATGCAGAGTGGTGATGTGTGTGGGTCTTACCATCAGCTCTGTCTTCTCATGGCACATGAGTTTACCTCCCCCCCCATCCCCCACATTTCCTCTCTCTCTAGGTCTGGTTCAAGAATCGCAGGGCAAAATGCAGACAGCAGCGACAACAGCAGAAACAGCAGCAGCAGCCTCCAGGGGGACAGGCCAAGGCTCGTCCCGCGAAGAGGAAGGCAGGCACATCCCCCCGACCCTCTACAGATGTTTGTACAGATCCTTTGGGCATCTCAGATTCCTACAGCCCATCTCTGCCTGGCCCCTCAGGTTCACCTACCACAGCAGTAGCCACTGTGTCCATTTGGAGTCCGGCCTCAGAGTCTCCTCTGCCTGAGGCCCAGAGAGCTGGCCTAGTGGCCTCAGGGTCCTCTCTCACCTCAGCCCCGTATGCCATGACCTATGCCCCTGCCTCTGCTTTCTGTTCTTCCCCTTCAGCGTATGCATCTCCAAGTTCCTACTTCAGTGGCTTGGATCCCTACCTTTCTCCCATGGTGCCCCAGCTAGGCGGTCCGGCTCTCAGCCCGCTCTCCGGCCCTTCAGTGGGGCCATCCCTGGCCCAGTCCCCGACCTCCTTGTCAGGCCAGAGCTACAGCACCTACAGCCCCGTGGACAGCCTGGAATTCAAGGACCCCACAGGCACCTGGAAATTCACCTACAATCCCATGGACCCTCTGGACTACAAAGATCAGAGTGCCTGGAAGTTTCAGATCTTGTAGAAGAGGCTTCATACTCCCCCTTCCAGTGGAATCACCCTCTCTGGACTCCAGCTGCCTCCTCCAGCCTAGATTCCAGGAGAGTTGCCCTCAGCCAGCAACAGCAAGTAGCAATCCTGCCAAAGGCTGTGAACAATTCAGCCTCAGGTGTAGTCCTCCCTCAGCTCCCTTAGAGAGCTTAGCCCTTTTATAGCCTACCCCAAGCAATGAAAGAGGCTCCTTCTTCTCTCAACACAGCCCAACGGCAATCAGTAGATGTCATGACTGATGTGCATATCTGATGCTTTCCCCCAGTCTTCAGTAAAGGTGCTGAGAACTTGCTCTGGAGAGAAAGGAAATCTGTCTTGCAAGTGACTTGGAAAATGTTTGGGTTAGAACTCCTGGTGCGCTAAGCCAGGTGTGGTGACTCAATGTTCATAATCCCAGCATGGCAGAAGCTGAGGCAGAAGGATTGCTGGGAATTTGAGGCCAGCCTGGACTGTGAAGTGAGACCTCTAAATTCATTTGGAAAATGTATACAGTTAAGGTTAATAAACATCAGGTTTACATGGTAGGTTTAGGGGATTGTTCATTTGAGCATGTGTATATGATTTAAATGTATATATGATCTATGTGTCTGTCTGTCTGTCTGTCTGTCTGCTATAGGCATGAGACACCAGAGTGAGCTGGGATGCTGCGGCTTGTATACAAAATGCAAAAGAAGCTTGATGTGACTAGTGGGGAGGACTTGAAAGATAAATAGAATGTTCTAGAGCCCAAGGTGCCCCAGCCAGAGGTTCCTAGGGTCAGATTAAGGGGGCACAAGTGATGAAGTCTTCCAGACGCCTATAGGAGTTGAATCTCAAGAGGCTGGAAGCCCTATTCATGGGCAAACCTGGGTAGAGGTCTTTTAGACATCCACAGAGTATGTCCAATATTCTTTAAAAAAAAAACAACAAACATTTATTTTATTTATATGAGTACACATTAGCTATCTCCAGACACACCAGGAAAGGGCATTGGATCCCATTACAGATGACTGTGAGCCACTGTGTCGTTGTTGGGAATTGAACTTAGGACTTCTGGAAGAGTAGTGCATGCTCTTAACTGCTGAGCCATCTCTCCAGCTCATGGACAATATTCGATGTCATAAGCCAGGAGTGGTGACACATGCTTGTGATCTCAACACGAGGGAGGTGGAGGCAGAAGGATTATGACTTCAAGGTCATTCTAGGCTACAGTGCAAGTTTGAGGCCAGCCTGGGCTACATAAAATCCTGTTGCACCCCCACCCCTGCAGATCTTACTAGCCAAGCCACAAGGCTGATAAGGCAAATGGACATAGAATGACAAGGCCAGGAGTCCCCCTTGTTTAACAGTAGCCGCTTTGTTCTCTCCTTTCCTACTTACTAGCCTTGCAGGTCTCCCTTCCCTGGCTATCCAGAGTGAAACTGATTAAAAATGTTGGATCTCACTTAAATCTGGGTGTTTTTTCCTCTTTGTTTCTGTGTGACTTTTTGGGGGTGGGGGCAAACTTGGTTAGGTAGAAAGAAATTAAAATTTGCTTTGCCCTTTCTGCCCATAGTGTGCTCCTGGATATTTTCTGTTATGGCAATGCTTTCCTCCGTATCAACTAAGTCAACTAAGGAGAAACACAGAACCACGGCAGGTAGAGAAGGCCTGGGATCCCAGCTCTTGGAAGCTGAAGAGGAGGATCTCAAGTTTAAGATCTGCTTAGGAAACTTAATCACAGATACATTTTAAAAGAGGCTGTCAGTGTAGGTCAGGATACAGCACCTGCCTAGAATCCCCCAGTGAAGGGCTGG
>NW_021604773.1:15288-31012 GCF_004785775.1 Grammomys surdaster | reverse complement strand
AGTGAGGGGCTGGGGGCGTGGCTCAGTGGTAGAGCCCCTGCCTAGAACCCCCCAGTGAGGAGTTGGGGGTGTGGCTCAGTAGTAGAGCCCCTGCCTAGATTTCCAGTGAAGGGCTCAGTGATACAATACTTGTCTGGAATGTTGGAGGCCCTAGGTTTAGTTCCCCACACAACAAATAGAATATAAGTCAGTCTTGATTGTAGGTATCATCACAGCAATGCCCCTGATACACATGATTATAGGTGAGGAAACTGCAAGGCATCGGGAGTCAGTTCACCCGTCATGTCCTTCATCTGGTAGAATTTCTTATTGGTCCCTTCTTGGGATGCACAAGCCCTTCTATTGAAAAAAAAATTATGTGTATGGGTATTTTTGCCTGCATATATGACTGTACCATGGGAGTGCCTTTGGAGACCAGAAAAGGGCATCCAATTCCCTGGGACAGGAGTTATAGTTACAGAGGAGTGTAAGTGGCTATGTGCATACTGGGAATCAAACCTGGGTCCTCTGGAACAGCAACCCATTCTCTTAACCACTGAGCCACCTGTCCACCCCATCCCGTTCTTTTAAAGGCAGGGTCTTGCTACATAGGTATGGTTGGCCTCAAACTCGTAGTAATCTGCCTCCCATCTGCTGGGATTACAGATCCGTGCTTGGTCTTCTGTATTCTCTGGTCATCTCCCTTCCATTCTTTCCTTTTTGTCCCTCACCCCTGTAGCTGTCTGTCCCTCTTATTGTTTCCCCCTTCAACCCCAGGCATTCTGTTTCCTGTGTCCCTGCACAGGACTAATTTAGAAAATGCTCCAATCCTCTTAGGACAACAGTCCAGCCTCAGCAGAAAGGCAGGGGAATTATGGAGGATTAGGCTCAGCCTCAGGACCTGTGGGGGAGGGGACTCTGTGGGGAAAGCCATTTTCTTTTTAAACTATACGACATCTGTTCACCCCATCCGTCCCACATGAACGCAGCTTTATTTGTGTGCACCATAATGATACAACCACCGGTTCCCTGCTTATTTGTGTGCATATGTGTTTGTGTGTACACGTGCTAGCACATGCAGAGGTCAGAGGGAGACATGGGATACCTTTCTCTTTCACTCTGCCTCCCTCTTTTTATCTCTTAGATTTATTAATAAATAAATAATAAATAAATAAATATATTTAATGTGATTGAATGTTTTGTCTGTATGTAGGTATGTGTGCCATATGTGTTTAATGTCCTCAGAGGCTAGATCAGGGCCAGAAACAAAATTAAATTACACTGGTGTGTATGTGTGCGCGCGCGCGCAAATGCATGTATGACCGCAGAGTGAATGTGGAGGTCAGAATCTTACTTTAGGTTAGGGAGTTGGTTCTTTCTTTTGTTTTAAAAATTCATTTTATTTATATGAGTACACTGTAGCTCTCTTCAGGCACACCAGAAGAGGGCATCGGATCCCATTACAGATGGTTGTGAGCCACCATGTGGTTGCTGGGAATTGAACTCAGGACCTTTGGAAGAGCAGTCAGTGCTCTTAACCACTGAGCCATCTCTCCAGCCCCTAGTTGGTTCTTTCGTTACATCATTACATTTTTACCCACTAAGCCATCTTGTCAGCCTTATGTCTTAGAAGTCTCAATATTATCCAGATTAGAAAGGTCACCAGTGACCTGGAAAATATGACTGGAACTAACTTTATAGAACATACAGGTCACAACTAAGGCCATTCTACCCTGAATGCAACATATCTTAACTGATTATTTGAAGGTAATCAGTTAGTAATTAGTATTTGGGAAGGAGAACACACAGGTCTGGCCAGCTTGGATTCTAGAGAGGGCACAGATGAGACTCTCATTTCCTGAGAGCATCTTGCTCAGTTCAAAGCCACATTAACTAATTTTTTGTTTTTTGTTTTTTTTGTTTTTTCGAGACAGGGTTTCTCTGTGTAGCCCTGGCTGTCCTGGAACTCACTCTGTAGACCAGGCTGGCCTCGAACTCAGAAATCCGCCTGCCTCTGCCTCTCAAGTGCTGGGATTAAAGGCGTGTGCCACCACCGCTCGGATTAACTAATCTTTAAAAGGGATTTATTTATTTTGCCTGGCATGGTGGGCACACCTTTAATCCCAGCACTTAGGAAGCAGGTGGATCTCTGCGAGTTCAATTCCAGTGTGGTCTACATACGAAGTTTCAGGAAATCCAGAGCTTTATAGTGTAAAAATAAAAGACATGAGAGCTAGGCAGTGGTGGCTCATGCCTTTGATCCCAGCACTCAGGAGTCAGAGGCAGATGGATAGCTGTGAGTTCAAGGCCATCCTGGTCTATAGAGTTTCAGGACAGCCAGGGCTACACAGAGAAACTGTCTCCAAAAACGCCAAAAGATAAAAAAAAAAAAGAGCAGATAAATTATTCTATTTTCTTGTATTTGTTTCTTTGATGTCACTGTTGGTAATTGAACTCAGGTTGTTTCCTTAAAGCTGGGCAAGTGCTCTGCCACTGAGACACATGCCAGGGAAGCTTTCTTAACTGTGTGTTAGATTTTGTGCTGAGTCTTCATCCTCTATGGTGTCAATGGCCTTTCCTCAGGACCTGCTATAGAGAATATAGTTCCTCTCTGCCACAGGTTTGCAGTCATAATCAAGAAACTGAAGCCCCTGTTCTCCTCTTTGTCCAGCTGGAAGTGACTAAACTCTTGAGCAACAAACTGAGGGGTTCTAGGAATAGACTGAAGGCAGTTCAAATCCTCACAAGGAGATGTCACTAGCTGTCACCCAAATTTGTGAATAGAAACTAGGCCACGTTCAAGGGAATGCTTTGAGCCCTCTGTGTAGGAGCTTGGGGAAAACTTTGGGTAGAGACCATGGAAGATCTTGGGGAGCAGAGTGGGGCTCTGAATAGCCCAGGTAGTGTGAGGGTAGCTAGAAAATGTGACAGTCAGGTAGATGGAAGACTGAGTAGGCTCTTGCCATTCAAGAAGGGGTACCCAGCAATGAGAGGCAATGAGGATCATCCCTGGGCAGCAGGCTGAGTAGAGTCCCGTTTCCTGAAATGGTCACCAACCAGTGGAGATCAAGTTTCTTCTGGGCTGCAACCCCCAAAGGGCAGTGTCAATGCTCTTTTCGTTTCTCATCTCCCAACCAAACCACAACTGAATATATCTGCTCAATAAAGAAAGATGTCCTCAACAGGGCTAGGTTTCCATAGGATGGAGCTGCAGACTGAGTGGGGCCCTAAGGTGGGAGGGTCTGCTGGATGTGAGGGTGTTTTAGTTGAGGTTACTATTGCTGTGTGATGAGACACCATGGCCAAAGCAATCTGGGCAAGAAAGGGTTTATTTGGGTTGGGTTTTCATATCATTGTTCATCATCGAAGGAAGTCAGGGCAGAAGCCTGGAGTCAGGAGCTGACACAGAGGCCATGGAGGATGCTGCTTACTGGCTTGCTCAACCTGTGTTTTTGTTTTTTTGAATCCAGGACCATCAGCCCAGGAGCCCAGGGATGCAGAGATGATACCATCTCACAAAAGGTTAAACCCTGCCGGGCGGTGGTGGCGCACGCCTTTAATCCCAGCACTTGGGAGACAGAGGCAGGAGGATTTCTGAGTTCGAGGCCAGCCTGGTCTACAGAGTGAGTTCCAGGACAGCCAGGACTACACAGAGAAACCCTGTCTCGAAAAAAACAAAAAAAACCAAAAAGGCTAAACCCTCCTTTATTAATCTCTAATTGAGAAGATGCGCTGGAGGCTTGCCTGCAGCCTGATCCTATAGAGGCAGTTTCCTAATTGAAGTTCCCTCCTCTTAGAAGATTTTAGCTTGGGTTAAGTTGAAATAAAACTATGTAGCACAATTCACCCCCTGTCAACTGGACACACAAGCACATCACCATCAAGTCACAACCTTTCCTTCCTCATTCATCCTCAAGATCACACATGAAAAACATAAAGTACTTTAAAAGTCATGTAGTCTTTACAAATCCAAAGACATTAAAAGTTCAGTTCCTGTGGCACCTGTGAATTAGGGGCAGGTGGGTCTCTATGAGTTCAAGGCCAGCCTGGTCTACAAAATCAGTTCCAGGACAGCCAGGGCTGTTACACAGAGGAACTCTGTCTTGGAAAAAAAATTTATTTTTCAGTCTCAGTGAATATTTTTCAGTCTGTTTAAAATACTCAGTCTCTTTTTTTTTTTCACCTGTGCGCTGTTTTATTTTTTTTTAATTTTTTTTATTGGATGATTTATTTACATTTCATATGTTGTCCCCTTACCCCATCCCCCACCCACCCAGGAACCCCCAATCCCCTCACTCCTCCTCCTTCTTCTCTGTGGATGTAACCCCCATCTACCCCCCCACTCCCACCTCCCCACCCTCAAAACTCCCACCCCCTGGGGTGTCCAGCCTTCATGAGATCAAGGTTCTCTTCTTTCACCTATGCCCAGCAGGGCCCTCCACTCTTATATATTCAGCTAAAGCCCTGGATCCCTCCCTAAGTGCTCCCAGGCTGGTGGTTTAGACCCTGGGAGGTGTGGTTGGTTGGTATTGTTGCTCTCCTCATGGTGCCACAAATCCTTTCAGCTCCTTCAGTCTTCACTCTAACTCCTCCATTGAGAACCCCATGATCAGTTCAATGGCTAGTTGTGAGCATCTGCCTCTGAATATGTCAGACTCTTGAAGACCTCTGAGGAGACATCCATATCAGGCTCTTATCAGCATGCACTTCACTCAGTCTCTTTCTTAAAAAAAAAAAAAATTAAAAAAAAATATATCCTGCTGAGCAGTGGTGGTGCACGCTTTTCATCCCAGCACTTGGGAGGCAGAGGCAGGTGGATTTCTGAGTTCAAGGCCAGCCTGGTGTACAGAGTGAGTTCCAGGGCAGCCAGGGCTACACAGAGAAACCCTGTCTCGAAAACCCAAATATATATATACACACACACATATCTCCCAACAGCAGTTTCCCTTCCCTTCTCTCCTTCCAGGCCCTCTGTTCTCACAACCCCCACCTTCTCTTCATCCACTCCTCCTCCATTTCTCTTCAGAAAAAGGCAGGCCTCCCAAAGATATCAAACAGCCATTGCATACCAAGTTGCAGTAAGACTAGGCACCTCCTTTCCTTTCAAGGCTAGATGAGGGAACCCAGTAAGAGGAAAGAATTCCAAAGGCAGGCAGCAGAGTCAGGGACAGCCCCTGTTCCCACTTAAGGAGTCCCACATGAAGACCAAGCTACACAACTGTAACATATGTGAAGAGGGCCTAGGTTGGTCCCACATAGCCTCCCTGGTTGGAGGTTCAGTCTCTGTGAGCCCCTATTCTCACAGGTTGGTTGATTCTGTGTGTTTTCCTGTGGTGTCTTTGACCCCTCTGGCTCCTATAATCCTTCCTCTCCTCTTCCACAGGATTGCCCAAACTCCACCTAGTGTTTGGCTGTGGGTCTCTGCATCTGTTTCCATCAGTTGCTGGATGAAGCCTTTCTAATGACAATTGTGCTAGGTACCAATCTATGAGTATAGGAGAATACCATTAGGAATCATTTCACTGATGTTTCCTTCCCCACAATTGGTATTTGTCTCTATACTAGGTCTCCGGGCAACCCAGCCTCTGGGTCCTAGCCCTGTAGGCATTGTCAGGGTTTGGCTCCCTCTAGTGGCAGGACTCTAACTATCCAGTCTATTTAAAAATTCCAAATTTCTTTTAAAAGCTCAAAATCTTTCAACTGTGTGCTCCTGTAAAAATCAAAATTAAGTTAAAGCTTTCTTACAACAAGAGAAAAGAACCAGGGCGTAGTCATCATCAGATCACAGCAAAACCAAAATCTCAAAGATGTAAATAATGAAATGTCTTAGCCTGAACCCCTGCTCTGTAGCAGACTATCTGCTGCAGTCTCCCTTTCCTCTCTGATCCAGTCCCTAGCGGATCACAAAGAACTCCTCCTCTTACCTTCCAGCAAATCGCCCCAGTATCCTGGCCTCCCTAGCCGGCATTCCCTGTGCACACACACCAGCTGAGCAGGCCATGGTAACAGGTAAGCTAACTGGTGCCCTTCACCAATCTCTCTTCTATTCAAAATTCAACTCCCCAATCTCATTCTTAGCTCTGCAACAAACACTAGTCTCCACACTTATCAGATCTACAGAAAAATTTCTACCAGGCAACACACAGCTATCACAATTGTCTAAAATTGTGAAACGGAAACCAAGGAAGAAAACACCCAACCAGCAAAGACAAATCCAGAAATCATCAGCTAGATCTATAATCATCTCAATCCCAAATGCCTAGAGCCCAGCGTAAAAACACATCCAATGACAGCCAGTGCGATATGTTTACATTTGAGCCCAGATGCACTATCATAGCAGGCTGTGAATATTCCAACATAGCTGAAGCCTAAGAAAAAGACTTTGAAACCACCTGTCTGAAGCTGATAGAGATCCTTAAAGAAGAAATTAGTAGTTAGTTGATATTGTTCTTTGTATGGGGTTGCAATCCCCTTCAACTCCTTCAGTTCTTCCCCTAGCTCTTTCATTGGTGTCTCTGGACTTAGTCCTATGGTTGGCTGTGAGTATCTGCATCTGTATTGGTCAGGTGCTGGTAGAACCTCTCAGGGAACAGCCATATGAGGCTCCTGTCAGCAAGCACTTCTTGGCATCAGCAATAGTGTGGGGGTTTGGTGTCTGCAGGTGGGATGGATCCCTAGGTGAGGCAGTCTCTCTCACCTTTCCTTCAGTCTCTATTCTATTTTTTGTCTCTGTCTTTCCTTTGAACAGGAACATTTCTGGGTTAAAAATTTTGACCTGTGTGTATGGCCCCATCCCTCAATTGGAGGCCATGATTATCTACTGGAGGTGGTCTCTACAGGTTCTTTTTTTGTTTGTTTGTTTTGTTTTGTTTTGTTTTTCGAGACAGGGTTTCTCTGTGTAGCCCTGGCTGTCCTTGAACTCACTCTGTAGACCAGGCTGGCCTCGAACTCAGAAATCTGCCTGCCTCTGCCTCCCAAGTGCTAGGATTAAAGGTGTGCGCCACCACTGCCCAGCTCTACAGGTTCTGGGTATTTTGCCTAAAGTCATTGCCATTGGGTCCTGGGATCCTCTTGCTTCCCTAGACTTTCTAGTGACAACCCCCACTTCCCCATTCCCTGTAGGACCCTAATAGGATGATTTGGTCTCCGGTAGGGCACTGGCTTTGAGATAGCTGGAGACTCAACAGGTGTCCATTGCCTGTGTAGGGACAGCACATATCTCACCATGCCCTCGGACTCCAGGCTCCTGACACCTGGTCTAGACCTCCATTTAACCTGTGCCTCACAGTCACGTTTGGCTATGCAGCCCCTCCCAAAGGGGTGTCACCTAACACAGTGAGAGGGTGTGACTACAGGCTTCAGCCTCAAGAGATTTCCATATTCATGAGTTACCTAAAGGCCAGAGGGCATAGCTAATTACCTTATTCCTTTTCCCAGCCCCTCCTCTTTTCCCCCTCCTTATTTAAGTCAGGCCCACCCTGACTTAAATGGGGGTGGGGTGGGGTGGGGGTGCATATCTAGACCATTTATCACACACCATGGCAATAAAACTCTTGGAACTCTGACTTTCTTGTGTTATTGGGGCCTGCAGTCATGGAAAACTTTTCTGTATTTCCGCCATGGGACCTGCAATTCCCCACTGCTACATGTTTCTATTCAATACCCTCTGTACTTCTTTATCACCAACCAAAGAGTATACATGGAGGGAGCCATGACTCCAGATACATATGTAGCAGAGGATGGCCTTATCTGACATCAATGGGAGGGGAGGGAGGCTTGATGCCCCAGTGTAGGGGGATGCTAGAGGGTGAGACGGGAGTGAGTGGAGGAGTGACCTCACAGAAGCAAAGGTGGGGGGGGGAGAGGAGGCACGGGATGGGGGGCTGAGGAGGGGTAACTGGAAAGGGAGACATCATTTGAAATGTAAACAAATAAAATGATTAATACAAAAACAAAAAAAAAACCTTACCGTTTTAAAGGTTAAAAAAAGAAGAAATTAACAAGTCCTTGAAGAAATCCAGGAAACATCAGCAAACAATGGAAGAAAAGAAAACTGTTCAAGACCTGAAAAAGGAAATAAAATCAATAAGGAAAATCCAAATTGAGGAACCCCTAGAGCTGTAATTTAGGAATTCAAACAGGAACTAAAGAGCAAGCTTCACTAACAGAAGAAAATCTGAAAGAGGGAATCTCAGGTGCCGAAGATAGCGTTAGAAGCAATGAATATCTCAATCAAAGAAAACGTTAAATCAATAAAACTCCTGGCCCAAGACATCCAGGAAATCTGGAACACTATAAATAGACCAAACCTAAGAATAATAGAAGTATAGAAAAGAGAAGAATACTGGCTCAAAGGCTCAGAAAATATTTTCAACAAAATCATAGAAGAAAATTTCTCTAATCTAAGGATGGAGGTGCTCATAAAGGTATTAGATGCACACAGATCACCCAAGAGATTAAAACAGAGAGAAAGTCTCTTGGCACACAATGATCAAAACACTAAACCTCCAGAACCAAAGAAAGAATATTAAAGTCTGAAAGTGAAAAATACCACAAAACCTAATAGAATTTCATATGCCTTTTCATCAGCCAGAAGGGCCTGGACAGTTATGCTCCAGACCACAGAAGACCACAGATGCCACCCCAGACTACTATACTTAGCAAAACCTTCAATCACAATAAGATAGTCTATGATAAAGTCAAATTTAAACAGTACCTATCTATGAATCCTGCCCCACAGAGGGTACTAGAAGAAAAACTAGAAATTAAGGAAGTTAACTATACTCACGAAATCACAGGACATAAATAAGCTCAGAGCAATGAAATCAAAAGAAGGGACACACACACACCACCACCACCACCACCACCACCAGCACCAGCACCACCAAAGTAACAGGAATTAACAATCATTAGTCATTAATATCTCTCAACATCAATGGACTCAATTCCCCAATAAAAAGGCACAGAATGGATGGGAAAACAAAATACATCCTTCTGCTGCATCCAAGAAACACACCTCAACATCTACAATAGTTGGGACCTGAGGGTAAAGGATTGGAAAAAGGTATTCCAAGCAAGTGGACTGCCGGGCAGTGGTAGCACACGCCTTTAATCCCAGCACTTGGGAGGCAGAGGCAGGTGAATTTCCGAGTTTGAGGCCAGCCTGGTCTACAGAGAGAGTTCCAGGACAGCCAGGGCTACACACAGAAACCCTGTCTCGAAAAAAACAAAAACAAAAACAAAACAAACCAAAAAGCAAGTGGACCTTAGAAATAAGTGTGTATAGTCAGTTTAATATCTAACAAAACAGACTTCAAGTCAAAACTAACTAGAAGAGATAGGGAAGGACATTACATACTCACATTGGACATTGGAATTCTTTATTATTTATTTTTAAGACAGCATATATATATAATTCACTTTACATCCTGATAGCAGCACCACCTCTCCTATCAGTTCCCCCTCACAGTTCTCTGACTCTGTTGCTTGCCTTTGGAACACCTTTCCCTGTCGGTCCCTGTTCCAGAGTGTTGTGGATGACCCCAGCCTTGTATTTTGCTGCTAACTCCACTTTCCTGGGAGGGGCTGCAGAAGAGGATTGAATCAGTACACGGGTGACTTCTATTGAACCTTCTGCCCATCTTAATTTGTAGAATAAAGGCTAGAGCCAGTGATTGGGCAGAGAAAGTGGAGAAAAAAGATTAAGGGGAAAAGAGATGAGAGAGAGGGAGAGAGAGGACAATGGGGGAGGAAGACGATGGAGGAGGATGACGAAGAAGGAAGACAACGGAGAAGCAGGAGGTGGAAGGACAAGCACGTGACTTGGAAAACCCGCAAGTTATAAGGGTCTCAAGCTGGGGAATAGAGTAGTGTAGTGGTGAATCTGCCCAATCTAGGTGTGCACTTTATAATTATTGAGTTGTGTTTTCTTTTTTTTCTTTTCTTTTTTCTTTTTTTTTTGGTTTTTCAAGACAGGGTTTCTCTGTGTAACCCTGGCTGTCCTGGAACTCACTCTGTAGACCAGGCTGGCCTCGAACTCAGAAATCTGCCTGTCTCTGCCTCCCAAGTGCTGGGATTAAAGGCGTGCGCCACCACCGCCCGGCTGAGTTGTGTTTTCACTGACCGGTACTATTTGAGTTGGAGATTTACCGCAACACTGAAGGGCTTCCCACAAAGATCTCTGGCCCGCCAGGTTCGGGGGTCCAGGCCAAGGGGATAGAGTGCAAGTAGGAAAGGGGAATTGCCTCCATTCCTCCCTCTGCTGCTGCCTCTGCCCGCATCTCCAGCTAGCTAGCAAGGAGCATGAGAAGCGTCCTGAATGTGCTTCAGGAGAGCAGATCTCTTCCCAAGTGTTACAGGTCTTGTGACAGAAATTCTCAGACAATGGGATGATTCTCGCACACCTTTACTTCTCCCGAATAGGGTTCTTATATACAGTTTTGGGATGGGTCAGGGTCTAACAGCAGATAACCCCTATTGGTTTGGTCTGAGAGCTTGGAGATACCTCTTCTACACGTGGGGGAGCCTGAGGCACTGTTCCTACGTGACTGATGGCCATAGACCTCTCTGTGAGAGAGGCTGTGGAGGGCTGAAGCTAAGTGAAAGGAACCAGGGGCCCAGGAGCAAAGCTGAACACCTACTGTCCCATTAGGGTGGGGGTGGGAGCTCGAGGCCTGTGCTCGACCAGGTACCCAGCTGCTTCTCACAGCCCACCGCCCCACATTTCCCTAGCTGTTCTGCTTTGTCTGACATTGCAATTCTTAATATCTATGTGCCAAACACAAGGGCACCCAAGTTTGTAAAAGAAGCAGCACTACAGCTTAAATTGTGTGTTCTTCCTCACACAACTGATGGTGGAAGACTTTAATCACCACTCTCACCAAAAGACAGGTCATCCAAACAAAAAATTAACAGGAAATGCTACAGTTAACAGGTGTTATAAACCAAATAGACCCTCTAGATATCAGCAGAATATTTCATCTAAACACAAAAGAATATGCCTTCTTTTCAGTAGCTCATAGGACCTTCTCCAAAACTGACCATTTACCTGGATACAAAGTAAGTCTCAACATATACATGAAAATGAAATAGCTCCACGCATCCTCTCAGACCACCATAGATTAGAACTGAACATCAACAACACAAACAACTGAAAGTTTACAAACTCATGGAAACTGAATAACCCTCTACTGAATGAACCAATGTGCAATGAGATGTATAGCTTTTATGTCTGACTCTAAATAAAATGTATAGTAAAGCCTTTGTGTCTGTCTTTGAGTGAAATGTCTCAGCAAAGCCTTTTCTGTGTTTGGGTCAGACAGTAGAGGATGAGAAATTGTTATGAGACTGTTTGAACCTTGAAGAAATGTTGTCTTTCTGGAAGGTCTGCACTTGGTGCTATGTGAGTGCTTGTAGCCGTGCCAATCTTGGCCTTAAGACTAGATTATGCCTAGCCATGGTCAGAAGGGACTGAGATTTGTGTGGGTTGTCTGCTTTCTTGGGCAGTAAGGGCAAGATAACTTTGGTAGCTGGAACCTTTCCTAGCCCTAATTAATCTTGTATGATGCTTGATTTAAAGTAACTGGGGTAAGCTAGCTGGGTGTCAGTCTTCTCTGAGAGGTTGTACCCAATCTGCTCCTTTGGTAAAGAGCTTCTGTCTCTACTGCAGCGTCTATGACCGACATCAATCAATAAAAATAGGTCAAAGCAGAGATAAAGAAATTAAAGACTTTCTATAATTCAGTGGAAATGTACACAAAGCGTAACTAAACTTATGGGACAAAATGAAGGTGGTTTTCAGAGGCAAGTTCATCACACTAAGGGCTTATATAAAAAGAATGGAGAAATCTGATCTTAGCAACTGAATGACACACCTGAAAACTCTAGGGAAAAAAGAAGTAATCACACCCTAGAGGAGTAGACAGAAACAATCAAACCCAGGGCTGAGAGCAGTAAAATAGAAACAAAGAGAATCGTACAGAGACTCAATAAAACCAAGAGTAGGTTCTTTGAGAAAATCAACAAGACAGACAAACCCTTATCAAAATTAATGAAAAGGCAGAGAGAGAAGATCCAAATTAACAAAATCAGACATGAAAAGAGGGGGGTCATAAAAACAGACATTGAGGAAATCCAGAGAATCCTTAGGACATAAATAAAAAAACCTGTACTCCACCAAATTGTAAACTCTAAAAGAAATGGATATTTTCCCAGTAGATATCACTTACCAAATTAATCAAGATCAAATAAGCAATTTAAGCATACCTACAACCCCACAATGAATTAGAAGTAATTATTAAAAGTCCCTTCATACCCTCTCATGCCAGATGAGGTTCTACTAGAATTCTCTAGTATTTAAGCTCAGAATTCTACTAGATTTTCAAAGTTAATGCCAATAGTCCTAGAATTACTCCAAAAAGTAGAAACTGAATTAACACTGCCCAGTTCATTTTACAAGGCCACGAATATCCAGATAGATAACCACACAAAATACACAGAAAGATGATTACAGACCAATTTCCCCTATGAACATAGATGCAAAAGTACTCAATAAAATACTTGCAGACTGTCTTAGGGTTTCCACTGCTGTGAAGAGACACCATGACCAAGGCAACTCTTGTTTGTTTTGTTTGTTTTGAGACAGGGTTTCTCTGTGTAGCCCTGACTGTCCTGGAACTCACTCTGTAGACCAGGCTGGCCTCAGAACTCCAGAAATCCACCTGCCTCTGCCTCCCGAGTGCTGGGATTAAAGGCGTGTACCACCACTGCCCGACAGACCAAGGCAACTCTTATAAAGACTAACATTTAATTGGAGCTGGCTTACAGTTGCAGAGGTTTAGTTCATTATCCTAGGAGGAAGCATGACAGCTTGTAGGCAGACACGGTGCTTGGGGAACCAAGAGTTCTACATCTTGATCTGAAGGCAGCAGAGGGCGCTGGATTTGTTTCATACTGGGCATAGATTGAGCACAGGAGACTTTGAAACCTTACCCATCTGTATTAAACTTCCTCTAACAAGGCCATGCTTCCTCCAGTAAGGCCACACCCTCTAATAGTGTCATGCTCTATGGGCCAAGCATTCAAACACACGAGTCTATGGAGGCCAAAACTAGTCAAACCACCACACAGACCTTATACAAGAACACACCCAAAACATCATCTACCATGATCAAGTAGACTTTTCACCCCAGAGATGCAGGGGTGGCTCAATATAAGAAAATTGGTAAATAAATGTAATCCACCATAGAAAAAAAAAAACAAATAGAAAGAAACTGCACGATCTTCTCAATAGATGCAGGGAAGGCCTTTGACAAAATCCAATACCTCTTCATGAGAAAAGTTCTGGAGAGATTAGGGATAAAAGGGACATAACTAAAATAAAAAAGGCAAGTTTACAGAAAGCCCACAGACAGCATCAACTTAAATGGAGAGGAAATCAAAGCAATTCTATAGAGAATATTTTGTGTACTGTATGGATGCATCATCTGTCAATTGAAAAGTTTTTTTTTGTTGTTTTTTGTTTTTTTGTTTTTGGAGACAGGGTTTCTCTGTGTAGCCCTGGCTGTCCTGGAACTCACTCTGTAGACCAGGCTGAACTCAGAAATCTGCCTGCCTCTGCCTCCCTAGTGCTGGGATTAAAGGCGTGCGCCACCACTGCCCAGCAATTGAAAAGTTCATGACCAACCTATGGCTTAGGCAGGAAATGGGGAGATGGGACACCTGGGAGGCAGAGAAGATTCTGGGCGAGAGCCAAGTAGGAAGATGCCCAGGAACATGTAGGGACACAGAAGCATAATACCTGAGCACAGGTAACCAGTGATGTGGCAGAATGTAGGTTGAAATAATAATAATTGTAGGTTATCTAAGTTATGATCTAGTCAAAGAAGAGCCTAGCTATATAGCCAAGGTATTTGTAAACATATTTTGGGTCTGAGTCTTGTTTCTGGGACGATGGGGCTGGGAGGAAAAACCAGGCATAACTTTTACACAATTCCACTAACATCAGGAACAAGTTAAGGCTCCCACTCTCTCCATATCTGTTCAATACATTACTTGAAGTTCTAGCCAGCGCAAGAAGACAACTGAAGAAAGCAAACAGGGTACACACGGGAAAGAGAAAAGTCAATGTGTCTTTATGTAAACCTGATATGATAGTGTTCAGAAGTGACCCTAAAAATTGCACTGGTGAATGCCTATGATTGATAAACACTTTCAGCAAAGTCGCGGTATTTAAAAATTAACTCAGAAAAATCAGTATCTATTCTATATACAAACAACATATTGACTAAGAAAAAAATTAAGGAAACAATATCTATTACGAATGCCCCAAATAATATGAAATATCTTGGTGTAACTCTAGCCAAGCACTTTAAAACACTTTTACTTGCAGGTCTGATAGAGGCCTAATATCAAAAATATAGAAAGAACATAAGAAACTAGATATTATAAAACCTAATAATCTAATTAAAATGGGAATATAGATCCAAACAGGATTCTCAATAGAGGAACATCAAATGTCTGAGAAACAAAGAAATGTTCAACATCCTTAGCCATCAGGAAAATATAAATCGTAAGTACTTTGAGATTCCATCTTATACGTGTCAGGCTAAGATCAATAACATGAGGGATATCTCTCATACTGGTGAGGATGAGGAACAAAGGGGACACTTCTCTATCACAGGTGGGAGGGAAAACTTGTACATCCAATACGGAAATCAGTGGGGCCATTCATCAGAAATATGGGACCGGATCTTCCTCGCGATCTAGCTGTACCACTTTGGGCATATATGCAAGGGATGCTTTTTCCTATCACAAGGACACCTGATCGAACATACTCATTGCTACTTTATTCATAATAGCCAGAAATTAGAAATAGCCTAGGTGTCCCTTATCAGAAGAATGGATAAAGGACATGCATTACTGATGACCAGCCTGACTCCATCTTAAAAATGGAAACCATTTTGCTGTAAGGTCAGAAGAAGTTCATTTCTGTTGGTTTTCAAATTCAAATGGACAGTGCTTTAACTTGTGTGTGGAATTTGATATGCTTCCCATCCTATGGAGTTTTGACGCACACTGTGAAAATACACTGATAAGATTTTTCTGCCAAATAATTTAAAAACGTTCATCTAAATTCTATGTAACCAAAATTCCTCTGGACATCTCATGAGTGTAGAAAACTCCCTAGCCTTGCAGTTTTTTGGACTATATAAACCCTATCCTTTCTGTCTTTGATGCTATATTTTCAAACCCTGCTTTAGGGAGATAGCCCTGTCTTCCAGAGAATAAATCTTGCTTAATTTGACTGAAGAATATGGGTGATTCCCATTACTCTCCTTCAATGGGAATAACAGTACATTTACACAACCGAGTATTACTCAGCTGTTAAAAAATGATTTCATGAAAATTTCAGGCCAATGGCTGAAACTAGAGAAATCATTCTGAGTGACGTAACCCACACCAAGAAAGATAGCTATGATATGTTTCTCTCTCTCTCTCTCTCTCTCTCTCTCTCTCTCTCTCTCTCACTCTCCATCTCTCTCTCTCTCTGGAAAGTATCTGGGATGCAGGGAGGAGTGGGAGGTTCCGGTGTAAAGGGAATGTAGAAATGGGAGTCGAAACAATTTAGTTGCATTTGAAAGGAGGTCAGGAAACCTAGAGCAGTGGAAAGTAACAATAAACTGACTTTCTTTCTTTCTTTCTTTCTTTCTTTCTTTCTTTCTTTCTTTCTTTCTTTCTTTCTTTC
>NW_021604773.1:7956-15188 GCF_004785775.1 Grammomys surdaster | reverse complement strand
CTTTCTTTCTTTCTTTCTTTCTTTCTTTCTTTTTTGTTTTTGTTTTTCAAGACAGTCTTTCTCTGTGTAGCCCTGGCTGTCCTGGAACTCACTCTGTAGACCAGGCTGGCCTCGAACTCAGAAATCTGCCTACCTCTGCCTCCCAAGTGCTGGGATTAAAGGCATTCGCCACCACTGCCCAGTTAATTGTAAGACTTGGTTTTTTTTTTTTTGTCTTTTTTTTTTTTTTTTTAGAGATTTATTTAATTTATGTATGGGAATCCACTGTCATTTTCAGACATGCCAGAAGAGGGCATCAGACCCCATTATAGATGGTTGTGAGCCACCATGTGGTTACTGGGAATTGAACTCAAGACCTATGGAAGAGCAGTCGGTGCTCTTAACCACTGAGCCATCTCTCCAGCCCATTAACTGACTCTTAATGTTATTTTGCTATACTTATAGGTTGGTGCCTTATTGAGCAGTCATAAGCACAGATTCCTCAACCTGGTGGTAGTGGCGACACTCACCTTTAATTTTAGCGTTCAGGAAACAGAGGCAGTTGGATCTCTGTGAGTTCAAGGCCAGCAGAGCTACATGGAATAACCCTGACTATGAAAAACAAGCAATCAAGCAAACAAGCAAGCAAACAAACAAACAAACAAGAGTGGCTTCCTCTGGCAGCAGATGGGAACAAATTCAGAGACTCACTTCCAGACAACATGCAGAAAGAGAGAGAGAGAGAAAGAAAGAGAGAGAGAGAGAGGGAGAGGGAGAGAGAGAGAGAGAGAGAGAGAGAGAGAGAGAGAGAGAGAGAGAGAGAGATGGAGTAGGTCTCTGATTCTTGTGCCTGCTCTAGGGGATCTTTCATTTTCCTGTTGGCTTTTCATGTCTAACTTTGATACAATGTTTTTTGTTTCATCTTATATTTTACTGTGTTATGTTTTGTTATCTCTTAGAAGCCTGTTCTTTTCTAATGGGAGACAGAAATGGAGTGGATCCTGATGGAATCAGAAGCGTGTGTGTGTGGGGAGAACTGGGAGGAGTAGAGGGAGGGAAAATTATATTCAAATTATATTGTAGAAGAAGAGAATCTATGTTTAATAAAAGGGGAAAAAGACTAAAAATCTAATTTTTCATGTCTGGAATCTACTTCCAGCTTCTCCAGCTCTGGCCTGAGCAGCACACACAGGTTGTCTCCTGTGCTCTAGCTGGCTCCACCCCACTGCTGCTGTCCTTGCTGTTCTGGGGACCAGCATGGTTACTGCTCTCTCCAAAATGCTGGGGTCTTCTGCTGCAAGTGGACTGCATTTCACCAATAGCTTCACCTGGTTTACCTTCAGGAACTGCTAAGTCTCAGTTGCTCTCCATGACCCCTTCAGACCTTCAAACTCTGCACCACCTGGGGGACTCTTCTGTAAAGTGGCTATTTTCAGTAACCATTTCTTTTAACTCCCTGCCAGCCCTCCTCCCACTTTCCAGCCTCTTTGAATGTTTCTCCCAACTGTTCTTCCTTCAGTTCCTCAACAGACTGTTTAAACAGGTCCTTCTCCCAGTTTTCTTAATACTAGCAGCTCCAAACTGTACTGGTCTAGCCTATCTGCTCAGCTCAGCTTCTCCTGGCTCGACTGTCTCCTAACATAATCTTCTGCACCAACTGACTTCTCTTCTCTCTCTTCTAGCCCATCCCCTTTCCCTTTTCTGTTCCTTGGCTGTTTTTTTTTTCTTTTAAATAACCTATCCTGTTCCCAGAAATCCAAGAGGCAAAGAACATTGAAGGTCTTGGGGTCCAACAGTTCTAACAGCTAAGAATTCTTAGAGGGTCAGTAGACTAGCAGCTGGCGATCCTTTAAAGGGCCAGGTGCACAAGATAAATCACACTACATTCTTATAACCAAGTTCAGCTGGCAGCACAAGGTTTGACCTTGGGCAGGTCTTAAACACAGCAACTGTGTGTTTCCAGAAGATTTACCCGCAATTATGCTGGGCTTTTTCTTTTTTTAAAAAATGATTATTTTATTTTAGACAGCCAAATCTTTTTTTTTTTTTTTTTTTTAATTGGGGGAATGGGGTTCTAGGACATGGACTCTCACTGCATAGCTTGTTAATTGGCAGGGCCTCCAGAATCTTGTGACGTCATCACATCTGGAATCACAGGAGGGCTGGAGAAGGGCTCAGTGTGCAGAGCTTCGAAGGCATTAACTACATGAGAAGGCCAGGCCCACTGTGCCTGGAGCCTGTGGTTGTGTCATCTGGCTTGTGAATCCACACTCGCCTACAGTTTTTCCCACCATCAAGGAATTCCCTTTAAGAATTCTTAGCTGTTAGAACTGTTGGACCCCAAGACCTTCAATGTTCTTTGCCTCTTGGATTTGGTCCTCCTTGTATAGCTTCTGTTCCTCCTGAAGCTTGAAGTTGTCCTTGACGACTTCAGCTTGAACATGGTGCTGGACTCCTTGGGTCCGTGAAGATAGTGGTCTTGTGGAGCCAGATTATGAGAAACATGTCCTGAGGACTTTGGGCTTGTGTCAGCGCTAGCATGTGGCCACAGGCCTAGCCCTGGAGCCTCTGCAGCCCCCTGCTTCGCGCCAGCCCTTCTTCTGCCTACACGATCACTAATGTTTTATTTTTTATGTTATAAGCATTGGTGTTTTGCCTGCATGTCTGTTTGTCTGTATGTGGATATAGATGTCCTGCAACTGGAGTTATAGGCAATTTCTGAGCTGCCATGTGGGTGCTTGGAATTGAAATGCGTGTCTTCTGGAAGAGCAGCCAGTGCTGTTAACCACTGAGCGATCTCTTCAGCCCCTGCTGTTTTTTTTTTCTTTCTTGATCACTGATAATTTCTCAGCTCCAGCTGACTAACATCAAGTATCACAGCAACACAAAGGTTTCATCTAGTGGCCTGGTATCTTGTGGATCACAGCTGATTCTCCAGCCTCACTTACCAGAACCACCAGGAAGGATGTTGACAAGATGGGAGAGCCTGCTGATATCCAGGGTGAGTTGTTCAGTAAGGCTAGTATAGAAATAAGATGGCCAAAAACAAAACAAAACAAAACAAAACAAAACAAAAAACAAACAAACAAACTAACAACAACAACAAAAAAGCCGGGCGGTGGTGGCACACGCCTTTAATCCCAGCACTTGGGAGGCGGAGGCAGGCGGCTTTCTGAGTTCGACGTCTACAGAGTGAGTACCAGGACAGCCAGGGATACACAGAGAAACCCTGTCTCGGAAAACCAAAAAAAAAAGATGGCGAGGATGGGGTGGATATACCCATCAACAATGAGGATGTATTCCTCTTTTCCCATGAACATAAGCTCTTGTTGAATTTAATTACCTTGGCCATTCTGACCAGGTAAGAGAGAGTCTCAAAGTAATTTTATTTTACATTGTTCTGATGGCTAAGGATGTTGAGGATTGGTTTGTTTGCTTGTTTGCTTCCTTGCTTGCTATTTGAGACCAAGTCACTCTCTATATTGCTGGCTGTCCTAGAGATCTTCTTGAAGACCAGGCTGTGCAGGACCTCACAGATATTCTCCTAGGCATCTTCTTCTATTGAGGCTGCATGAGTCAGCCCATTTAGGGGAAAGGGATCCAGAGGCAGACAATGTAGTCAGAGACAGCCCCTGCTCCCCCTTTAGAAGTTCCACATGAAGACTCAGATTCACAACTGTTTGATAAGTTTAGGGGTCCTAGGTCCATCCCATGTATGCCTTCTTGTGGCAGTTCAATCTCTATGAGGCCCCAATTAGTTGATTCTGTAACTTTTCTTGTGGTGTCCCTGACCCCACTGGTTCCTACAGTCCATGTCCCTCTTCCACAGGATTCCCCAAGCTTTGCTTAATGTTTGCTTGTGGGTTACTGCATTTGTTTCCATCAGTTGTGGGGTAAGCCTGTCTGATGACAGTTATGCTAGGTTATTGTCTGCAAGTACAGCAGAATATCGTGAACAGTGTTGTTGGGGCTCTCTCTTGTCATGGACCTCAAGGTGAACCAGTCATTTGCTGACCATTCCCTCAACCTCTGCTCATCCTGCACATCTTGTAGGCAGGACAATTGGTAGGTTAAAACTTTTGTGGCTGCTTTCTTTGCCCCATCTACTGCGAGAATGAAGACCATTCTCAGCAATCAGACTGTCGACATTCCGGAAAATGTTGACATTACTCTGAAGGGGCGCACCGTCATTGTGAAGGGCCCCAGGGGAACTCTGCGGAGGGACTTCAATCACATCAACATAGAGCTGAGTCTTCTTGGAAAGAAAAAGAAAAGGCTACGGGTTGACAAATGGTGGTGGTGGGGGGGTAAAAGAAAGGAACTGGCCACTGTCAGAACCATCTGCAGTCATGTTCATAACATGATCAAGGGTGTTACACTGGGCTTCCGTTACAAGATGAGGTCTGTGTACGCTCACTTCCCCATCAACGCCTTTATTCAGGAGAATGGATCTTTGGTTGAAATTCGAAATATCTTGGGTGAAAAATACATCCGCAGGGTTCGGATGAGGACAGGTGTTGATTGTTCTGTCTCCCAAGCCCAGAAGGATGAATTAATCCTTGAAGGAAATGATACTGAGCTTGTTTCAAATTCAGCGGCTCTGATTCAGCAAGCTACAACAGTTAAAAACAAAGATCAGAAAGTTTTTGGATGGCATCTATGTGTCTGAGAAGGGAACTGTGCAGCAGGCTGACGAGTGAGGCCTCAGATTCCTAGCTCCAGAAACAAGATCCTGATCACAAGTACAATTTGGGCAATAAAGGACTTATATATTGAAAAAAAAAAAACCTTTTGTGGCTGGGTTATTGTCCTACTCCTCCCATTGGAAGTCTTTGCTGATTACAGGGAATGTCGGTTTCTGTTTCCATATCCCACATTGCTAGGAGTGCTAGCTAGGATAACCCTGATAAATTCCTGGGAGTGCCCATTTCCCTTGGTTTCTAGCTCCTCCCAGATATACAACAGCCCATTCCAGTTGTCTGTCCGAGTACTCTCTCTGTCTGTCCCTCCTCCTGATCCCTACTGTTTCAATCCCCACTTTCCCCCATCCACTCCTCTCTCCCTCTCCACCCAAGATGTCTACACTCTTTCTGCTCCTCAGTGATAGTCAATCTTCTCCTCTGTAGCCTTTCTTATTACTTAGCTTCTTTCTTTGGGCTGTGGATTGTAGCATGATTATACTTTAGTTTTTTACTAATATCTACATTTTTGGGCAACTTTTTAGAATTTATTTATTTGCGTCTAAAAGGAGCTGTTGACAACGATTCACTGAAAGTGGGAAAATACAGCCAACACTGTTGAAACACGTTTATTTCGCTGTTACCTTTAGATGCTGTTACTGATATGAATCTGAGCTTCAGACCGTTCCAAATGAACAATATCAAATGCCTCTTTCTTAGCTGGGCAGTGGTGGCGCACGCCTTTAATCCCAGAGCTTGGGAGGCAGAGACAGGTGGATTTCTGAGTTCGAGGCCAGCCTGGTCTACAGAGTGAGTCCCAGGACAGCCGGGGCTACACAGAGAAACCCTGTCTCGAAAAAATAAAGAAAAAATGCCCCTTTCTCTCCTGAATATATAAAAATTAAAATACCAATTAAAAAACGAATATAGCTTCTCTTTAAATCCTTCTTACAGATACAATCTCAGTATTATTATTTAACAGTGGTAATTTAAGGGATATGTTTTTCTCACAGGGTAAGCGACAATCTACCAGAGGGAACTGATAGGCTCCCTATAGGCTTATAGCGCAAATCAAAAGTTCAGGGACACAGCAACTGATATTTCTAAAAATGAAAACCATAAAATTCATAGAAGGCTCATGCAAAAAGCTTTACTAAGCAGATGGCCATGGGACTAGAGCACCTGCTAATTTTACTGGCAACATCAACAGGACTCCTCCTGTTTGCAGATTCAAACAGGAGTGTTTGCACTCGTCTTAGGCTTTGTATTTGGCTTTTCCAGTTTCACTGATGACACAAGCATCATTCAAATACCTGAAGTACTCATTATAGTTAAGGACATATTCAACACTTCGAGAGGTCTTTTTTACCGGTAAGCCAGCAACCTTAACCATTTTGGGGCTATACTGCTTGACCAAGGAAAACAAAGTTTGCATTGTTTTACCAGTGTCAGTTATATCTTCAACAATCAAGACATTCTTTCCAGTTAAAGTTGAGAGATCACCTCACCAATACCTTTTATGTCCCCTGTTGATGTATCATTACAGCAGCTCTTCAGTCTGATAAAAATCTATAGTCATAGGAACGGGTCTACCCACTATTTCTATTCAGTGCTTTAATGTAATCCAGCAGGTCAGCAAAGAATTTATAGCTCCCCTTGAGCACACAGAGGGCTACAATGTCATGGCGTCCCATCTCCATCATGACGTCTTGAGCAAGTCTTTCAGTCCTGTCCATAATCAGCCCATGAGGAATAAACACCTTTTCCAAATCCTCGGCATAATGATTAGGTATACAAAACAAATCTAGGTCATAACCTGGTTGATCATCTTTAATCACGACACTGGGACTACAGGTTGCCATGTCTGAACCAGTAAGCTCTCGGGAAAAGCAATCTGAGGAGGAAGCCAGTGGAGGAAGAGCTCGGGAAAGCAGTGAGGTAAGCCCAACACTCTTCCTCGCCACATCAGTCTACTAATAGCTACTTTTTTTTTTTTGTTTGTTTTTTGAGACAGGGTTTCTCTGTATAGCTCTGGCTGTCCTGGAACTCACTCTGTAGATCAGGCTGGCCTCGAACTCAGAAATCCGCCTGGCTCTGCCTCCCAAGTGCTGGGATTAAAGGCGTGTGCCACCACCGCCCAGCTAATATCTACTTACAAGTGAGTACATATCATATTTCTTTCTTGGTCTGAGTTACCTCACTCAGGATGATATACTCTAGTTCCATCCATTTGCCTAAATTGTCATGATGTTCTTGTTTTTAATGCCTGAATAATACTGCATTATGTAGATATACTACATTTTCTTCATCCATTCTTTGGACATCTCAGTGGGAATTCTGATGGGAATTGCATTGAATCTGTAGATTGCTTCTGGCAGAGTAGTCTTTTTTTTTCTTTCTGTTAATCCTACTGATCCATGTTCATGGGAGATCTCTCCATCTGCTGGTATCTTCAGTTTCCTTCTTTAAATACCTGAAATTCTTTTCCTATAGTCCTTTCACTTGCTTGGTTAGAATTACACCAAGATTATTCTTATTCTTATTCTTATTCTTATTCTTATTCTTATTCTTATT
>NW_021604773.1:0-7946 GCF_004785775.1 Grammomys surdaster | reverse complement strand
TTATTCTTATTCTTATTCTTATTCTTATTCTTATTCTTATTCTTATTCTTATTCTTATTCTTATTCTTATTCTTATTCTTTACTGTGAATGGTTTTGTTTCCTTAATTTCTTTCTCAGCCAGTTTATCATTTGTATATTGAAGTGCTATTGAGTTAATTTTGTATCCACCACTTTGCTGAAGGTGTTTATCAGCTGTAGGGGTTCCCTAGTAGACTTTTGAAAGGGTCACTCATGTATATTATCATATTTTCTGTGAATAGTGATACTCCCACTTCTTTCTTTCCAGTTTGTATCCCTCTGATTTCCTTTTGTTGTTTCTTGCTCTATCTAAAATATCAAGTACTCTGTGAATAGATATGGAGAGGGTGGACATCCTTTCCTTGTCCCTGATTTTTGTGGAATTGCTGTAAGTTTCTCTCCCAAGTGCTGAGATTAAAGGCGTGTGCTACCACTGCCCGACTTGATATGTTCTTTAATTTGTTTTGTGAGTATTTTGGCATCAATGTTCATAGAGAAATTGGTTTGAGATTCTCTTTGTTGCATTTTTCTGTGGCTTAGGTATCAGGGTGACTATGGCCTCAGAAAGTAAATTTGGCAATGTTCTTTCTGTTTCAATTTTGTGGAATAGTTTGAGGAGTATTGGTATTAGCTCTTCCTTGAAAGTCTGGTAGAGCCAGGCGGTGGTGGCACACGCCTTTAACCCCAGCACTTGGGAGGCAGAGGCAGGTGGATTTCTGAGTTCGAGGCCAGCCTGGTCTACAGAGTGAGTTCCAGGACAGCCAGGGCTATACAGAGAAACCTTGTCTCGAAAAACAAACAAAAAGAAAGCAAAAGGAAAGTCTGGTATAATTCTGCACTAAAACCATATGGTGCTGCTGTATTTTTGTTTGAGATTTTTAACAAGTGCTTCTATTTCCTCAGGGGATATAAGCCTATTTAAATTGTTTACCTGATCTTGATTTAACTTCGGTACATGGTATCTATCAAAAAATTCTCCCATTTCATTTAGAATATCCAATTTTGTGGAGTATAGGAATTTGAAACAAAATCTAATAATTCTTTGGATTTCCTCAGTATATGTTGTTATGTTACATACGCTCTTCTTTTTTTCTGATTTTGTTAATTTCCATACTGTTTCTTTGCCTTTTAGATAACTTGGCTAAGGGTTTGTCTATCTTGTTGATTTTCTCAAAGAACCAGATCTTGGTTTTGTTGATTCTTCATATTGCTCTCTGTGTTTCCAATGACTGATTTCAGCCATAAGTTGAGTATTTACTGTTGGCTTCTCCTTTTGGGTGTGTTTGCTTCCTTTTTTTTCTTTTTCTAGAGTTTTCACATGTGCTGTTAACTCACTAGCATGAAATCTCACTAATTTATTGAAGGCACTTAATACTATGGATTTATCTCTTAGTACTACTTCTCTTGTGTCCCATAAGCTTGGGTATGTTGTACATTTATTTTCATTGAATTCTACAACTGTAAGGAGCCAGAAAGAGGACCCCAACTCAAGTCCCAATTAGCGCGCACCCAAGGAGACACAAGAGACTTACTTGATGCAATGGCAAAAGGCAGTTTACTAACAAGGGCCCTTGGATCGAAACTCATCCCACGCAGGGGAGAGAATTTCGATGAAGACCCCAGGAAGTTTAGAACTTTTATAGGGGGAGGCACAAGGGGGAAGGGAAAAGTGGGAAATTCTGGCGCGGTTACATATGATTGGATATTTCAAACATCAGCACTTTGCGTAAGCAATCATTTTGACAGGTTGGATGGCCCACTATTTTTGACCATGAAGCCTCAGACCTTCTAGGATAAACACCAGGTGGCCCATTACTCACTTGGGCATGTTTAGACTGGTCAAGATATGTCTTTGGTTGTTTCTACATTTCTGGTCACCTCGTCCCTAGAGGGGCTTGATATTTTTATTATGGCTATTCTCAGCAAGCTCAGCAAGCTGTCCTGCGGTCTTTGCCAAGTTGTTTGTGGTCTCTGCTGAGCTGTTTTAATTTTTACCCTTACACAACATCTTTGATTTCTTTTTGTATTTCTTCCTTGAATAGGAAGTTGTTCAGTTTCCATGTGTTTGTAGGCTTTCTGTTGTTTCTGTTGTTGTTGAAATTCAGCTTTAATCCATAGTGGTCTGGTAAAATACAAGGTACTACTTCAATTTTCTTGTATCTTTTGAGATTTGCTTTGTGTCCACATATGCATTCAATTTTAGAGAAAGGTTCTGTAAGGTGCTGAGAAGAAGATATATGTCTTTGTGTTTGGGTGAAATGTTCTGTAGATATCTGTTAGGTGCATTTTATTTGTATCATCTGTTACTTTTATCATTTTTCAGCTTAGTTTCTGTCTGGATGACCTTTCCATTGGTGAGAGTGGGGAGTTTAAGTCGCCCAATATTAAAATATGGGGTTCAGTGTGTGATTTAAGTTTTAACAATTTTTATTTAATGAACGTGGGTGCCCTTGCATTTAGGGCATCAGTGTTTAGCATTGAGATGTCATCTTGGTGAATTTTTCCTCTGAGGAGTATGAAATGTCTTTCTTCATATCTTTAGATTATTTTTGGTCGAAAGTCTATTTTTATTATATATTTGAATGGCTATTCTATCATGCTTCTTGGGTCAGCTTGCTCCTAAAATCTTTTTCTGAGATAATTTGTATTTTAGGTGATTTTCTTTTAAGCAGTAGAATGGTGGATCCTGTTTTTGTATCCATCCTGTTAGCCTGTTTCTTTTTATTGGGGAATTGAGTCCATTGATGCTGAAAGATATTAATGACCAATGATTGTTAATTCCTGTTATTTTGATGATGTTAGTGTGTGTGTTTGTATTTTCCCTTTGCTTGGTTTTCTTGGTGTTGACTTATATATTTCCTGTGTTTTCTTGTGTGTTCTTGCCCTCCTTGTGTTAAAGTTTTTTTTTTTTTTTGGTTTTTTGAGACATGGTTTCTCTGTGTAGCCCTGGCTGTCCTGGAACTCACTCTGTAGACCAGGCTGGCCTCGAACTCAGAAATCTGCCTGCCTCTGCTTCCCAAGTGCTGGGATTAAAGGCGTGTGCTACGACCGCCCAGCTAAAGTTTTTATTCTTGTATCTTGGGTTTGTAGACAGGTTTAGATTTTTTTTCATGGTATATCCTGGTTCTTCACTCTAAATTGATTAAAAGTTTTGTTGGGTATAGAAGTCTGGGCTTATATCTTGGCCTCTTAGTGCCTTCAGGATATCTGCTTAGGTCCTCCTGGCATTTAGAGTCTCTGCTGAAAAGTTGTGTGTAATTCTAGTAGGTCTGCCTTTGTATATTACTTGGCTTTTCTCCATTGTAGCTTTCAATACTTTTTCCTTCTTAGGTACATTTAATGTTTTGATTATTATGTAGCAGGAAAATTTCCTTCTCTGGTCCAATCTATTTGGTGTTTTGTAAGCTTCTTGTATGTTTATTGGTATCTCTTTCTTTAAGTTGGGGGAAATTATTTTCTATGATTTTGTTGAAATTATTTTCTGGACCATTGAGCTGGAACTGTTATCCTTCATCTATGCCTATGATTCTTAGAATTGGTCTTTTCATTGTGTTCCAGCTTTCCTCCTTAATATTTTGTGTCAGAAACATTTTAGATTTAATATTTTCTTTGACCAATGTATTGATTTCTTTAGTTGCATGTTCTATGGGTGAGATTCTGTCTTCTAACTCTTGTACTCTGTTAGTGATGCGTGTATCTGTAGTTTTTGTTCTCTTCCCTAGGTATTCCATCTCAGTTTGTGTTTTCTTATTGCTTCTCTTGTTTGGTAGTTTTTTCCTTTCCAAGACAAGACTTATGTATCTTAGATAGATTTGGAGTTGCTATATAGTCAAGGCTGACCTCAAATCTTCCTCCTCATTTTTCCAACTCTAAGGCAAAACAGGCTTCTGAAACAACCTGGCATGGGGAGGAATTATATGGCCCTAAGTTCTATAATGTTTTAAAGATCTGGTAATGAATTTTAATAGCCACTAAACGGGGCAATATGTGGAGCCCTAATTTCTCTGGGCTTCATCGCCAAGAGGGTAGAATCAATGTTCTTTTACATTCCATTTTCTTTTTTTTCCTTTTCTTTTCTTTTTTTTGTTTTTGTTTTTTCCAGACAGGGTTTCTCTGTGTAGTCCTGGCTGTCCTGAAACTCACTCTGTAGACAAGGCTGGCCTCGAACTCAGAAATCCACCTGCCTCTGCCTTCCAAGTGCTGGGATGAAAGGCGTGCGCCACCACTGCCTGGCTACATTCATTTTCCAAACAATCCTGTCACTCAATAAATGTTCTGCAAAAAATGATTAAGCCTTGCATGATCCTGATTAACCACACCTTTAATGGTAGCACTCTAGGAAAGTGAGGCAAAACAATCTCTGTGACTGGGGCCTGGCTGCTCAACAGAGTACATTTCAGCATAGATTGCTCTACATGAAGAGTCCCTTAGTCCAAATGAAGCAAAAGAAAACAAAAAATGTTTTGTTGATGTGATTCAATCAATAAGACTCGGACTCTGGGATTGAGCAGAGCGGCACCGAAGTGTGGAGGTCTAATGGGTTTGAGGGTCTGCAGGGTTGGAGGATTCAAAGGGAAGGGGGTCTTTGAGTTTCCTGCCTGAAGAAGATTTGTAAGCCCCGGTGTAGAGGAATTTTGATTCAGCCACATGGCTGCTCTGATCATATCCAAAAACATTCTAGGTCTGTGTAATCTGGCTGGAACACAGACATGCCAAACATGTTAATCACTCTGGCTGGAATCCTTGTTCTGCTGCTGCTGCATACCAGGCAGGGAAGGAAGAAATGCAGCTGTTTCATGGTGTGCTTCTTTCCTTGGGATATCTAGAAGCTGATGCCCACCAGGTGGGAAAGAATGAATCAAAGTTCAGAATGTGTGGGTCACCAGGATTGTGTGACATTCCTCAGGTTGCAGATTGGGGGTTGGAATCCCCAGATCAGGTGGAGAAGATGAAACCTTGATAAGAAAAGGGAGTCCTCCATTTTGTGCTGAGCTTAGAAAAGCTATCGGAACAGAGTAGACCACAACCTTACTAAGGCACCACACTTTAGTACACTCTTTTAATTGCAACAATGACATCTAATGAGGGACAGACAAAATGGTGAATTAGAGAAAAAATTGACAAAGTAAGTCAGAGATAGGGTGCACCAAACTCTCAGGAGAACAGCTACTTGAGAGTATAACAGAGAGAGGCAGTTGAGTGAGTTGAGAATTGAGTTGGGCCGGGCGGTGGTGGCGCACGCCTTTAATCCCAGCACTTGGGAGGCAGAGACAGGTGGATCTCTGAGTTCGAGGCCAGCCTGGTCTATAGAGTGAGTTCCAGGACAGCCAGAGCTACACAGAGAAACCCTGTCTCGAAAAACGAGAGAGAGAGAGAGAGAGAGAGAGAGAGAGAGAGAGAGAGAGAGAGAATTGAGTTGGTTAGTTGAGGGTCAGTGCAGTGAGTGCAGTGCAGGTCAGTGGAGTTGAGTTTTGTCTGTCTGTGAGCTCATTCAGTGCAGGTCAGCACAGGCAGTTGAAGCCAGAGAATAAGATATTAGAACATATTGATAGAGTTAATTTGAGCCCAACAGAGTAGTTCAATGAGAAGCTAACAGAAGATGGAAACAGTAAGTTAGGTTGGAAAGAAGTTTGAGCCAACAGTGTTGAATTGAACCAGCCATGCAGAGTTCAGAAAGCTGTAAAGTGTGAATTATTCGGCAGTAAGACTCCTATATGACAATTCTATCAAAGTAAATAAAAGATACATCTATACCCTGATCCTTAAGAGTAGTGGTCAAATACAGAGAGATATCTAAGCAAGGTACAATAACTTACTGGGTGCCTGGTGAGTTAGTGTTGTGAATAAAGTTTGTATATGATATGTAGGCTTGCGGGAGTTTACTTTCATGAAAGAGAGAAGGACCTAGTTTAGATCCTTGGGAAGCATTCTAGAGATGGTGTATGTATTTGGAGGTTGAGGTCCTTCAACTCCTCAGCTTTATGGGTGGAGGGTCTTGAGAAGATTCAGGAGATTTTTTTTTTTTTTGAGACAGGGTTTCTCTGTGTAGCCCTGGCTGTCCTGGAACTCTCTCTGTAGACCAGGCTGGCCTCGAACTCAGAAATCTGCCTGCCTCTGCCTCCCAAGTGCTGGGATTAAAGGCGTGTGCCACCACCGCCAGGCCAATTCAGGAGATTTTTTTTGCAACTTGTTATCATAGATGTGAACACTGAAATCCATAGGCGTTCAGGGCTTATGAAAGGCAGGGGAAGAGTGCTGGTGAGAACCCAAGGTGCTGGTCCAGTTACTATGCTCCTGTGAACTGTTCAACAACCAAGGGACAGGCCTGAACCTCATGTATTAAAAGTCTAGAGGAATTGATGGAGAGGCCTGAGTATAGAAGTTAGGGACTGTGAGGATCCTTTGATTTATTTTTCTTTTAGTCCCAGGTTCTCCTGTGCAGCAAGGTATCCCAGTGGGACCAAAGTCCTATGCAACGCTAAGATCTCCATTTCCCCAAGAATTCCCATTGCCACCTGGTCTACAAATAATCAGAGAGTGCTCTGTAACTCCAAGTAACAAATCCTGTCTCCAGTGAAGCTAGAATGTGAAGCTTCTCAAGGTGCTTCAGGTTTGCCAAGTCAACAACTTCTGGCATCCCAAGTGCCTCTGGCATCATAAGTTTCTCCCAATGATTCAAGGAGGCAGAGGATAGACCTCACTGTATTCATCAAGGAAAAAAGCTAGTCCTGGAAGAATATTTTGATAAGTGCCAAGTGTCCAGCCAAGGAACACCACATGGCACTGGCTCGGAGGCTTGGAATGATGGACCAGAAGATCAAGGTCTGGCCCCTCTTGGTTCTCTTCCAGTCAGCTAGACATTCCCTCTTGAGCCAAGGGCACACTTCCCTGACTGTGCCATCTCCTTGGCCCAGTTTCAGGCTGTAGAAGGGCTGTGAAGATATATTCAGGGCAGGATTTGCATCCCCTGTAGCCTCTCAATGCAGAATTCTGGTACACTACAGTGTCAGGGAGGCTTAGACATCAAGGCACTCCTCAAAATTTTTGACTCTTTTTTGGTTTTTTGAGACATGGTTTCTCTGTGTAGCCCCGGCTGTCCTGGAACTCACTCTGTAGACCAGGCTGGCCTCAAACTCAGAAATCCACCTGCCTCTGCCTCCCAAGTGCTGGGATTAAAGGCATGTGACACCACTGCCTGACAAAGACACATCATAAAAAAAAACCCAAAAAACCAAACAAAATAACACATCTTGATCAGATCATTGAGTGGTGAAAAAAGGACTGAAGCCCCGAGGCCCAGCAGAAAGAATGGAAGGAGGCAACCTCTGGAGGTAGGAGGTTGGGGGAACCGTCTAGAATATACCAGAGACCTAGGAGGAAACCTTTGGAATAACAAAAAATCCAGGATAGCGAAAACTACTCTCAACAATAAAAGAACTTCTGGGGGAATCACCATCCCTGACTTTGAACTGTACTACAGAGCAATAGTGATAAAAATTGCATGATATTGGTACAGAGACAGACAGGTAGATGAATGGAATAGAACTGAAGATCCAGAAATGAACCCACACACCTATGATCACTTAATCTTTAAAAAAAAAAAAGCTAAAAGCATTCAGTGGAAAAAAAACCTCATTTTCAAAAGGGGCTGGTTCAACTGTTGGTCAGCATGTAGAAGAATGCAAATTGCTCCATTCTTGTTTCCCTGTAAAAAGCTCAAGTCCAAGTGGATCAAGGACCTTCACATAAAACCAGAAACACTGAATCTAATCGAAGAGAAAGTGGGGAAGAGCCTCAAACACGTGAGCACAGGTTAAATTTTCCTGAACAGAACACCAGTGGCTTATGCTCTAAGATCAAGAATCGACAAATGAGACCCCTAAAATTGCAAAGCTTTTGTAAGGCAAAGGACACTCAATAGGACAAA
>NW_021604772.1:471681-478547 GCF_004785775.1 Grammomys surdaster | reverse complement strand
ACAAGAAGCCTACAGAACGCCAAACAGACTAGATCAAAAAAGAAATACCTCCCGTCACATAATAATCAAGACTCAAAATGTACAAAACAAAGACAGAATTTTAAAAGCAGTAAGGGAAAAAGGCCAAATAACATATAAAGGCAAACCTATCAGAATTACACCTGACTTCTCACCAGATACTATAAAAGCCAGAAGATCCTGGACAAATATACAAACCCTAAGAGAACATAAATGCCAGCCCAAGCTACTTTACCCAGCAAAACTCTCAATTACCATAGACGGAGAAACTAAGATATTCCATGACAAAACTGAATTTACACAGTATCTTCCCACAAAACCAGCTTTACAAAGGATAATAGCAGGAAAGCTCCAATACAAGGAGGGCAATCATACCCCAGAAAGAGCAAGAAAATAATCCTTTTCCATCAAAACCAAAAGAAGATAACCACACAAACGATGTCTCCACTATTAGCAAAAATGACAGGAAGCAAGAACACCCTCTCCTTAATATCTCTTAACATCAATGGACTCAATTCCCCAATAAAAAGGCATAGGCTAACAGACTGGATACGCAAACAGGACCCAGCTTTTTGCTGCTTACAGGAAACCCACCTCAGTGACAAAGACAGACACTACCTTAGAGTAAAAGGTTGGAAAACAATTTTTCAAGCAAATGGCACTAAGAAACAAGCGGGAGTAGCCATTCTAATATCGAATAAAATCAACTTTCAACTTAAAACTATCAAAAAGAATAAGGAAGGGCATTTCATACTTGTCAAAGGAAAAGTCAACCAACATGAACTCTCAATTCTGAATATCTATGCGCCAAATACAAGAGCATCGAATTTCATAAAAGAAACCTTACTAAAGCTCAAAACACACATTGCACCTCACATAATAATAGTGGGAGACTTCAACACCCCACTCTCAGCAATGGATAAATCATGGAAACAGAAACTAAATAGAGATACAGTAAAACTAACAGAAGTTATGAACCAAATGGACTTAACAGATATCTATAGAACATTTCACCCTAAAGCAAAAGAATATACCTTTTTCTCAGCACCTCATGGTACCTTCTCCAAAATAGACCATATAATTGGGCACAAGACAGGCCTCAACAGATATAAGAAAATTGAAATAATTCCCTGCATCCTATCAGATCACCATGGTCTAAGGCTGGTCTTCAAAAATGACAAAGAGAATGGAAAGCCCACATTTACATGGAAACTGAACAACACCCTACTCCTTGATAATCAGGTAAGGGAAGAAATAAAGAAAGAAATTAAAAACTTTTTAGAATTTAATGAAAATGATGACACATCATACCAAAATTTATGGGATACAATGAAAGCAGTGCTAAGAGGAAAATTCATAGCTCTAAGTGCCTACAAAAAGAAACTGGAGGGAGCATACACTAACAGCTTGACAGAGCACCTGAAAGACCTAGAACAAAAAGAAGCTAACACACCCAAGAGGAGTAGAAGGCAGGAAATAATTAAACTCAGGGCTGAAATCAACCAAATTGAAACAAAAAGAACTATCCAAAGAATCAATAAAACCAGGAGTTGGTTCTTTGAGAAAATCAACAAGATAGATAAACCCTTAGCTAGACTAATCAGAGGGCAGAGAGACAGTATCCAAATTAATAAAATCAGAACTCAAAAGGGGGACATAACAACAGAAACTGAGGAAATTAAAAAAATCATCAGATCCTACTACAAAAGCCTATATTCAACAAAATTGGAAAATTTGGATGAAATGGACAATTTCCTAGACAAATACCAGTTGCCAATGTTAAATCAGGACCAGATAAACCATCTAAACAGTCCCATAACCCCAAAAGAAATAGAAGCAGTCATTAAAAGTCTCCCTATAAAGAAAAGCCCGGGACCAGACGGTTTTAGTGCAGAATTCTATCAGACCTTCAAGGAAGACCTAATCCCAATTCTTTTCAAACTATTCCACAAAATAGAAACAGAAGGTACACTACCCAACTCATTCTTTGAAGCCACAATTACACTCATACCTAAGCCACACAAAGACCCAACAAAGAAAGAGAACTTCAGGCCAATCTCCCTTATGAACATTGATGCAAAATTACTCAATAAAATTCTAGCGAACCGAATTCAAGAACACATCAAAACAATTATCCATCACGATCAAGTTGGCTTCATCCCAGGAATGCAGGGTTGGTTCAATATTCGGAAATCCATCAATGTAATCCATTATATAAACAAACTCAAAGAAAAAAACCACATGATCATCTCACTAGATGCTGAGAAAGCATTTGACAAAATTCAACACCCCTTCATGATAAAAGTCTTGGAAAGGTCAGGAATTCAAGGTCCATACCTAAACATAGTAAAAGCAATTTACAGCAAACCAGTAGCCAGCATTAAACTAAATGGAGAGAAACTTGAAGCAATCCCACTAAAATCAGGGACTAGGCAAGGCTGCCCACTCTCCCCCTACTTATTTAATATAGTATTGGAAGTCCTAGCCAGAGCAATTAGGCAACACAAGGAGGTCAAAGGGATACAAATTGGAAAGGAAGAAGTCAAAATCTCACTATTTGCAGATGATATGATAGTATACTTAAGTGACCCCAAAACTTCCACCAGAGAACTCCTAAACCTGATAAACAACTTTAGCAAAGTGGCTGGATATAAAATTAACTCAAGCAAATCAGTAGCCTTCCTCTACTCAAAAGATAAACTGGCTGAGAAAGAAATTATGGAAATGACACCCTTCAAAATAGTCACAGAAAATATAAAATACCTTGGTGTGAACCTAACCAAGCAAGTAAGAGACCTGTATGACAAGAACTTCATTCCCCTGAAGAAAGAAATCGAAGCCGATCTCAGAAGATGGAAAGATCTCCCATGCTCATGGATTGGAAGGATTAATATAGTAAAAATGGCTATTTTGCCATCAGCAATAAAAGAACTTCTGGAGGAATCACCATCCCCGACTTCAAGCTGTACTACAAAGCAATAGTGATAAAAACTGCATGGTATTGGAACAGAGACAGGCAGGAGGATCAGTGGAATAGAATAGAAGACCCAGAAATGAACCCCCATACCTATGGTAACTTAATCTTTGACAAAGGGGCTAAAACCATCGAATGGAAAAAAGATAGCATTTTCAACAAATGGTGCTGGTCCAACTGGTGGTCAGCATGTAGAAAAATGAAAATTGATCCATACTTATCTCCTTGTACAAAGCTCAATTCCAAGTGGATTAAGGACCTCCACCTAAAACCAGCCACACTGAAACTAATAGAAGAGAAACTGGGAAAAAGCCTGGAATACATAGGCACAGGGAAAAAGTTCCTGAACAGAACGCCAATGGCCTGTGCTCTAAGACCAAAAATTGACAAATGGGACCTCATAAAGCTGCAAAGCTTCTGTAAAGCAAAGGACACAGTCAATAGGACAGAGCGGCAACCAACAGATTGGGAAAAGATATTCACCAACCCTACATCTGATAAAGGGCTAATATCCAAGGTATACAAAGAACTGAAGAAATTAGACTCTAGACAATCAAAGAACCCTATTAAAAAATGGAGCACAGACCTGAACAAAGAATTCTCAACTGAGGAAGCTCGAATGGTGGAGAAGCACCTAAAGAAGTGTTCAGCATCCCTAGTCATCAGGGAAATGCAAATGAAAACAACACTGAGATTCCACCTCACACCAGTCAGAATGGCTAAGATCAAAAACACAGGTGACAGTACATGTTGGCGAGGATGTGGAGAAAGAGGAACACTCCTCCACTGTTGGTGGGATTGTAAACTGGTACAACCACTATGGAAGGCAGTCTGGCGGTATCTCAGAAAATTGAACATAGCGTTACCTAGGGACCCAGCTATACCACTCCTGGGCATATACCCAAAAGAAGTTTCAACATACAACAGGGACACATGCTCCACCATGTTCATAGCAGCCTTATTTATAATAGCCAGAAGTTGGAAAGAACCCAGATGCCCTTCAACAGAAGAATGGATGCAGAAAATGTGGTACATTTATACAATGGAGTACTACTCAGCTATTAAAAACAATCAGTTCACAAAATTCCTAGGCAAATGGATGGAGCTGGAAAATATCATCTTGAGTGAGATGACCCAATCTCAAAGGAACATACATGGTATGCACTCACTGATAAGTGGATATTAGCCCAAAAGCTCACAATTTCTAAGAATCTTCATATAGACCACATAAAACTCACATAGAAGAAGGAAGACCAAAGTATGAATGCGTTGGTCCTTTTTAGAAGGAGCATCAAAAGTTTCAACCAGAACTCCCAAAGTCTAAACCACCAACCAGAGAGCACAAAGGGAGGGACTCACGCACCTGTATAGGGAATTGAGGGTGACCTTGTTAGACTCCAGTGAAAGTGGAGGGCCAAGGTCCCCAAAAGTTTGGATCCCCTACTGTGTTGGAATTCGAGAGCAGGGAGATGGGACTAGGAGGATGTTTGGAGCACACCATCACAAAAATTAGGAGGAAGGGGTAGGGGATAAGGGATTTGGGGGGAGAATGAGAAAGGAGACAACATTGAAAGGTAAATACGTATAATACCCAATAAAAACCCCACACAGATAAAGGATTTAAAAAAAAGGGAGTCTATTTATTTTAAATTAATTTCAAAAGTTTCTAGGAGATGCAAATTGGCTAAGATACTATTTTAAGCTCTCCACAAAAGAATTTAAATCTCTGTTCAATATTCTCAAGAGAGAGGTAAACCCTAACTTCCTCAACAGTTAATTGACAAAAGAGAGGTAATCTCACAAAAAGTAGAAAAAGCTATTTCTAATCGATATATCATATAGTCTGATTAATTGTCAGTGGAGCTATAAAAGTCCTTTGACAAAAGATTATTAATATAGATTTATATATCCTTAAATAAGGCCTTCATGACTCTCTGAGTGTGGAAGGAGCAACTGTTGGTGCTTCTGCCCTGATTTTACAAGAACTCTGAAAAATTGACTTTAAAAACAAAAGAGGGGGAACGGTACCCCCTCAGAAGGAGTCCCCCTGAAATACTCTCCATCATGCCTTGTTCACTTTTCTCTCTCTAAAGCTGAAAGCTCATGGCAAATCTCTTGCTGACCATGTTGGTGACCTCGGGCACCACCAAGACCAACAAAACTTTGCCACAGATATGGGGAAGGACCCTCATACCCATAAAGGGAATGCCCCAGTCCCAGTTCCCTTATGGAGCCAAGGACTGATATGCCTGCCCAATACCACAGAAGGCACAGCTAACCGGCTACCACAAATATTAATGGAAAAAATAGATACCCTCACAGAGCCAGGCCCAATCATAAATACGATGATTAACAATTTACATCCAGGGAAGAGAAATCTCCCTGAGAATCCCCTTCTTTTTTCTTTCCAGGTAAAATTGTATCACCCGTGATGCCTGCTATTAGAAGTTCTAACCCAGATGGACCAGAAGCCAGGAGCCTCGCCCTTACCCTCACCCCCTACCTTTTCCCACCTGCACAAGGTCCCCTGAAGCTGGGCAACTGCAAGATCCTGCTTGGCAACTGCAGATAGACTCAAAGCAGTGTACCATATCATCTGAAGAATAGCAGGGAGACCATAACTCAAGCAGTGTACCATATCTTCTGAAGAATAGCAGGTTCCAGTCCTCCTCGCCCCCACGAATAACCAGGACCCGCCGGTCGGGCCAAGTGGCACCCAGACGTGGGGCTCGAGGCACGGACCCATCCGGACGGACCCTCATTGAGAGGATGTGCGCACGACATCAAGATTGAGCAAGACAGAGATCATCGCCCATGACCTGTCGTCCGCGGAACCAGGTTGATGCTGCCATCAAGAAGGCAGTTGAAGTTCATTACCATCAGCTGAAAATTGCAGAGGATCCAGAAGTGACTCCGCAGGAGACTGACACAGCTGTCAGCTCCCCTGCCTCCCCCTACGGTCGACCCCTAGACTTCCACGCCCTCCAGAAGGGTTCCTGGTATGCCTGGCTTTGCCCTCATTTCTCTCGCTAGAGAGCTTGGCCTCTTGATCACCCCAACAAAAATTGGCTTTTTCCTAAACCAAGGCCGCCCTTGATATGGCCGCTAACATTGGGGAGCCTTCCTTTATGACAATATTACACCCCAAACTGACAAATGGTTGGTAACTTGAACATTTACAAGAGACTAGGATGGCTGTGAGTTAGCCCAATGACGGGATTATTGTAGGTCCACTTCCCAGGGGCCCACCCAATGCAGCCGAAAAGGAGTGCGTGGTGCTGGGAGTGGGTGCAGCCTACATGGCCTAAGACAGGGCTCTCACCCTCCTTTCACCCACATCAGAGTCCCTTGACGTTGCCCATCGTCGACAGCCTAAAGCCTTCGACCATCGATGTGACTCGTCTCACATCAGTGTTTTGGGGTTGTGAACTTGTCTAAGACCCCCCATAATTAGACATCCAAATTCAAAACTCACATAGTTGGGATTGAACATAAGAAGCCTTCTCTAACTAAACAGAGAAGGGGGAGATGCCAGAAGCCAGGACCCTCGCCCTTACCCTTACCCCCTATCTTTCCCCACCTGCACAATGTCCTCTGAAGCTTGGCAGCTGCAAGATCCTGCTTAGCAACTGCAGATAGACTCAAAGCAGAGTACCATGTCTTCTTAAGAATAGCAGGGAGACCATAACTCAAGCAGTGTACCATATCTTCTGAAGAACTGCAGGTAGGTCATAATTCAAGGCAGTGTACCATATAGACCATGACATGTTTCAAGGCACAGGCCAAGAAGATTTTGTACTTTTCCACCACCTGGACCCTCTTACCCCCTCCCCTTGTAAAACATGCTATAAAAAAGCATTTCATGTTCAAAAAA
>NW_021604772.1:451412-471581 GCF_004785775.1 Grammomys surdaster | reverse complement strand
AAAAAAAAAAAAAGAAATTTAAAAAAAAAAAAAAGAAGTTCTAATCCAGATGCTGGCCTCTGAACTTATACTACTCAGACCTTTGATGGGCCACTGACAAGAACATCAAACAGCTAGAGATTGACATCACTAATCTGAAGAAATCCCTCGTTTCGCTGTCTGAAGAGACCTCCTAAAATCTCAAAGATCCTTATTGGACTTGATTTACTCTATTACAATAGAAAAGGCTGTGTACAACTCTAGACTGTGTACAGCCCTTAAAGAAGAAGGCTGCCTTTACGTAGACAAGACAATGAGGGTTAAAGAGAGCATGAAACAGGTTGTGAAGGCCCTAAGAAAAATCAGAGAGCGAAAGAGACACATGAATGCTGGTACAAGAATTGGTTTTCAGCCTCTCCAAGGTTGTCAACCCTATTTCCTCCCATCTTGGGACCATTATTTGGGTTCTTTTTGCTTTTTTCTGCTGGTCCCTGGCCCTCAAATAGGCAGACTAACTCTGTGATACAACAGATAAATAATTTGGCAGCAAAACCTACTCAGATACATTATCATAAGTTAGCTATGGAGGACCACGAGACTCAAGATGAGGTTGGTACTTTATACAGGGTGTTTCCAAAACCCATCTCCACCCAACCAAAAAGGGGGGACTTCTGCCCCTAGACCAAGCAGAGAGGGGCCACCCAGAACCCCCTCTGACTGGTGATCTGAATTCTTGCTTAGATTGAGAGGCTAAGCACTGCAAGGGAATATCAATAAAAGATAATAATATCTATCTGGGTTCCCTGAGGGACAAGCCTGACTGCATAGGGGTTGATGTCAAAAGTATCCCCTCTCCAGGAAAAAGACATCAGGATGGGTATGGCCCTCATGCCTCACTGGACAACTACAGGGCGACTGGAACCATTACAAGGTCCCCTTCAAATACTGGAGGTCAGGCCTCTATCCCCGCCTTCACAAGATTAGAATTGCCAAAGCCCTTCTATACTTAGAGAAGGGAGGAGATGTCAGGGTCAGCCCTGCTTACACACTGAAGGTCTAAAATCAGCCATAGGCCTAAAATCAGCAATAGACCTGTCATACATGTATACTAACACCAAGTCTTGGGTCTCAGTGGAAAAATATTGAAACAGATGGCTATAAGCTATTGTAAACAGGCAGCTTTTGTGGAAATTTACAAGCCTGAGTAGTCATAGACCTTGTAAATAGGTAGCCTGGGCAGACAATACCAACTTAGATAAGGACAAGCGGGTCATAGGCACAGTCATAGTGACTTGTCCCCTGAACCTTCACCCAGCTGACACCCGGTTCTGAAGATATCTATATTCCCCCTGAACACCCACACTCCAATGTCATTCCCTTCCCCACATCCTGCCTTCCTGTGTTTATAACCCCTGTGTGAATGAATTAAAATTTGAGAAAAAATAAATTATAAAAAAAAGAAATGTTTAACACCTTTAGTCACCGGGGAAATGCAAACCAAAACAACACTGGCAACCTTACAGTAATCAGAATGGCTAAGAACAAAAACTCAAGTGATAGCACATGCTGGCGAGGATGTGGTGAAATTGGAACACTCTTCCATTTTTGGTAGGATTGTAAAACCACTCTGGAACTCAATCTGGCTGTTTCTCAGAAAATTGAAAATAGTTCTACCTGAAGACCAAACTATGCTGCTCTTGGGTATATACCCAAAAGGTGCTCCACCATACCCCAAAGATACATGCTCCACTGTGTTCATAACAGCTTTATTTGCAATAGCCAGGTACTGGAAGCAATGTAGATGTCTCTCAACCAAAGAATGGATACAGAAAATATAGTACATTTACACAATGAAATAAAATTGAGCTATTAAACAAGGACATCCTGAATTTTACAGGCAAATAGATGTAAGTAGAAAATATTACCTAGAGTGAGGACAGCATGGTGGATATTAGACAAAACTTTAAAATACACATGATCCGATCCACAGACCCACTGAATTTACACAGGAAGGAAGGCCCATGTGAGGGTGCTTGAATCTCAGTTTCAAGGGAGAACAATATAATCATGGAAGGCAGAGGGAAGGAAGAATCTACGAGGAATAAGGAATGGGGAGGAGGATGGCAGTTCAGGTTTAGACATTGAGAGAGACAGGAGAGAGGCACAGAGGACCAGGAGGATAAATCAAATATGAATCTGCTGGGATTGAGGGATGGGATGATTCTCTAGAAAGTTCCAGAGACCAGGAATGGGAGAGGCTCCCAGGAGTCAATGCATATGACCCTAGGCAAAATGTTCAACAGTGAGGATATAAAACCTGAAGAGATCACCTCCAATAGTCAAACAGGATCCCCAGTGGAAGGATGGTTACAATACACCTACAAAACTTTTGACCCAAAATGTTCCTGTCTAATAGAAATTCAGGAACAAAAATGGAGACTGAAAGAATGGCTAACTAGTGACAAGCACACTTTGAGGCCCATCCCATGGACATCAATATTAATGATGCTATGATGTGCTTGCAAACAGTAGCATAGCATAGCAGCCTTCTGAGAGGCTCTACCCAGAATCTAACTGAGAAAGATGCAGATACCCTCAGACAAATATTGAGTGGTGGTTGGGAGCCCCTATGGAGGAGTTAGGGGAAGAAATTTAGACCCGCAAGGAGATGGCAACCCCACAGGAAGACCAACAATGTTAGCTAACCTCAACCCTTGCAAGCTCCCAGTAACTTAGCCTCCAACCAAAGAGCATCCATGAACTGGTCCAAGGCCCCCAACACATATGTAGAAGAGGACAGTCATATCTTTCCCCAGTGGGAAAGGATGCACCTAATCCTGCAGAGACTTGATGCTTGATGCAATGGTGGGGGGATATGGTGGAGATGCCTTCTCAGAGACAAAGGGGAGGAATTCTTCAAGGGTGAACCAGGAGGGGGCAGCATTTTATATATATATGTGTGTGTGTGTGTGTATGTGTGTGTGTGTGTGTGTGTGTGTGTGTGTGTGTGTAAATAGTAAATAGTAAGCCTGGCTACCCTTTATCTCTTTCCTGTTATGCACATTTTTCCTTTCAGTCTTTTGGGCTCAACTAATATGTAGATAAATAGCTGACAGGAGTTTTAAAATGCACTCCTGGTTATAAAGATCATTTTAAATCTAAATTAACACTTATTTTTATATCTAATTTTATAAATGAGTCTCTAATGTGAACTTTCATAATTTGAATACAATATTTTGAATAGGTAAAAATTCCCTAGACAAGAGACTAGATACATGGCTGTATGTAGGCTATGGAACAATTCTCACTGTGGAGAAGGGACAGACTTTCAGAAGTTGCTATGGAATAAAGGAATCAAGATTATATGGCAGAATATTCTCAGAAGAGGGATCTAGCCAGGATCAGACAATTGCAAGGATCTAGTGTTAGCTGTGTATACTGCTATGTGTGTCTAGTAGAAAGAATCGTTGTTTATTTTCTGAGGTTGGAGAGATAAAGTGTTGGACTGAGGAATTTCCTGATTCTTTCAGGGCTGTAGTATCTGTGGGCAGAATCATGTGAATGTTCTTGTCCTCTGCTCTTGTCTAGGACAAGGTGATATTATTCTTTTCTCTCAGTGTCATTTTCCAAAGAGGGATGACTCAACCTCTTCAAGTCCCAGAAAGGGCACTATTAAAATGAGACAAGAAAACATGTGTGACAGAGTCACAAAAAATGCACTAAGAGTAGGGAATGTATATTCAATTGAGAGTCTATATCTCATCTCAAATTCTTATTCATGAGAGCTACTCTTGGAGATACACATTCTGCTGCAAACTTGCAAGTGGCAACTGATTATAATGACAGCCTAGTAATGTGGGTAAGGTGATTTCATCTGAGCTTGGGGTTTTGTGCATTCTCCACATCCAAAGCAGTAAAACAACAACAAAAACAAAAACAACAACAATAACAACAAATCATCAGGAAAAGGAGATCAAAGAAAAACATATGAAACACATGAATATTCAGTCACACACACTTGCACATACAGAAATCATGTAAAAACACAAGATGAGGAACCATAATGTTTAAGCATTAACCTAAAATTTCTTTTGAAATGTCCAGAAAAGGTATTATGACACAATAAGTCTCTAAGTATACCTTTGGTACTCCATGGAATGTGGTTTCCCTTAAGTATGGTTTGTGTGCCCAGTGAGACACCACTATAGGAAACTACTTTCTCCTTTGCTGGCTGTTGTCAATCATAGATAGCTCCTATATGAGGGCTTTTGTCTATTTCCCATTCATCACTGGAACCCCATCTGGCTTAGACTATAACAGAACCCCAGACATTTGTAGGGCCAAGACAATAGCACAACTGACTTCAGAATGAACATAAAATTCATGTTGTAAAACTCATCATGTAAAAAGCACCACCTAGCAAAACTAAAAGAAATATATAAATCATCCAATTCTATAGCTCTAGCAAAGTCTAAATGTAACAACCTTGCTTTTTGGCTTCTGTAGTTCTGCTTCTCAATAACTACTTTTACTTACTGAAATATACCAACCCAGAACATGATTTGTGCCCTTAAAAGCTCACACTGAGAAAGGCTAAGGGCAACAGTGGGATCCCAAACACCTAGTGTAGTTGTTGGTTATCTAATAAAGTGTTTGTATTGCCTTAAACCCATGCCCCAGCAGCCTTTTCTAATAATACTCCACAAGACCCATGCAGACTACATGCTGTCACAGTTCATATGTGTATCAGTCCTGTTGTGTCTAGAAGGTACTGTTTCCTTAGTGTCATCTATCCCCACTATCTCTTATAATATTTCCAATTCCTTTTTTCAGAGGTCACTGCATCCCTGTATTTGTTTCCAAATACTGAAGGTATAAGCTTCTCAGATGGTGGCTGAGCAAGACACTGACATGAGTATAGCAAAATGTCATTAGGTTTTCCAGAATATTTTATCAGACTGTAAACAAGTACTTGTGATGTGTCTTGGCCCTAGCATACACTTTTAATCCAGGATCTAAATAAAGTCAACCCTAGGTCAAGAGGTAGGGCATGCAACCAGTTGAGAGTGAGTGAACATAGGAAAGAGAAAGTAGAATTTTTGTGTTGAAGGTATTTACAACAATGTGGAGAAGGAAAAGGAATTTTTCCTTCTGGTATGTCAGTGGAGTCAGCTGTGTGATTCTCTGCCTCTCTGTGCTAATAGGTTTTCACCACAATATCAGGCTCCTGGGTCTTCATTGGTAAAAACAAATGGCTGGGATTTTTGTTTTTAAAACAATTGTGACTCACTTTATCCCTGTGTTTCTTTAGTAGAAAAGGAGTATTTGATTTTCCATCTCATGGGTGCACCTTAAGTAAAAGCAGATAGTGGTTGGATATTCCCACAACTTTTGTACAACTATTATAACAGGGCATCATGGAGGCAAATTACCATTGTATTTGGAGGTTTTGTAGCCTGTTTGGTAACTGTAACTTTCTCTTCAAATAATATGCAGAGTGCCTTACAGTATTCTGAATCCAAGTCAATAGGAGTGAAGGCTATAGGTAACACCAGTTCAAATTTTCTATATTCAATGTGATATATGAGTCTTATTCTCAATTGTATGGCCTTACCCTCAGTTTGTAGAGAGCAACCAATAAGATGTGACAATTGCCTAGGGGGTTTTATGGAGCCTCTTTGAGTATAAGCTCAATTAAAAAGAATATATTTCTAGTAGTAAAGGTTCATTTGGTGGTGAGATATGTCTTATTGTGACTTTGACTTCCAAGTTGCTTGATGGTTCCATTTGGACTTACTTAATACATATGTATATTTTAAGAAGTTTCCATTCTATTAGGTTTCCATGCAACTCCTCAATTGGCCCAGCCTCAGGGTAGTTAGCAGTTAAAGTAAGGACATTAATTGGTAAAGAATGGAATGTTATAAATCAGGGTAGTGAGGTGTTGGTGGACCCTATGGATGCTAAGAATTTTGAATCCTGAAATTGTCAGGATTATCTCACCTGGGTACAGTGTCTCCACCTACAAAAAAAGATACACTCATACCTCTGAACCTCCCCTTCATTTTTTAACTAAGAAAATTAATCCTTCATTATTTCTTAAGCAAGAGACGAATTTTCTGGTGAAAATGTAAGACAAGAAAATACTGATTTCTCTCAGGGTCCATCAGTACTTGCCTCTAGACCTATAACCAGACTTAAGGCAAAGCATACTCCTAGAGGGGAGGTGGAAAGCATGGTACATTAGGAGTTATGCTACTCTGCTGAACAACTTAATGAGTTTGCTAATTTATTTAAGCAGAAGTCTAGGGAATATGTGAGCTGATGGTTTTAAGGATGTATGATGATAGTGGAAGGAAAAATAAAACTAGATCAGATTGAGTTTGTTAATATGAACCCACTGACTGGAAATTCTAACTTTAATATAGAAGCTTGCACAATGAAAATGTGTCAAAAGTTTATAAGAAAGGTTGATTGAAGAATTTGTCAAAATGTGGCCTACTAAAAACTAGTCGAAAATCCATGATATCCATTGGCTTAGTTTTGATGAAGGAATTTTAAGGCTAAAAATTAGGATGATAGAGTAGGTGCACTGTGTAAAATCTGATCCTCCACAATGGAAATGCCCTGAAGACATACCCTTCACTAATCCTATATTACAAGGAAAATGGGTGCATGCAATGGAATATGTAACAGCTGAGCAAGTCAGACAAGCCAATGAACATCTGAATTCTGCCCAGTCCTGCTAGGGACCTGGATCATATCTGTCACATATTACAACTAAAAACCATAGTATGTGCATGTTATGTGCTGCAGCCTGAAGCCACATAGGGTGTCCATAGGGTCATATTGATGTGAGTGGTGTGTGTTGCCACCTGAAGCCATGTGGTGTCTGGGCTTCTACTATGGAAGAAGAATTTGAGGTCTGTGGTACTACAAACCTCAGCAGCTGTGTTGATGTTCATGGCCCTTGATACCAGCCTAGAATCAAGTCCTTAGGCCATGATGTTGCTGGGATCCATATTGTTGTGGGTAGCTTGTGTTGCCTCAACTTCATATCTCTGGCCCAGGCAACAACTAAGGGACTTGTCTGAGTTTATGGTCCTACTGAAACAGAGAGCTGTGTTCCTGGTCCCTACTGTCACAAGAAACATTGTTGAGGCCCACAATCCATGCTCCCTCTGTTAAGAGGAAGTATACTTTCACTGTGATCTTCATGATTTCAGGTTCACAACTGAGAGGAAAGGACATAAAAGGCTTCTGTCCCCGTGAGAAAGCAGGCTCAGGGTCCTGAGTGATATGATTTTTTTCACAAACTACTCCCATGCCAAGTCCATCTCCAAAACTAACAGCCTATATAAGAAGTCAAGTAAAAGAAATTGGAGGCTGGTTGGGATCTGAGTATTTCTAGTATATATAAGAGACCTGAGACGGAGGAGTCTCCCCAGTGTCTATGGGGGTAAATTTATCTAAGACTCCTTGCAGTAGGGATATGAAACCTGAAGAGGTCACCTCCTCTAGTCAGGCTGGATCACCAGTAGAAGGATAAGGTCACCAACCCACCCTCAAAAATTTCTGCCCAAGTTTTTTTCCTGTCTTCAAAAAATGCAGCAACAGGGGATGCAACATCAACTGAAAGAATGGCCAGCCAGTAACTAATCTAATATGAGACCCATTCCATGGGCAAGCACCAATTCCTGACACTATTAATGATACTCTGTTATGCTTGCATACAAAAGCCTTTCATCACTACCCTCTAAGAGGCTCCATCCAGCAACTAATTGAAACTGATGCAAAAACTCACAACCAAACATTGGACAAAGCTTTGGATTCTTATGGAAGATTTGAGGGTCACAGAAAGGATACATACTCCACAGATAGGATAGGAACAATAAAGTCAAGTAACCTAGACCCTTTGGACTTTCAGAGACTGAATCACCATCCAAACAGTGTACACAGACTGGACCTATTTCCCCCATACATATGTAGCAGAGGTGTAGGTTAGTCTTCATGTGGGTCCTGAACAACTGGAGCAGGGGCTGTCCTTAAAGCTGTTGCCTATCTGTGAAATTCAATTTCCCTAACTGTGGTGCTGTATCTAGCCTCAATAGGAGAAGATGTGCCTATCCCTGAAGAGATTTGATGTGCCAGGGTGGAGGGTTAACTGGGGAAAGTCTCCAACATTTCACATGAGAAGGGGAGCTGCAAAGGGGAGAAACTTTATGAAGGGGTCCCAGAACAAGAGCAACACCAATTGGAATTTAAAGTTAATAATTAAATAAATTAATGGAAAGAAAAAATATCACTCCCACTTACAAATGATGACTCAGGACCCTGAGCCTGCTTTCTCAAGGGGAACTCCACTCTCTCAACACCTCTCCTCCAAACTTTATCCTGAACCATACAGGTATGCTTCTCTCCCCCTACCCATCCCCTGATCACTGAGTTCTCTAGGCATGAGCTGCCCTAAGCAACCTGTTATACCCTGTGGGCATCCATTCTCTCACAACCTGTTTGCCCACCTTCATCAGACCTGCAAAGCCTGAACCATATAGTGTAGCTTCTCTCCTACCACCTATTTTTCCTGGTCTCTGGGCCCTGTGAGCATCCTACTAGCCCAGAACATTCTCCCAAAGCTCTCTGACCACCTTCATGAGACCTACAGCTCCTGAAACATACAGACCTTCAAATCCTGAACCATACAGACCTGCAGATCCAAAACCACACAACACAAGGATACTCATCAGAGGTCTGACACAACAGAACCACAGAGGTTAAGACCTCTCCCAATACCTACTACAACAGTAACAGCCAGGGACCAAAACCACTCAGATGGCTAAAGGCCATGGAGAAGACACGATAAATAAAAGCCAGGGTAGTATGACACCTTCAGAACACCTTAACCCTACCACAGTAAGCCCTGGATATCATAACACAACCAAAGAACAAGAATATGACCTCAAATCCAACCTTATAAAGATGATAGAGACCTTTATAGAGGAAATTGCTCAAAGAAATAGAGTAAAATACGATCAAATGAGTAGAGGGTTTTAAAAAGGAAACAAAGAAATCCCTTAAATATGTACAGGAAAATACACTTAAACAGGTGAAGGAAATAAATAAAACTGTACAAGACCTGAAAGCGGAAATAGAAGCAATAAAGAAAATGCAAACTGAATGAATCCTGCAGATGGAAAACCACAGGAAGAGAACAGGAACAACAGAAGAGAAAACCTCAGGTGTAGACCATACAAGAGAAGAAATTCATACATCAGTCAAAGTAAATGTGAAATATAAACGAATTCCTGGAACAAAACATCCCAGAAATCTTGGATACCATGAAAATACCTAATCTTACAATAATAGGAATAGAATAAGGTAAAGAGTCCCAGCTCCAAGATGCAGAAAATATTCTCAACAAAATCATAGGAGAAAATTTTCCTGAACTAAAGAAAGAGACACCAATAAACATACAAGAAGCTTATACAAGACCAGCTAGATTGTACAGAAAAGAAAATTCTCCAAGCTCATATTAATCAAAACACAAAATCTACAGAACAAAGAAAGAAAACTAAAGCAGCAAGAAAAAAAGACCAGGTAACAAAGACAGACATATCAGAATTATACATGACTTCTCAAGAAAGACTATAAAAGCTAGAAGGTCCTTCATAGATATCAACCTCTACAAAACCACAAGTGCCAATTAGACTACTATACCTAGCAAGACTCTCAATCAGCATAGATGAAAATGGAGAAAACAAGTTATTTCAAGACAACTCTAAATTCAAACAACACCAATTCACAAATCCAGCCCTGCAAAACTTACTAGAAGGAAAACTCCAACCCAAGGAGAATACCTGCATGCAAGAAAACACAGGAAATAAGTAATCCCATAACAGCAAAAACAAGGGATGCACACATAATTACACATACACACACACACACTCACATCACAAAAATCAAAATAATAGGAAAAAACAATCATGGGTCATTAATATCCCTTGACATCAATGGACTCAATCCTCCAATAAAAAGACACAAGGCAGATACTACTTACCAAAGTTTCCTACACCGATATCATTTGCCAAAACTAAATCAAGATAAGGTAAACTATTTGAACAGTTCTATAACCACTTAAGAAATAGAAGGAGTCGGACTTCTGGTTTGGGCCCAAGCATAGAGTAGGTCGCAGGCGGCAGCTCCGTACCCAACCCCAGAAAACCGAGAGAAACAGGGACTCCCAGGAGCTTGAACTCACGCAGCATCCCAGGTAAAAATGAATCACCCGTGATGCCTGCTATTAGAAGTTCTAATCCAGATGGGCCAGAAGCCAGGATCCTCGCCCTTACCCTCACCCCCTACCTTTTCCCACCTGCACAAGGTTCCCTGAAGCTTGGCAACTGCAAGATCCTGCTTGGCAACTGCAGATAGACTCAAAGCAGTGTACCATATCATCTGAAGAATAGCAAGGAGACCATAACTCAAGCAGTGTACCATATCTTCTGAAGAATAGCAGGTTGCAGTACTCCTCACCCCATGAATAACTAGGGCCTGCCGGTCGAGTCAAGTGGCACTCGAGGCACGGACCCCTCTGGACGGACCCTCATTGAGAGGAAGTGCGCAGGACATCAAGATTGAGCGAGACAGAGATCGTCGCCCGCGACCTGTCATCCACGGAACCAGGTTGATGCTGCCATCAAGAAGACGGTTGAAGTTCATTACCATCAGCCGAAAATTGAAGAGGATCCAGAAGTGACTCCGCAGGAGACTGACACAGCTGCCAGCTCCCCTGCCTCCCCCTATGGTCGACCGCTAGACTTCCACCCCCTCCAGAAGGGTTCCTGGTATGCCTGGCTTTGCCCCCGTTTCTCTCGCTAGAGAGCTTGGCCTCTTGATCACCACAACAAAAATTGGCTTTTTCCTAAACCAAGGCCGCCCTTGATATGGCCACTAACATTGGGGAGCCTTCCTTTATGACAATATTACACCCCAAACTGACAAATGGTTGGTAAATTGAACATTTACAAGGGACTAGGATGGCTGTGAGTTAGCCCAAGGACGGGATTATTGTAGGTCCACTTCCCAGGGGCCCACCCAATGCAGCCGAAAAGGAGTGCATGGTGCTGGGAGTGGGTGCAGCCTACATGGCCTAAGACAGGGCTCTCACCCTCCTTTCACCCACATCGGAGTCCCTTGACGTTGCCCATCGTCAACAGCCTAAAACCTTCGACCATCGATGTGACTCGTCTCACATCAGTGTTATGGGGTTGTGAACTTGTCTAAGACCCCCCATAATTAGACATCCAAATTCAAAATTCACATAGTTGGGATTGATCATAAGATGCCTTCTCTAACTAAACAGAGAAGGGGGAGATGCCAGAAGCCAGGACCCTCGCCCATACCCTCACCTCCTACCTTTCCCCACCTGCACAATGTCCTCTGAAGCTTGGCAACTGCAAGATCCTGCTTAGCAACTGCAGATAGACACAAAGCAGTGTACCATATCATCTTAAGAATAGCAGGGAGACCATAACTCAAGCAGTGTACCATATCTTCTGAAGAACAGCAGGTAGATCATAATTCAAGGCAGTGTACTGTATAGACCATGACATGTTTCAAGGCACAGGCCAAGAAGATTTTGTACTTTTCCACCACCTGGCCCCCTCCCCTTGTAAAACATGCTATAAAAAAGCATTTCATGTTCAAAAAATAAATAAATAAATAAATTATTTAAAAAAAAAAGAAATAGAAGGAGTCATTAAAAGTCTCCCAAATAAAAAAGTCCAAAGCCAGATGGTTTTGTTTCAGAATTCCACTAGATTTTCAAACAGCTAACAATACTCCTCAAACTAGTCCACAAACTAGAAACAGAAGAAACACTGCCAGACTCATTCTATGAAGCCAGTTACCTAAACCACACAAGGACTCAGTAAAGAAAGAGGACTTCAGATCAATTTCTGTTATGAACATCTATGCAAAAATACTCAAAAAACAACTGCAAACCAAATCCAGGAACAAATCACAAACATCATCCACTGTCTTAGTTACAGTTTTACTTCTGTGAACAAACACCATTCCCAAGGCAACTCTTATAAAGAACAACATTTTACTTGGGCTGCCTTACAGGTTTAGAGGGCCAGTCCATTATTATCAAGGAGGGAGCATAGAAGCATCCACACAGACATGGGGCTGGAGGAGCTGAAAGTTCTACCTCTTGTTTTAAAGGCAACTAAAATACTGGCTTCCAGACAACTAGGACAAGGGTCTTAAAGCCCATGCCTATAGTCACACACCTACTTCAACAAGACAATACCTCCTATTAGTGCCACTCCCTGGGTCAAGCATATTCAAACCATCGCATTCACCACTATCAATCAGGTTTCATCCTGGGGATGCAGGCATGGTTCAATATATGAAAATCTATCAATGTAATTCATCACATAAGAAAACTAACAGAAAAAATCACGTGATCATTTCATTGGATGCTGAAAAGGCCTTCAACAAAATTCAACACCCCTTCTACTGGGGTCTAGCCTTTCATGGACTAGGAATACCTAGTAGGTGAAAATACATGAATTGAGGAAGCTGACAGGTTTTTCTTACAGTGAGAGCATCTGAATTCTAGAGTCAGAATGCTCCATAGAATTGATTCAGCCTCAGTCTTTTATTGAAATTATATAAGGAAGTTGGGTTACAAAGATCATAGTGGGGATGGGTAAATGTTTCTCTATTTTCCTGAGCCAATATTTTCTTGTGATTCAGAGTAGTCTAGATTTAGAACAAAAAATAAAAAAATAAAACTATAAAATCCTAAACATAAAAGTTTTGTAGTAAGCACAATTTTTTTATATCTCCCAACCACAGTCCCTGGTGAAGTTGGGGGCAGCAGTATTGAGGTTAAAATGTCAATATCGTTCAGACATGTGTGAGATTGTATGGTTTCATAAAAGGGCAAATATGAGGTCATACTGCTAACCTTACAGTCTTCAGGACCCTATCTGTCTGTCTACAAAAACATCCTCACTTAACCTGTATGGAGAATTCCTAGGGGACTGCCACCATCATCGCTGAACCCAAGTAACCCATTGCTGACTTTCTGGGAAATATTGGTATGTTATTCCATCCTCGGTTTTGTAATAAAATTGTCCTGTTTTTATTATACAAAACTAAGACTATGACAGGGGGAACTGCTGCAGATTTACTCATCTCTCCCCACGGCTCTAGGTTACTTTCATTTCTACCTTGAGAGATTGACCATAACATACATTTTGCTTGAATTCATGAATAGCTTTCACTTTAATATTATTGGTAACATCTAGTTTCTGGATATCAAGCGGGCTCATGCTAGGTCTTGCCAGGACACCAGATACCAGTTTAATCAAGGAAGGAGGAAAGAGAAGGAACAGTAAATATATAAGGAGAATGATAAGTACTAAGAATAGTTGCAGAAATGACATCATGAGATGCTTGCACCAAAGAAGCAAGCCTTGGAGCCTCTCAGTACTCATACTAGGGCCCACAAGAGGCCATAGCCTAATGCTTTGAGACATGGTACCCCCAGCAGGCTTTTCTTCCTTGTCATCAGAGGTCCCTAGCATTTCAAGCTTAATGTGGGGTATCTCCAACACCCTTTATATTAAAAGTAGTAGAGAGACCAGGGATACAGGGCACACACCTAACCATAATCAAAGCAGCATACATCTAGCCAACATCTAATTAATGGAATAATTAAAGCAATTTCACTAAAATCAGGGACAAGACGAGACTACCCACTCGCTCCCTATCTATTTAATATGGTACTTATAGTTCTATCCAGAGAAATAAGACAACTAAAGGAGATCAAAGGGATACAAACTGGAAAGGAAGATGTCAAAGTATGACTATTTATAGATGGTATGATAGAATACATAAGTGACCCCCAAAGATTCTACAAGAAAACTCCTACACCTAATAAACAGCTTCAGCAATGTGGCTGAATGCTAAGTAACCCAACGAAATCAGTAACAATTTATACAAGTGATAAATGGTCCAAGAACGAAATTATGGAAACAGCACCCTTTACAATAGCCACAAATAATATAAAACACCTTGGTGTAACTCTAACCAAGCAAGTGAAAGATCTGAATGACAAGAAATTTAAATCCCTGAAGAAAGAAACTGAAGAGTATATCAGAAGATGGAAAGATCTCCCATGCTCATGGATAGGTAGGATTAACATAGTGAAAATGGCTATCTTGCCCAAAGCAATCAGCAGATTCAATGCAATACCCATCAGAATCCCAACACAATTATTTTTATTGATTTTCAAAGAGCAGTTGCCAACTTCCTATGAAAAAACAAAAAACCCAGGATAGCCAAAACAATCCTGAACTTTAAAAGAACTTCAGAAGGAATCACCATCCCTGACCTAAAGCTCTACAGAGCAATACTGCATGATCTTGACACAGAAAAAGGCATGTTGATAAATGTGGTCGAACTGAAGACCAAGAAATAAAACCCACACACCTTTGTTTACTTGATTTTTTGTAAAGAAATCAAAGCCATACAATGGAACAATAAGAGCATCTTCAACATTTGGTGCTAGTCTTTCTGAATGTCTACATGTAGAAGAATGTAAATAAATCCAACTTTATCACCCCACAAAAACTCAAGTCCAAGTGGATCAAAGACCTCAACATAAAGCCAGATACACTAAATCTTGTAGAAGAGAAAGTTCAAATTACTCTTGAACTCATTGGTACAGGAGACAATTTCCTGAACAGAACACTGGTGGCTCAGGCTCCAAGAGATACCATCCTGAATGGAGTAACCCAATCCCAAATATATATGCATGGTATGTACTCACTTATAAGTAGATATTAGTCCTAAAATGTACCCATGCTACATTCCACTGTCCCAAAAAAAACTAAACAAGAAGAAAAACACAAAGGAAGATGCTTAAATCTTACTTAGAAGGGGGAATAAAATAGCCATAAGAGGCAGATGGAGGTAGGGAACTGGGTGGCAGAGGGTATGGTGAGGGGAATGGGAAGGTTTCAGAATGAGGTGTAGGGAGATACAGGAGAGCTGGCCAGGTAAGCAATGAAAATGAATGAAAATATGCAACTAGTGGGGGTGGGGGATGAGGGCATCTTGAGGACATTTCAGAGACATGAGAAAGAGAAGGCTCACAAGAATCAATGTTGTGGTGGCCTTAGTTGAGACTCACAGTAGTGGAAATATGGAACCTGAATTGGCCTACTCCTGTCACTTGGAAGGAACCCCAGTGGAGCAATGAAAACAACAATCTACCTACAAAAACTTTCAACCCAAAATTTATCCTGTCTACAGAAAAATGCAAATGGGCAATGGAGCAGATAGTAAGGAAATGGCCAACCAATAATCAGCCCAGCTTGAAACCCATCCCATGGGCAAGCACCAATCCCTGTCACTATTAGTGATAGTCTGTTATGAGTGAAGACAAGAGTCTGGCATGGCTGTCCTGTGAGAGTCTCCAACTAGGAGCTGAATCAGACAGATTCAGAGACCCACAGCCAAATATTGGTTGGAGCTTTGTTGGGAGCTGACTCTTAGCTGAAAGCAGCTATCATCTTTACAGCCATCTCCAGCCATATACCCTGACAAGAGACTTGTTTTCAACAGCCCACAACAGCTTAGCACACTCTGATAAACATCTTCTTACACTGTTTAGTGCCCCCAGCTGCAAAGTGCCCATGGTATCCATGGCTACAAGGCATGTGACATAGTGCCTTCAGTTGAGCTTTTCCACAAGGGCAAGTCACGTGGTAAAGGGTATAAATACCCAGGATTTCCTTTCAATAAAAGAGACTTGACTAGACTCTGTCTTGTATCCATCTTTTGTGTCCCTCGCTCCTCCATTTCCACTCTCTCTCTCTCTCTTGCTAGACCCTGACCTGCAGTCCGGAGCAGCAGAACGGGCCGTTACAAAGTAGCAGAACAGGCTGTTACAAAGGAACAGGACATTACAGAGCTTGAGGACTCTTATGAGAGAGTTGGGAAGAACTGAGGGCCCTGAAGGGGATAGGAACTCTCCAGGAAGACCAACAGAGTCAATTATCTTGGACACCTGGGGACACTCAGAGACTGAACTGCCAACCAAAAAGCATACACAGGCTGGACTTAGGCCCCCAGCACATATGTAGCAGATGTACAGGTCAATCTTCATGTGGGTCCTAAACAACTGGAAGAGGGCAGGCAGTCCCTGAAGCCCTTTGCTGTTTTTAGCTACAGTTTCCCTAACTGGACTGGCCTGAGGAGTAGCATCTAGCCTGGCAGAGACTTGATTTGCTAGGTTGAGGGAATATCTAGAGGGATATTGACTCTCACAGAAAAAAGAAGGGTATGGGAGAAGTGACTGTGGTAAGGGATACTGGCAGGGGGAACAGCAATTTGGATGTAAAGTGAATTTTAAAAGGATTAAAAAAATATTAAATATCCAATATCAAATTTTCATCAATTTAGCATCCAAATATATCCCTTTTCTTATTGCATTCATTCATTTTTGTTCATGCATTTGTGTTTTTGTTTTAATACAGAATCCCATGTGTTACAGTACAACTATGGAAAACAGAGAACATTTTCTGAAAATATAGCATGATTTCTTGTGTCAGGAGTCACTGTTTAGGAGTACTGTCCAGTTGATTTAGGGAAATGGACAACGAATGCAGATCCTAGAAAGAAAACCATAGCGAGATGAAAAATAAATTTACAGTTGAAGAAAAAAATGGTGCTGTACATGGCAAAAACTGAGCCAGGGATGCAAATGAAGCAGCAGCCTGACAGACAGTGAATGTAACAGATGTATGATGGTCCCTGGCAGAAAGTAAAAGTTATGGTTGTGAGCAAGACAAAGAAGTATCTGTCCCCATGAATGAAAGTAACTAAATTGTAAAGGTCCCCAAGAGCAAGTTTCAAAGTGACACAAGAACTGAGAAGCACAGAGAGATGAAAAAGACCCAAAAGATCTACACATTTTAGGAGACAGGGAAGCATTTCCCATCTAGAGCATGGGAGATGCACCCAAGGAGTGGTAATATTCCTCAAGAATTAGATGACAATTTTGATAATCTCCTTGTGAACTTCTCCAAATCAAGACTGTTTCTCAGTCCTATTTTTCCTATCTCAGGTGGCCTTCTGTGGAAGATTGCTTCTGCTTGTCTTTCTTCTTGTTATTCAAAAACAGCTTTTAAAAGTTGCAGTCTCCTAGGGGAGGTGTTGAGTGATAGGAGAACAGAACACTCTTCTTAAAGAGACCAGCAATGACTCCCCAGATCATATTTTCCCTGATCTCCTTTCAAGGGCCTTTCTTAGAGATTAGCACTGGCTGCCACTGTGCTCTGTACAATATCGGTTTTGGCTAATCCCTGCCAAGATGCATTTGTCTTTGGCATCTTTACCCGAAAGAATACAGGCCTCGTATTAGAGTTAGGGCTGCTTGGACAAGAATGATGATTGAAATTGAAAGTGTAGAACTGGAACACTCAACAGTAAGTCATTTCTTTAGTATATTATGTGGAGTGGTGATATCTGTAACCTATTAAGAATGCAAATATTAGAATAATAATTACACAAATGAGAATATTTATAAAAAAATATTTGAGGTAGATTTGTACTTATTACAGGAGGAACACAGGCAATAAAACCATGTTTAAAAGACCCCTGCAGGCCTTCGAGTTAATATCAGTATGAGTAATGAGTTGCTTAAAGGCTTAGCAGCCTCTGTGTACCAAACATAGGCATAAAAAATACTTCAGAAAATATTGAAGCAATGGTAAAAGGAAACTCAGAACAGAAAACACTCCTAACCCAAAATATCCAGGAAACCAGGGCACAATAAAAAAGATCAAATCTAAGAACAATTGGAATAGAAGAGAGCAACGATTCCCAGCTGAAAGTATGCAGAACCATCTTCAACAAAACCACACAAGAAAACAACCCCAACCTAAAAAAAAGAGATGGCCATAAACATATAAGAAGCCTATAGAACAGCAAATATATTGGACCAGAAAAGAAAATTAAAAGATGTAAGAGAAGAAAGCCAAGTAACATATAAAGGCAGACCTATCAGAATTACAACAGACTTCTCAACAGAGACCTTAAAAGCCAGAAGAGCCTGGACAGAGGTCATACAGACCCTAAGAGAACACACATGCCAACACAGGTTAGTATACCCTGCAAAATTCTCAATCATCACAGACGTAGAAAACAAAATATTCCATGACAAATCCAAATGTAAGCAATAGCTATCCACCAATCCATCCCTACAGAGGATCCTAGAAGGAAAACTCCAACACAAGGAGGGTACCTAACCAAGGAAAAAAAAAACAAGATATTAATCATCTCACAACAAAACAAAAAGGAGAAGATAACATGCACATAATGTCACCTACAACATCAAACATAAAAGGAATAATAATCTGTCTCTAGTATCTATCAAAATCAATAGACTCAATTCCCAATTAAAAAGACTAGATATGCATGCAAGACTCAGCATTGTGCAGCATACAAGAAACACACCTCATAACAAAGACAGACATTATCTCAGAGTACAAACATAGACAGTGGTCTTCCAAGAAAATGGTCCCAAGCCTTTGGGCTGGGGCAGACACAGAATTGGTCTGCTCCTGTGGAGATACTGACTCCTGAGTCATCCTAGAGGAGCCACTACACTCAGAGCAGCCGGTAAGAACTCCATCTCACTCCATAAGCCCCAGAGATACATCTGGGAGCCAGGGACAGTCAGGACACAGCAGCTACCCAAACCCCGCCCCTCCGGAATTCCACTTCCCTTCCTCCCCTGCCTGGTCCTTTGGGCTGAGGCAGACATAGAGTTGGTCTGCTCCTGTCCTGTGGAGATACTGACTCCTGAGTCATCCTAGAGGAGCCACTGCGCTCAGAGCAGCTGACACAGAATTGGTATGCTCCTATGGAGATACTGACTCCTGAGTCATCCAAGAGGAGCCACTGTACTCAGAGCAGCAGACACCAAAAAGATTAGGATCATAAGACTACAGAGACATCTGGACTCTGAGGAGCTCTGCAACAAGCAAGATAACTGGAAATACAGACTCCAGTCTCACACAGTTAGGGCAGGTAACACTAGAGTTAACCAGACGGCGAAAGGCAAGCACAAGAACATAAGCAACAGAAACCAAAGTTTCTTGGCATCATCAGTACCCAGTTCTCCCAATATAGCAAGCCCTGAACACCCCATCACACCTGAAAAGCAGGATTCAGAATTAAAATCACTTCTCATGATGATGATAGAGGATAATAAGAAGGAATTAAGTAACTCCCTTAAAGAAATACAGGAGAGTACAAGTAAACAGATAGAAGCCCTTAAAGAGGAATCACAGAAATCCCTTAAAGAAATGCAAGAAAACACAAAGAAAGAATTAAACAAAGACATTCAGGATCTGAAAATGGAAATAGAAACAATAAAGAAAGCTCAAAGGGAGACAACCATGGAAATAGAAAACCTAAGAAAGAGATCAGGAGTCATAGAAGCATGCATCACCAACCGAATACAAGAGATAGAAGAGAGAATCTCAAATGCAGAAGATACGGTGGAAAATATTGACACAGTTGTCAAAGAAAATGCAAAATGCAAAAAACTCCTAACTCAAAACATCCAGAAAATCCAGGACACAATGAGAAGACCAAACCTAAGGATGATAGGTATAGATGAGAATGAAGATTCACAACTTAAAGGGCCAGTAAATATCTTCAACAAAATTATTGAGGAAAACTTCCCTAACCTAAAGAACAAAATGCCCATAAACATATAAGAAGCCTACAGAACACCAAGTAGACTAGACCAGAAAAGAAATACCTCCCGTCACATAATAATCAAAACATCAGATGCACAAAACAAAGAAAAAATACTAAAAGCAGTAAGGGAAAAAGGTAAGTAACATATAAAGGCAGACCTATAAGAATTACACCAGACTTCTCATCAGAGAATATAAAAGCCAGAAGAGCCTGGACTGACATCATACAGATCCTAAGAGAACACAATTGCCAGCCCAGATTACTATACCCAGCAAAACTCTCAATCACTATAGATGGTGAAACCAAGATATTCCATGACAAAACCAAATTTGCACAATATCTTCCCACAAATCCAGCACTTCAAAGGATAATTGATGGAAAACGCCAACACAAGGAGGG
>NW_021604772.1:389860-436412 GCF_004785775.1 Grammomys surdaster | reverse complement strand
CCCTCCTTGTGTTGGCGTTTTCCATCAATTATCCTTTGAAGTGCTGGGTTTGTGGGAAGATATTGTGCAAATTAGATTTTGTCATGGAATGTCTTGGTTTCACCATCTATAGTGATTGAGAGTTTTGCTGGGTATAGTAGTCTGGACTGGCAATTGTGTTCCCTTAGGGTCTGTATGATATCAGTCCAGGCTCTTCTGGCTTTTATAGTCTCTGGTGAGAAGTCTGGTGTAATTCTTATAGGTCTGCCTTTATATGTTACTTGACCTTTTTCCCTTACTGTTTTTAGTATTTTTTCTTTGTTTGGTGCATCTGATGTTTTGATTATTATGTGACGGGAGGTATTTCTTTTCTGGTCTAGTCTATTTGGTGTTCTGTAGGCTTCTTGTATGTTTATGGGCATCTTGTTCTTTAGGTTAGGGAAGTTTTCCTCAATAATTTTGTTGAAGATATTTACTGGCCCTTTAAGTTGTGAATCTTCTCTCTCATCTATATCTATTATCCTTAGGCTTGGTCTTCTCATTGTGTCCTGGATTTCCTGGATGTTTTGAGTTAGGAATTATTTAAATTTTGCATTTTCTTTGACAACTGTGTCAATATTTTCCACCGTATCTTCTGCATTTGAGATTCTCTCTTCTATCTCTTGTATTCGGTTGGTGATGCTTGCTTCTATGACTCCTGATCTCTTTCTTAGGTTTTCTATCTCCATGGTTGTCTCCCTTTGAGTTTTCTTTATTGTTTCTATTTCCATTTTCAGATCCTGAATGTTTTTGTTTAATTCCTTCTTTGTGTTTTCTTGCATTTCTTTAAGGGATTTCTGTGATTCCTCTTTAAGGGTTTCTATCTGTTTACTTGTACTCTCCTGTATTTCTTTAAGGGAGTTACTTAATTCCTTCTTATAATCCTCTATCATCATCATGAGAAGTGATTTTAATTCTGAATCCTGCTTTTCCAGTGTGATGGGGTGTCCATGGCTTGCTATATTGGAAAAACTGGGTACTGATGATGCCAAGAAACTTTGGTTTCTGTTGCTTATGTTCTTGCGCTTGCCTTTCACCATCTGGTTAACTCTAGTGTTACCTGCTCTCACTGTGTAAGACTGAAGTCTGTATTTCCAGTTATCTTGCTTATTGCAGAGCTCCTCAGAGTCCAGATGTCTCTGTGGTCTTATGATCCTAATCTCCTGGGTTGAAGAACTCCTGGGACTCAGGCCACTTCTTGGATCTGAAAATCCTTCTGCTCTGGGTGCAGTGGTTCCTCTAAGATGGCTCAGGATACGATGTCTCCCAAGTGCAAACCACCTTCGTTCCTGCTGCTCTGAGTGCAGTGGCTCCTCAGTTGCTCTGAGTACAGTGGTTCCTCTAGGATGGCTCAGGATCAGTATCGGCTGCTCTGAGTGCACTGGCTCCTCTAGGATGACTCAGGATTCAGTATCTCCACAGGAGCAGACCAACTCTGTGTCTACCACAGCCCAAAGGACCAGGCAGGGGCAGAAGGGAAGTGGAAGTCCGGAGTGGTGTGGTTTGAGTAGCTGCTATGTGCTGAATGTCTCTGGCTCCCAGATGTATCTCTGGGGCTTAGGGAGTGAGATGGAGTTCTTACTGGCTGCTCTGAGTGCAGTGGCTCCTCTAGGATGACTCAGGATTCAGTATCTCCACAGGACAGGAGCAGACCAACCCTGTGTCTGTCCCAGCCCAAAGGCTCATTAACCTTTCTTAAATCTTGTAACAATCTCCATTTTCCAGATTTTTTCTTAATAACAAATATTGGAATGTTCCAAGGTGACTGAGATTCTACTATATGCCCTGCCTCTAATTGCTCCTGCATAAGCAACGAGGCAGCTTCTAACTTTTCTTTAGACAAAGACCACTGATCAACCCACACTGGGACATTATTAAGCCATTGAATTTTATCAGCATGGGATGCAGGCAAGACAGTGGCCATTATGGAAAATACCCCAAACTTCTAGTGTCAGATTGAGGCTTAGGCACTTCAAAAGTTTTAATACCTTGTCCTTCCTTTCAGTACCGAATGAGTAGTGGAACTGAGATCCAGTCCTGCACTTCCTGGGGTTGCCCTAATAAGTTCTGAAATGGATTTCCCTGGCTTGGCAACAGCTTCATGGCCCCATAAGCTATTGGCTGTGGATTCCTGGGGGCCTAGGGTTGGCCCCAAAACTCGTTTCCCAACAAGGGACAGCCCTGATTATCTCTTTTAGTTTTGCATTCCTTAGCCCAATGATAACCCTTCTTGCACCTAGGACAAATTTCTGGCGTGCGACCTGCTTGTTTGCTCATGTCCCTTTTTCTGGAACAGTCGTTTTTAAAATGACCTGGATCTCCACATTTAAAGCACCTTTTATCTTTATGGGTCTGTGCAAGCAATGCTGTGGTCCCACAGCCAGACCCTGATGATAAGAGGGTCCAATTTCAGCGCAAAGACGAATGTATCCATGTAAATAAGTCTTCGCTTAGTACAGCCTGATGGCTGGGTGGCAAGCTGCATTAGCATTCTCATAAGCCAATTGTGTAACAAAAGGAATTCCACCTTGAGGATCTCCAAAAATTCTACCAGCTGCCTTTAGCAGCCTGTCCACAAAATTCTGAAATAATTTGTCTGGACCCTGTTTAATACTGGATAAATTCCCACTAAGATCCCCTTTAGTAGGTAATCGGTTCCAAGCATGGCGAGCAGCCATTGCAACCTGTGTGTACACTCCGGCAGGCAGTTCAATATGATTAGCATTACCTTCATATTGACCTTCTCCTAGAAGCATGTTAAGATCCCAGTCTGCATTGCCTGCCTGAGCATTCATCATGGCGGTTTTCTTACTAATATCACACCATTCTGAACTCCAAAGCAAGTATTCTCCTCCTGACAAAGTAGCCTTACATAAAGTTTTCCAATCTTGAGGTGTTAAATTTGCTTCTACCACACTATCCAATAAAGCTTGTGCAAAGGGGGCAGTAGGCCCATATTGCTCCGCAGCCGTTTTCAATTCTTTTATCACTTTAAATTCCAATGCCTGATATTGTCTGGTTCTTCTGTTCTGCTGGTCAATTACATCAACTACAGGAAAAGCTAACACGTCAGATGTATCTTGCCCATCCCTTCGGGCCTGATTCACAGCTCTTTCTAACGTCGATTGGCGCATCTCCAAATCATTGCTCTTTTTTGCACCTGATAGACAACTTAACTCCTGCAGCTCATTAGTCAATTTCTGCAGCTTAATTTCCATCTCTAATTTATATACCTTCATGTCCATCTGGGCAGCTTCTGCTGCATCAAGGACCATAGGTGGAGCAGATGGTGCACAGGGCAGGCAATCCTCGTGATATTTGGAAGCCCTTTCCTTTAAATCAGCTCCTTTTTCTAGATCTGATTTATCATCAGAATTTCTGATTTCTTTTATCTGAGCTGTAGAAGGTGTACTAGGTCTGTACTTCTCTGATTTAGATTTTCGAGTCCCCCTTTTTGTAACAGTGCTCTCTGATAGGCATTCTTGGAACTCTTCAAGCTGCATCTGGGTCGAGGCTAACGCCTGCAAGGTGTCTTTATCTATATTATTATCAATAGCATCTTTTATGAGTTCCCAGAGGCAGAGGGTGTTAGAATCTGCCTTGGTGGTTCTCAAAATTTCTCCTACTGTTTCCCAGGTTTTCTTACTCAAAGTTCCTTCTTTTGAGAACCATGGGCAGCATGAATTTATTTCTGCCAAGAATTTTTCTAACATACTATTTGAAAACCCTCCTCCTCCCTCCTGGAGCAACTCTTGCAGGCTGCGGACAAATGCCTGTTTAGAATTCTCCTGACCCATAATTCGCTGTCACCTCCTAGGCAAAATCGGCACCGGGTCAATACCTCATTCACCTAGACTGCATCCCCCGAAACACACTTCCTGCAAACACAGCCTTCAAAAAATAACCATAACTAGCGCTAGTATCAAAAATTGTTTGCTGCTTACCAAGTGTGCGGGATACTCTCCTTCCTTGTTCCGTTTTCCATAAAGCTCTACCCAAGACAGTGCCTCAGCTGGTCTCTTGTGTTCAGGCCCCACGTTGGGCGCCATTCTGTTGGCACCAGCAGCTACAGTCGACCAGGTTCACCTGAAAGAGAGGCTGGGAATGGGAAGAGGGCGGAAAGAGATTAAGCCAGGACAAAGGTTTCTGATTGAGGCTCAATGCTTTAATGTTCAGCTTTAAATTTAAAGGGGATAACCCACCCCCACCCCCAGAGTTCCTTCTTGCTTCAGCCGGCTGGGGGTGAGCAGAAACCATCCTGCTGGAGGTGAGAGGAATCCATAAGTAATCGCGGGCCGGAGATGTCTCAAAGCAAGCTCAGCAGGAAGTCTATTCTTCTCAGCTTGTGTACCAGGCTACAGGCAGACAGAGAGGCACCAAGGACAAAGCAAGCACTGCCTCCGCCAAGGGCAGGAAATGCCTCCAAGATATACCTCCAGAGTCCTATTGTTTGGTCTATTGTGGTAAACAAGGTTTCATCTCTTAGGCCTGCTCAAGGCTGGGGGAAGGGCACAGAATGTAATAGAAGAAAAATTGGGAAAGAGACTCGAACACATCCCCACAGGGGAGAATTTCCTGAACAGAACACCAATGGCTCAGGCTCTAAGATCAACAATTGACAAATTGGATCTCATAAAATTGAAAAGCTTCTGTAAGGCAAAGCAAACTGTCAATAGGACAAAACAACAGTCAACAGATTGGGAAAAGATCTTTACCAACCTCATATCTGATAGAGAGCTAATATACAATATATACAAAGAACTCAGGAAGTTAGACTCCAGAGAACCAAATAGACCTATTAAAAATGGGGCACAGAGATAAACAAAGAACTCTCAACTGAAGAATCTGGAATGCCTAAGAAGAACCTGAAGAAATGTTCAACATTCTTAGTTATCAGGGAAATGCAAATCAAAACAACCCTGAGATTCCACCTCACACCAGTCAGAACTGCTGAGGTCAAAAACTCAGGTGACAGCAGACACTGGTGCGAATGTGGAGAAAAGGGAACACATCTCCACTGTTGTTGGGACTGTAAGCTGTTACAAAAACTCTGGAAACTGCAATATTCAATTTCACATGGAAAAACAAAAATCCAGGGTAGGCAAAACAATTAACAGTGAAAGAATTTCTTTCTTTCTTTCTTTTTTTGAGAACAATTATTTATACCTTCAAAGGCTCACAGAAAGAATGTTCTGTGACAAATTAAAAAACTAATATAAGAATACATATAATCCTGTTAACTTGTAAATAAAACACTTCTAATAAGCACTTTCCTCTGAGCATGTAATTTTTTTTAAATCAAATCATAATTTTTACTTATTCACACAGGGGTTATAAACTCAAAAAGGCAGGATGTGCGGAAGAGGATGACACCAGAGCGTAGGTGTTCAGGGGGAGTACAGACATCTTTCAGAATAGAGTATCGGCTGGGTGAAGGTTCAGGGGACAAGTCACTATGACTCTCTCTGTCTATGATTCACTTGTCCTTATCTAAGTTGATACTATCTGCAAGGCTACCTATTTACAAGGTTTATGACTACTCAAGCTGGTAAATTTCCACAAAACTGCCTATATACAATAACTTATAGCCATATGTTTCAGTGTTTTTCAACAGAGACCCAAGACTGTGTTAGCATGCATGTTTGTCAGGCCTATTGCTGATTTTAGGCCTATGGCTGATTTTAGACCTTCAGTGTATAAGCAGGGCTGCCCATGATATTTCCTCCCTTCTCTAAGTATAGAAGGACTGTGGCAATTCCAATTTTGTAAAGGTGAGGATAGAGGCCTGACCTCCAGTAATTAAAGGGGATCTTATAATGGCTCCAGTCCTCCTGTTGTTGTACAGTGAGGCATGAGAGCTACAACCATCCCAATGTCTTTTTCCTGGAGAGGGAATACTTTTCACATTAACCCCTATGAAGTCAGGCTTGTCCCTCAGGGAACCCAGAGAGATATTTTTGACTTTTATTTATATTCCCTTGCAGTGCTTAGCCTCTCAATCTAAGCAAGAATTCAGATCACCAGTCAGAGGGGGTTCTGTGTGGCCCCTCTCTGCTTGGTCTAGGGGCAAAAGTCCCCTCTTTTAGGTTGGGTGGGGAAGGGTTTTGGGAACACCCTGGTAACAACCTCATCTTGAGTCTCGTGGTACTCCATAGCTAACTTATGATAATGTATCTGAATAGGTTTTGCTACCAAATTATCTATCTGTTGTTTCACAAAGCTAGCCAGCTTATTTAAGGACCAGGGACAAAAAGAAATAAGCAAAAATGACCGAATTAATGGTCCCAAGATGGGAGGAAGTAGAGTTGACATCCATGGAGAGGTTGAAAACCAATTCTTGTACCAGCTTTCATCTTTCTCTTTCTCTCTCTGTCTTTTCACAAGGCCTTCTCTGACCTTTTTTAGGCTTTCTTTACCCATCTCTGTCTTGTCTATGTAAAAGCAACATTCTTCTTTAAGGGCTGTACACAGTCAAGAGCTGTACACAGTCTTTTCTATTGTAAAAGAGTAAATCAACTCCAATAAAGTCCTTTGCAATTTTTGAAGATCACTTCAGACAGCAAAACGAGAGATTTCTTTAGATTAGTGATGTCAATCTCTAGCTGTTTGATGTCCTTGTCAATGGCCCATTGAATGTCTGAGTACTATAAGTCCAGAGGCCAGCATCAGGATTAGAACTTCTAACAGGAGACATCATGGGGTGATTCATTTTTAACCTGAGATAATGCTCTAGTTAGAGTTCCTGGGGGCCCCTGCTTCCTCTGAGTTCTGTGAGATTGGGTGCAGAGCTGTCTCCTGGGTCTGCTGAGCACAAGGACCCAGACTGGAAGGAACCTAGTGAAAGAATTTCTGGAGGAATTTCTGTCCCTGACCTCAAGCTATACTACAGAACAAAAGTGGTAAAAACTGCATGGTATTGGTACAGAGATAGACACGTTTATCAATGGAATAAAACTGAAGACCCAGAAATAAATCCACATAATTATGGACACTTATCATTGAAAAAGAAGCCAAAAATATACAATGAAAAAACAAAATATCTTCAATAATCAGTGCTTTTTTATCTGGCAGTCATTATGTAGAAAATTGAAAATATATCCATGGGACCTCATGATGTAGGGTTAGTGAAGAATTTTTTCTAAATCTATAGGTTGCGGTTTTGTCCTATTGACTATGCCTTTTGCCTTACAGAAGCTTCATGAGATCCATTTATCAATTTTTTATCTTAGAGCCTAAACCATTGGAATTGTGTTTGGGAAATTTCCCCCTGTGACAATGAGTTCAAGGCTCTTTCTCACTTTCTCTTCTAATAGATTCAGTGTATCTAATTTTACGTTGATGTCCTTGATCAACTTGGACTTGAGCTTTGTGTAAGGTGACAAATATGGATATATTTTCATTTATCTACATAATGACTGCCAGTTAAAACATGCACTGTTTATTGAAGATGCTTTCTTTTTCCACTGGTTTTTTTTTTTTTTTGGCTTCATTGCTGAAGATCAAGTGTCTGTAAGTGTGTGGTTTTATTTCTAGGTTTTCAATTTTATTCCATTGATAAATGTGGAGTACTACTCAGCTATTAAAAACAATGAATTCATGAAATTCTTAGGTAAATGGATGGAACTAGAAAATATCATCCTGAGTGAGGTAATCCAATCACAAAAGAACACACATGGTATGCACTCACTGATAATTCGATATTAGCCCAGAAGCTCACAATATCCAAGATACAACTCACAGACCACATGAAGCGCATGAAGAAGGAAGACCAAAGTGTGGGTGCTTTGGTGCTTCTTAAAAGGAGTAACAAAATACTCATGGGAGCAAATATAGAAACAAAGTGTGGGACAGAAACTGAAGGAGGGGCTGTCCAGAGACTGCTCCACCTGGGTACCCATCCCATGTGCAGTCACCAAAGGCAGACACAGATGTGGATGTCAGGAAGTGCATGCTGACAGGAGCCTGATACAGCTGTCTCCTTAGAGGTCTGCCAAAGTCTGACATATACAGAGGTTGATGGTCACAGCTAACCACTGAACTGATCATAGGATTCCCAATGGAGGAGTGAGATAGAAGACTGAAGGAGCTGAAGGGCTTTGCACCCCCATGGGGAGAGCAACAATACCAATCAACTGGGGCTCGCAGGGTCTAAACCACCAGCCTGGGAGCACATAGTGAGGGACTCATGGCTCCAGTAGTATATGTAGGGGAGGATAGCTTTATGGGCATAGGTGGAGGAGGAAGTCCTTGGTCCCATAAAGGCTGGATGCCCCAGTGTGGGGGAATTTGAGGGTGGGGAGGAGGGAGTGGTTGGGTGGGTTGGTGGGGGCACATCCTTATAGAAGCAGGAGGAGGGAGAATGAGATAGGGGCTTTCTGATTGGGGGAAAATGGGATAACATCTGAAATGCAAATAAAATATCCAGTAAAAAATTAATCTTAAAAAAAGTACTATTAAATTATAGAATGTCCATTATGAGTATATTAAAGGAATTTTTATAGCAATGTCTTAGTTAGGACTAATATTGCTGTGATGAAACACCATGACCAAAGCAAATTAGAAAAATAGGGGTTTATTTGGCTTATACTTGTGCATGACTGTTCATCCTCAAGTAAATCATGACAGTAACTTAAACACAACAGGAACCTGCATGTTGAACCAATGTAGAGGTTATGGTTGAATGCTGTTTATAGGTTTGCTAGTCATGACTTGCTCAACCTAAGTCCTTATAGAACACAGAACCAAAAGCCTAGAGATACCATCTATAGAGCAAATGTCTGCCACATTTGATCTCCCTCTCATGGACCTGTAGCTGTCACCTCTGTTTGACATTCTTCTCTCTTCACTATCACTTTATGTTTTGCCTTTCTTCTGGATTTTTTTGAAGCTCATACTTTATCCATTCCTACAATGAGTTAGATCGTACCTTTGGACAAAAAAAGAAACTCACAAGATTTCCCTATAACACAAAAGTGTTTACTCTGACTGCCATACCTGCACAGGAATTCCATGACTACAATCTTTCCTATGTTGAGTTGCTTATATAAAGTTTTTTCTTTATTACAGCAATTAATCAAGTATCTAACACAGTGGGTTTGGGGGAAAGACAGTAAAAGACCAGTATTCATGGAGAATTAATATACACACAGTACAACACACATTCAGAATCTCACCATGCTGGTGAATGTGAACAAAAGTACTCAAGAAGACAGCCATAACTATGTAAAGGGTTCCAGAAAGTTGGCTTATGGATTATTCCTTTCTAGTTGTTAATCCTTTGTATGGAGCAGTGCAAAGGTAAAATAACTTGGCCAGCCTTTAGCCAACTGAACAGGCAGTCATTGCCCACATGTGCATCCACCCTAGCACACTTGTGACAATTAAATGAAAAACGTAGAGAAAAATGTCAGTTTAAATCATCAGTGTCCACCAACCCAGGAGAGAAAGCTATCATAATACATCTAAACTAAGGTGGCACAACCATATCTACTGGAAACAGTGAGAGACACGAAGCCAGCAGAATTGTTTGACCCATTTCAACCAAAGCCAAGACAAATGCTGTAATCACTGTCATTCAGTCTCTCACTTTGGGGTTTTGGTGTTTGCTTGTTACATTCTTGAGGACATTCTGCATTATAATTCAGTTTATGTCTTTTCCTGAAAAATTTATATTTGCATATTTCTAAGAAAATCCAAAAATTAACTTTATCTGGCCCTACTTGCAAGTCTCCCTTATTCCTTTGAGATTATTATGGCTAGATGAGGTCATTACTCCAGGAGGTCATTACTTCCTTGAGGTATTTGACCCAGAGAAAACATAAACAGTGCAATTCATGTAGAATTAACACAGATAATTGACAAACCCTGATAGACCATGACATGAATTTACAGATTCAAGGCCTCCCTTTATAATACACTTGGAGATATACTCTGAAAGCATAGTTTAAAGACAGATGATCTTACAGGGTATATTCCCTAGAGCAATAAAACTCTGCAAGAGAAATTGATGAAAATTAATTTTTCCTATTTATAGTGTAGATGATGAAACATAGAATAAAAGAAATTAGATATTACTATTTGCTATTCATAAGAAGACTCATTCAGATAATTTCTGTTTTTCTGGGGTGCTTTAAAACTGGAAACACTGCTGGCCTAAAAAGAAGCTGTCATATATTACACGTATTTGGTTTGGAAGAGACTATCTTTAGTGTCTTTAAATTGGATGCATAGGACTGATAATAAAAATAAAATGTGTTCTGCTTGTATTTCCCAACTGGCAGAATTTGTAACCCTGGACATGTAATGAAAAATCAAATACATCATCTCTACTTCTTGAATACTCATTAGTCTGACTTTGTTCTCTGAAACATATAAATAATCTGGTTGCTAGTCAGTCAGAGCTGCTGAAACAATCTAATTGCTAGTCAGTCAGAGATTTGAAATTCCATGGGCCATAATCCCTGATTCTCTCCCTTGTCATGCTGGTTCCTTGACTCCTCTGCTCAATTAAAACATCAGCTCCCACCACTATCTCTCTAGTTTGGAGAAGGTATTTCATTACTTCTGTGGGAGTACTTTTTTTACTCTTTGGTATCAAGTGGATACAGGGCATTATTTTGGACATAGCAGTATTTAGTCCAATATTCTAACCTTCCAAGAGCTTCCATACACATGAATCATGTCAATATCCTACCCAGTTGTTCCCATTGCTTCAGAACACATTTGAAATGACTGGGCATTTCAAAAAGTTCCATGTGTGTGGGGGGGGGGGTCTTCAGAGCAATAAGAATACTCAGTGAACTGTTTGTCTTCTTTTACTCAAGAAAGAGCTTTCAGCAGTGCTAACAGGCTGGAAGTACTACTCTGCATTCAACACACATTAGGTGTTAAGTGCTCCCACCCTGATGCATGCTTAAATTGACTATAAAACAAACCTCTAACCTGGGTTTGGTCCTTTGATTTATCTTGTAATGCACAGTTTAGGACGTAAATACCTTTGAGTAAGGCAGCACATTCAACAGGAAGAAGAAGATAAAAGCTCCAGACATACCCTGAAAATCAATGTGATATTTTATTTTAAATGAGAAAATAATTACAGGAGTGCTGCAAGGGTGTAGGAAATTTTGTCAGGGAGTCTCCTGGCACATTTTGCAAACACCAGATGGACCTGTCATCGACCTGTTTAGAAGCATGCTGGGCATTCAGCTTACTCTGAACTTTCAATGACCTGATCTCAAAGAGGAACATAATCACTCCAATGAGTGATAGGGTGGTTGTCAGGATCCCAATTGGAAACACATGAGTGCTGTGTTTTATAATCAGAGCTTCATTCTTAACTGGAAAAGTTGGTGGAAAGTCAAGGGTGGTTTTGCCATAGAGATCAACTACATGGTTCCAGGTCACAGAAATAATGGTACAAATGCTACTGGCTATCAGAATTAAGACAGAGCACTTGTAACACACTATCTGAATCTTAGGGACTGAGGCTTTAATTATGCTGACCTTAATGGCTGCTGAGCTAAAAATGACAACAACAGGTTTTATCAACATGGTCAGTAATATGAGGTTCCGTGCACATCGAAATTCAGGTGAAATTGTCCAGGTAGAGTTGACAGGGCTGTGTACCATAATTATGGTCTCAGTACCAGAGAAGTTAAATTCCCAATGGTAATAAGCTTCCCAGAGTCCAATGTAAACAAGCTGGACAACGTTATCATCAAATTCCCAGAGGCACCAATATCTGCTGTTTGCAAGGATGATTCCAAACCCCGAAGATAATAGGCTGCAAAGGAAGCCAGTCACTCTGAAGATCCACTCCTTCACCCCTGCAAATCTGAATATATGAAAGTACAATTATAGAAACAACCAGGACCATGAAGTGTAAAAAACAGAATGAGTCATGGTTTCCAGAATATGAAGTACTGATTCCTTGACCCTGCTATCTTAATTCTGTATTTAAAAGACTTAAACACATACTCTAGTTAAGTATGAATAAGAAGACTTGAGATCTGTGATTGTGGCAGGTGTCCCCGTTGTAAGATGTTTGGACAAAATTTAACAGTATCCTTCAAATTTTGTTATGCTATTGTTTCTTGACTATACATTTCAATACCTAGTGGTGAAATCAGAGTTTGAAGTATCATTTAAGATGATACTTATTGCAGATCTCTTTGAAAAACAGAAAAAATTACAAAGAAGCCTCAGTGAGTGTTCCAAACAGAGGAATGCTCAACATATTGTAGTTGATTATTGCATGATCCTTAGAAGAGCACATTAATATTTTTATAACCCTTGAGAAGAAAGAAACAAAAGAAAAATAATGCACATGGTATGCCCATTTATGTCAAACAAAAGCATACCTGACTTCTTTAAATACCAGAAGATATGAACATAAATGTTGGAACAATGGGAATGTTAAGTAGATCAAGGTTGATGGAGCAGACTCTGTCATAATTCCCTAGATATTATTCTAATGGGTGTACATTTCTGTGGAACAATATGTGTAATATTTCATAATGAAAATCAACATGAACACAAGCTTAAACTTCTATTTGTAACTAGTTTGATGTAAAAACTTAATGGTAGAATCCTGATATCCTATTATATTTGAGGTACTGAGTTGAATTGCTACTTAATCAAAACTACAATATGTATGTAAAAGACGAGTATGAATATGTGCATTCTGTATCTACTTTTTATTCAATATTGCACTTTGAGAAAATTGACTTCATTGTGGTGCAACATATAATGTCTCCATTATATGTTTTTTGCTGAGCCAATATCATCTTTGACTCAAAAATAACACTTCATATTTTTACTGTGAAACGACTTATTTAGATCTTTTAATTCAGGTCTGTGAGTGTTCTAAAAGGAAAATGTGAAAAATCATACTGAGATGTCCTGATGAGTCCTGTAAGAGAAAGGAAAAGAGGAAAAGACCTTCAGTGATTCCAGCATGTATATAAGGTCATTGTCATTGCACATGCAGAAGGTTGAGGGATCTATAATAGGGATCTCCTTGCAAAGAGTGATTAACTGTCAGCTAACCACTGTTCCAAAGACTCCTGTGAAATGTGCTTTCTAAAAAGGTCACAACAATAAAAGTGCCACATGGGAATGTAATAAACATGATGGGCTTGTAATTGATGGAAATTGATTGGGAATCAACATAAGCTCTTTCTTGCCAAGGCGTATATGAAGTAGCAGAATTCAGGTCCAGTATGCATCAAAGGAGAAACAAAAGGAGGATGTAGAATAATTTTGTGCCAGAAAAATTATCTAGCTTGTCAGGATGTGGTGCTGCTCATGTCTGAAACCCAAGGGTAGATATGAGTTTTTTGTAAAGAGCCAAAAAGAAAGCCTTCATAGGTCATACTTTACGTTTTTGTGTTTGAGGTATACCAACCCATTTGGAGGATGACAATATCACCAGTCTTCTAAGACACTGGAAATATCGAATGAAGAGAGAGTCACAAGTAGTGGTAAAGAAACTAAATGAAAGATGTTCTGTTAGGCACATGTTCCTGCTCACAAAAAAAAAAGCCTTCCTGACTGGTAGACTCACACAAATAGTCCACCATTAATAGCTCATCCTTTGCTTATCTTGAACCTACTTTAAACATATCAGGATATTAGTGACACTCCAATGTTGCCCACACTGCTATCAGTCTCATTTAATACATAGGGAAATAACATAGTCAATAATTCACATGTACAGTATCAGTTAGTTATACAGTGCAGGACCTGAAGACAAAATATTCACATGTTGGGCTTCTGATACTTATGATATTCAGCAAAATTTACTCAAGTGGAATGAATGTCTAACAGTAGCCTATATGTCAGAGGTCTTCTTTGGTATTCTCTGTCCTAAGATAGTGAAGGTGACTAATAAAAAGCACATGGAAAATATACAATTCTTACCTTTTTATCTCTCTTCTAGGAAGTTCAAATGTTAGCGACTGCCAACCATAAGAGAAATAAGAGTGTACACATTCTTATGTTTCAATGACTATTAGAGCTAGGTGATGGGTCCTAAGCAATGACCAAGTTCCAATGGGCACACATGAATTGTGAGGTGAAGTCTTTCAAATTAGTTAAAAACACATTCATTATTTAGTGATGCATCAAATATCCTATTTGATTTCAAAGGACCGTGTGAAGATTATTCTTGGTAGTTCACTTGACCATATGTTCAATTAACTAAAACTCAAATGACTGAACAAATTTGTTAGTGATTTTTTCTTAATTAAATAATTTGAATAAGTACAATGACACTTCTAATGAAGATCCTCCAAATGAAAAGATAAACCTACAATACACATCTTGAGAAGATCCACTATTAATCTGGAGCAGACCTTGTGCTGGCTTCATATATATGGAGCCTGGATGGATACTTCCTATTTTTCCTGCATGCTCTCACTCTGGCAATCATGTCCATTTCTATACCTGCATTATAGTTTACTTCTTTTTGATTCTGGAATATACTGAAGACCAGTGAGAAATCTAGCCTGTTGATGGAACTACTGTACTTGTGAACCTTCCTTTTAAACAGCCATTACGGAAGCTGCTTGTCCACACCTTGTATGCCACTATAATAATTTTGCTTCAGAGAGAGAGAGAGAGGGAGAGGGAGAGGGAGAGGGAGAGAGAGAGGGAGAGAGAGAGAGAGAGAGAGAGAGAGACTGACTGTATGGAACTGTCCGTGAGGTCAATGAGTTCCTTGCAATTTTTTGGGAGGGGAATGGAAGAGTTTATTCGACTTATATATTCTGAGTCACAGTACACTGAAGGAAGCCTAAGTAGGGATAGTTCTGAATCTGGAGTCAGAAGCTGATGCAAAGAACACAGAGATGTGCTGCTTACTGTCTTACTTCTTACAGCTTACTCAGTCTACTTTTTTTACAGCATCTTTTTTTTTATTTTTTATTGGATATTTTATTTACATTTAAGTTGTTATCCCCTTACCCTATTTTCCCCACACACAGAAAATCCCTATCCCATCCTCCCTCCTCCTGCTTCTATAAGGATGTGCCTCCACACACCCACACCCACCTCCCCACCCTCGAATTCCCCCACACTGGAGCATCCAGCCTTCATAGGACCAAGGATCTCCTCTCCCACCTATGCCTAACAAGGCCATCCTCCCCTACATATACATCTGGAGCCATGAACCCCTCCCTAAGGGCTCCCAGGCTGCTGGTTTAGACTCTGGGAGCTCTGGTTGGTTGGTATTGTTGCTCTCCCCGTGGGGCTGCAAACCCTTTCTGCTCCTTCAGTCTTCTCTCTAACTCCTGCATTGGGAACCCCATGATCAATTCAATGGTTAGCTGTGAGCATCTGCCTCTGTAAATGTCAGGCTCTGGCAGACCTATCAGCATGCACTTCCTGGCATCCACATCAGCATCTGCCTTTGGTGACTGCACATGGGATGGATAACCAGGTGGAGAGGTCTCTGGATGGCCCTACCTTCAGTTTCTATCCCACACTTTGTCTCCATATTTGCTCCCTTGAGTATTTTGTTACTCCTTCTAAGAAAGACCAAAGCACCCACACTTCAGTCATCCTTCTTCATGTGCTTCATGCTTTCTGTGAGTTGTATCTTAGGTATTGTGAGCCATTGGGCAAACAGCCACTTATCAGTGAGTGCATACAATGTATGTTCTTTTGTGATTGGATTACCTCATTCAGGAAGATATTTTCTAATTCCATGCATTTGACATTCAGAATTTAATGAATTCATTGTTTTACATAGGTGAATAATACTCCATTGTGGAAATGTACCACATTTTCTGTATCCATTCCTCTGTTGAAGGACATCTGGGCTATTTCCAGCTTCTGGCTATTATAGATAAGGCTGCTATGAAGATAGTTGAGCATGTGTCCTTGTTATATGTGGGAGCATCTTCTGGGTATATGCCCAGGAGTGGTATACCTGGGTCCTTGGGTAATGCTATGTCCAATTTTCTGAGGTACCGCCAGACTGGTTTCCAGAGTGGTTGTACCAGCTTGCAATCTCATCAACAATGGAGGAGTGTTCCTGTTTCTCCACATCCTTGCCAGCATCTGCTATCACCTGAGTTTTTGATCTAAGCCATTCTGATTGGCATGAGGTGGAATCTCAGGGTTGATAGCAGCCTCTGTCTGCACACCACAGGAGGCACTTCCCTAGGAGAGTGAAGCCCAGAAACAAAAGATTCTTTCAGCAGAATTTGAGGTTGGGCTTTCAGTTTTCAAGTGGGTTTGATCTCAGTTTCAGTTGCTGCTCTTTTCACTATGGAGTTGATCCACAGTACTGAGATCATCCTATGCCACAGCCTGAATTCTATCCAACTTTGACATTTCTTCCTCAAAACAGATTAGTCTACATAGTTAAGTTTTTCATTATTTATATTTTCAGGACACAGTCACAATTCAGCCAGCTCTTTGCCAGCACTGAACATGACTGACCACTGTCCCCTTTTCCCTTTGAGTTCTTGATCCTTTTTGAATCGTCATGAGCAACCCCTCTTTCATTTCTCTCATCTTGCTGCCATTACATCCTCCGTACAGAACGGCCAATTAAACTGTTTTATAGCAATTAGGTGCTTTTCTGGGATTCAGCTCCAAACACTTTCAGATTTTCCCCAAGAACCGATTCCAAAATTTTATCAAGTACATCACCAGATTAATCATATTAACAGTGAAGAATTCTTCTCGAAAGACCAATTTTCTATATTACATACTGTAGGAGGAGCTAAGGTGGGAGAAGTTAGGCGAGGAAGAGAAAAAAGGAAGAGGAGGAGCAACAATGGAGAATGGTCTTGGACAATAACTTTTATTTAGGTTATCTAATTGAGAAACAACTTTTTTTATATGGGCATATTGTTATTGAGCTTTACCAAACATATAAAGCGTTTGATTTACCTTTAAGCATTAGAGTCTCATTTTTTTCTACCAGGCCCGCATGGATGGCAAGATGGTCTGGGCAATGCCCAGCCTTGAGAAGACAGTATGGAAGATTGGCAGAGCCATATCCCAAGCTGACGTCTCGTGGGTGGCAGGGCTGGTGTTTCTGGCGGAGCCATTTCTAGCTGCAGCACGCACGTGGCCTCTGGCCGAGAAACATGGTGCCTGAGCTAGGCAGAGCCACCGCAGCTTAGATAGTCGGCTTGAACAGAGGCCAATTTTAAATAATAGGAACAACAACAATATACTTGTCACATTTATGCAAATGATGGAAGGCATGAATATTTGATCTTGCTTCACAGTTTCAGGTACAGTAACAGCAAAGATGGTACAGTGTAAGAAGCATAGTGTTTCTGGTCACTCTGTATTTGCCCTCAGGAAGCAGAGAGCTATTAATGTATATACTCTTCTATGTTTCTTCTTTTTATTCACTCTGACACCACTGCCCAAGGAATGATGTCACCCATATTTAGCATAGATCTTTGTACCTCAATTAACCTAATCTAAATACTTTCTCACAATCATGCCCAGAAGTATGATTCTTCCAGGATCATAAATCCTGTCATCAGCCCCACTTTATTATCACAACAGTTCCTGAACTCTAATCTTGCTTCTGTGCTCAATGAAGTCTGAATATAACAGATTTACAATGCATCATGCTTCTCCTGTTTCATCTGAGGCATAAAACAAATAAATAATCAAGAGGCATGCAGTGGTAGCTGACAACTGCTATCCAAACATTCTGTTTCCAAGGCAGAAATATTATCACAAGTTCAAGCAAGCCTCTTGTCCATAAAATGTCTATTCCATACCTGATGAAATATTAGGAATTGCGTCAGACAATCATGTTTCAAATTATTTTGGTTGAATGAAAATACCTCATAGGGGTTTTTTTTGAGTTGTTTGGGGAGTTTAATAATTCCTTTTTCTTTCCGGATTACAGGATCCCATGTGTAACAGGGTGAAAGCATAGTTGAAGCAAATTTTAATGGTAAGTTGATGACAGACGTCTGCATTAAAGAATGCATCCTAGAAAGCATATTTCATTGTTTCTAGAAAGAGAATGATAAAGGAAAAGGTCCCTTAAGGATATACAAAGAGAACTTCTTGATTCTAGTAAACTTCATGTGAAATATAGTGATGGGTGATCCACCCCAATGATAAACTAGAAGCTTCTTCTGCAAATACTGATGTGAATCCCAAGATCCAGTTCCACCATCAAATAACAGGTTCCAATTGCTTGTTCTGTTAAATACTTCTGTATGTATAAACCTGCTTCTTAAGCTGTTTATCTGAGTATCAGGGAAAAAAACTGCATCTATAAACCCTTCTCAAGCTAAATGCTCGTCTTAGCCTCTATTAAACCTGTCTGCATGTGCATACCTCCTTCTCCATGCTCATTTTAGCCACTGTTAAACTCTGCACTTATACAAAACCTCTCTTTTCAGCTATTATGTTAGTTTTTGTTAAACTTGTCTGCTTGTATAAGCCTCCTTCTCCAGCCAACTGATTGCCTTAGCTTCTGTTAAATATGCAAACATCCCCTTCCAGCTAACTGCTTGACTTAGATTCTGTTAAATACTCTGCTTGTGTCAACCTCTTCCTCCAGCACTTTATTTTAGCATCTGATAAATTGTCTATTTGTACAAACTGCTCTGCTACCAACTATCTTTCCACATGGGGGTTGTTTTTTTTTTTGGATATTTTAATTACTTACACTTCAAATGTTATCACATTTCCTAGTTTTTCCTCCTCAAATCCCCTATTACATTCCCCCTTCTCATGCTTCTATGAGGGTACTTCCTGAACCATGCACTCCCACCTTACTTCTCTGGCATTTTCCTACACTGAAGTATGAAGCCTTCACAGGACCAAGGGCTTCTCCTCACATTGATGCCATATAAGGCCATCCTCTGCTACATATGCAGATGGAGACATGGGTCCCTTCTTGTGTACCTTAGGTTGGTGGTTTAGTCCCTGGGAGCTCTGGGGGGTCCAGATGTTGATATAATTGTTCTTCCTATGAAGTTGCAAATCCCTTCAGCTCTTTCATTCCTTCCTCTAACTCTTCCATTGGGGTCCCTGTGGTCAGTCGAGTGGTTGGCTGAGAGCATCTGCATCTGTATTTGTCAGGCTCTGGCAGAGTCTCTCAGAAGGCAGCTATATCAGGCTACTGTCAACAAGCACTTCTTGACATCAGGAATAGTGTCTGAGTTTGGTGTCTGTGTATATGAGATGGATGCCCAGGTGAGGCACTCTCTGGATGCCCTTTACTTCAAGCTCTGCTCCATGCTTTGCCCATGTATTTCATTTAGTCAGGAGCAATTCTAGGTTAAAAAATTTGGAGATGAGTGGGTGACCCCATCCCCCAACCAGGGACAGTGCCTAACCTCTAGATATGATCTCTACAGATTCTCCCTCCCCACGGTTGGGCATTTCAGCTAATCTCATCCCAGTTTGGTCATGGGAGCCTCTTGTTTTTCTGGTACGTGGGACTTTCTGTTGGCTACCCCCAGTTCCCAGGCCCCATTGCTACACACCGCTGTTCAATTTCCTGTCATCTCTCTTCTGCTCCCATATCTGATCCTACCCTCCTTTTCCCTCTCCCTCCTCTTTTCCTCACAATCTCTCCTACCTTCTACCTCCTGTGAGTATTTTCTTCTCCCTTCTAAAAGGGATGAAGCATCCACATTTTGGTCTTCCTTCTTCTTCACCTTCATATGGTTTGTGAATTGTATCTTGGGTATTCTGAGCTTTTGAGCTAATATCCACTTTTCAGTGGATATATACAATAGGTGTTCTTTTGTGACTGGGTTACCTCACTCAGGATGATATTTTCTAGTTCTATACATTTGCCTGCAAATTTCATGAAGTCATTATTTTTAATAGCTCAGTAGCAAATTTTCCATGTGCCCAAGTATTCCAGGCTCTTCCCTACTTTCTCATCTATGAGATTCAGTGAATCTGGTTTTATGTATAGGTCCTTGACTCACTGGGACTTGAGCTTGGTACAAGAAGAAGTTTAGAATGGATTGATTTGCATTCTTCTACATGCTGATCTCTAGTTGAACCAGTACCATTTGTTGAAAATGCTGACTTTTTTCCCACTGGATGGTTTTTAGCTCCTTTGTCAAAGATCAAATGAACATAGGTTTGTGGGTTTATTTCTGGGTTGTCAATTCTATTCCATTGATCTACCTGACTGTGACTTTACCAATACCATACAGTTTTTATCATTATTGCTCTGTAGTACAGCCTGAGATCAGGGATGGTGATTTCCCCCAGAAGTTCTTTTATTGTTGAGAATAGTTTTTGATATCCTGTGTTTTTTTGTTATTCCAAATTAATTTCCAAATTAATTTACAAATTGCTGTTTCTAACTCTATGAAGAATTGAGTTGAAATTTTGATAAGGAATGCATTGAATCTTTAGATTGCTTTTGGTAAGATGGCCACTTTTACTACATTAATCCTGACAATAAATGAGCAAAGGAGATCTTTCCATCTTCTGAGATCTTCTTCACTTTCTTTCTTCAGAGACTTGAAGTTTTACTGAAATAGATCAGTTACTTGTTTGGTTACTGTCACACCACGATGTTTTAAATTATTGGTGACTATTGTAAAGGGTGTGATTTCCCTAATTTCTTTCTCAGCCTGTGTATCCTTTAAGTAGAGAAAGGCTACTGATTTACTTGAATTAATTTTATATCCAGCGACTTTCCTGAAGTTGTTTATAAGGTTTAGGAGTTCTCTGGTGAAATTTTTGGGGTCGCTTAAGTATTATACTATTATATCATCTGCAAATAGTGGTAGTTTGACTTCTTCCTTTCCTATTCGTATCCCTTTGACCTCCTTTTTTTTGACTAATTGCTCTGGTTAGAATTTCGAGTACTATATTGAATAGATAGAGAGAGAGTGGACAGCCTTGTCTAGTCCCTGATTTTAATGGAATTGCCACAAGTTTCTCTCCATTTAGTTTGATGGTGGCTACTGATTTGTTGTATACTGCTTTTGCTATGTTTAGGTATGGAGCTTGAATTCTTGATCTTTTCAAGACTTTTAACAAGAAGGGGTGTAAAATTTTCTCAAATGTTTTCTCAGCATCTAATGAAATGATCATGTGGTTTTTTCCTTTAAGTTTATTAATATAGTGAATTATATTAATGGATTTTCTTATATTGAATCAACCCTGCATCCCTGGGGTGAAGCCTACTTGATCGTGGTGAATGATCATTTTGATCTGTTCTTGGACTCAGTTTGCAAGAATTTTATAGACTATTTTTGCATCAATATTCATAAGAGAGATTCGTCTGAAGTTCTCTTTATTCATGGGTCTTTGTGTGGTTTAGGTATAAGCATAATTGTAAATTCATAGAATGAATTGGATACAGTTCATTCTGTTTCTATTTTGTGGACTAGTTTGAAAAGTATTGGTATTAGCTCTTCTTTGAAGGTCTTACAGAATTCTGCATTAAACCCATCTGGTCCTTGAATTTTTTGGTGGAGAAACTTTTAATGATTTCTTCCATTTCTTTAGGGATTATAGGACTATTTAGATGGTTTATCTAATCCTGATTTAAATTTGGTACCTGGTATTTGTCTAGAAAATAATCCATTTCATCTGGATTTTCCAGTTTTATTGAATATAGACTATTGTAGTAGGATCTGATTATTTTTTAAATTTCCTCAGTCTCTGTTATGTCCCCCATTTCATTTCTGACTTTGCTAATTTGGATACTGTCTCTGTGCCCTCTAGATATTTTGGCTACGGGTTTACCTATCTTCTTTATTTTCTCAAAGAACCAGCTCCTGGTTTTGCTGATTCTTTGTATAGTTGTCTTTATTTCTACTTGGTTGATTTCAAACCTGAGTTTAATTATTTCCTGCCATCTACTCCTATTGGGAGTATTTTCTTCTTTTTATTCTAGAGCTTTCAGATGTGCTGTGAATCTGCTCCTGTATGAACTCATCAATTTCTTGACAGTGTCACTTACCATTACTTTCATTGTGTTCCATAAGTTTGGATATGTTTTGCCTTCATTTTATTAAATTCTAAAAAGTCTTTAATTTTTTTTCTTTATTTCTTCCCTGACCAAGTTATCATTGAGTACTGTAAGAGGAGCTAAGGTGGGAGGAGTAAGGAGGGGAAGAGAAAAAGGAAAAGGAGGAGCTAGAGAGTGCAGAGATGTAGGAGGATGGAGAGCCACACAAGTATAGAGAACAGTTGTGGGTAACAACTTATATTTAGGTTAGCTAATTGGGAAACAACTCTAATTGTATGGGCATATTGTTATTGAGCATTACCAAACACATAAAGCCTTTGATTAATATTTAAGCATTAGAGTCTCATTTTCCTACCGGGCCCATGTGGATGGCAGGATGGTCTGGGCAATGTCCCAGCCTTACAGAGACACTGTGGAAGATTGGTAGATCCATCTCCCATGCTGGCATCTCATAGATGGCAGGGCTGGTGTTTCTGGCTGGCCGTTTCTAGCTGCAGTTTATGTGGCCTCTGTCTGTGGAACATGGCAGCTGAGCTAGGCAGAGCCTCCATAACTTAGATAGTGGGCTTGACCAGCAGCCATTTTAAATAATTACTTGATAGAGTACGTAGTTGTTCAGCTTCCACATGTATGAGGGCTTTCTGTTGCTTTTGTTGTTATTAATGACCATCCTTAGTCCATGGAGGTCCAATAGAGTACATGGAATTAATTCAATCTTCTTGTATCTGTTAAGGTTTATTTTGTGTCTGATTATATGGTCAGTTTTTCCAGAAGGTAACATGAGGTGCCGAGAAGGTATATTCTTTTGTTTTAGGATGAAGTGTTCTGCATATACATGTTAAATCCATTTGTTCATAACTTCTTTTAGTCTCACTGTGTCTCTATTTAGTTTCTGTTTCCATGATCTGTCCATTGGTGAGAGTGGGGTGTTGAGATCTCCCACTATTAGTGTGTGAGGACCAATGTGTACTTTGATCTTTGGTAACTTTTCTTTTACAAATGTGGTTGCTCTTGCATTTGGGACATAGATGATCAGAATTGAGAGATTATCTTGGTAGATTTTTCCTTTGAATCATATTTAAGCATCCTTTCCCATCTTTTTTTGATAACTTTTGGTTTAAAAGTCTATTTTGCTGGATATTAGGACTGCTACTCCACCTTGTTTCTTGGGAAGATTTGCTTGGAAATTTTTTTCCAGCCTTTTACTTTGAGGTAGTGTCTGTCTTTGTCACTGAGGTGTGCTTCCTGTATGCAGCAAAATGCTGGGTCCTGTTCATACATCCTATCTGTTAGCCTAAGTATTATTATTTTGGAATTGAGTTCATTGATGTTAAGAGGTATTAGGGGCCATTAATTGTTTCTTCCTCTTATTTCTGTTGTTAGATGTGGAATTATATATGTGTGTGTTTCTTCTTTTGGGTTTGCTGTGAAAAGATTAATTACTTGCTTTTTCTTGGGTTTAGTTTCCCTCCTTGTGTTGGACTTTTCCTTCCATTATCTTCTGCAGGGTTGGATTAGTGGAAAGATATTGTTTAAATTCATTTTTGTTTTGAAATACTTTGGTTTCTATATTTATGGTAATTGAGAGTTTTGCTGGGTATAGTAGCCTGGGCTGACATTTGTGTTCTCTAAGGACACATCTCTCCAAGATCTTCTGGCTTTTAGAGTCTCTGTTGAAAATTCTGGCATAATTTTGATAGGTCTACTTTTATATGTTACTTGACCTTTTTCCCTTATTTCTTTCAATATTCTTTCATTGTTCTGTGCATATGGTGTTTTAATTATTATGGGACAACAGGACTTTCTTTTCTGCTCCAACCTACTCAGGATTCTGTAGGCTTCTTTTATGCTATTGGGCATCCTTTCTTTAGGTTAGGGAATTTAGTTTTCTTGTATAATTTTGTTTAAGATGTTTGCTGGCCCTTTGAGTTGGGAATCTTCACTCTCTTCTATACCTATTATTCTCAGGTTTGGTCTTCTCATTGTGTCCTGGATTTCTTGAATCTTTTGAGTTAGGAGCTTTTTGCTTTTTGTATTTTCCTTGACTGCTGATGTCTTCTGTGGTATTTTCTACACCTGAGATTCTCTCTTCTATCTCTTGTATTCTGTTGGTGATGCTTGCATCTGTGAATCCTGCTCTCTTTCCTAAGTTTTCTATCTCCAGTGTTGTCCCCCTTTGTGATTTATTTATTGTTTCTATTCCGTTTTTAGATCCTGGATAGTTTTGTTCAATTCCTTCACCTGTTTGATTGTGTTTTTCTGTATTTCTTTGAGGAATTTATGTGTTTCCTCTTTAAGGGCTTCAACTTGTTTACTTGTGTTCTCCTGTATTTATTTAAGGGAGTTATATATGTTCTATACAGGGTTCACTGTGGTGGGAGAACTGGGTTCTGATGATGACAAGTAGCCTTGGTTTCTTTTGCTTATGTCCTTACCCTTGCCTCTCGCCATCAGAATAGCTCTGGTATTATCTGGCCTTCATGTCTCTGACTGTGGCTTGTCCCTCCTGCAAGGCTGTATGTCAGTAATCCTGAGAGACCACTTCTGTCTGGGAGGAATTTGGGTATGGAAAGCTGTGGCACAGGATCAGCTCCAGGGTACAGAGGGAAACTGGAAGGATCCTGGCCCCAGCTGTTCCTTGGTTTCTGTGTCCTGATGGTTCTGGGTAGGTCCCTCTGAGCAAAAGTGGTGGTCTTACCGTGCTCACAGCTGTGTCCACATTCCTGGGACACCAGCTCACTCCTGGTGGTATTTGGACATGGAGCACTATGGCACAGGATCTGCTATGGACACAGATGAAAACCAGAAGAATCCTGTCCCCAGCTGTTCCTTGGTGTTGGTATCCAGAGCCAGCTTGGCAAACTGGCTCCAAACTCAGGAATGTCACACATAGGTGACATCTTTTGCCAAAATAACTCTGCATACCTTCCCAAAGCCATTCCTCACATGCACCTGAGAACAGCCTATGTCACAGTCTAGATAAAAGACAAACTTTTCCCCACCTTCAACCCTTTTTTCCCTTGTCTTTCTCTCTCTCTCCCTTTCTTTGTCCTCATTCTTTCCTAATAAAACCTCTGCCATGTGGAACTGCTTTGGCCTGGTGTGGTCTATCCAGACATGAGCCATCAATCCAACACAACACTGCTGCTGAACCCCAGGAACTCAGTGGCAACCGCCAGCAGCTGCTTCACAGATCTTGGAGGCCAGGGGCAGGCGGGGGATTGAGTGGGGGAGTGGGGAGATACTGTGGCCAATCACGGCTATAAGGACTGTTGCTGGCAGGCTGCTAAGTCTGAATGGTGAGCGGACTCACCAGTAGTCAAGGGCTCTCCACCGCTGCTAAGTTGCTACAGCTACTGCTGGCAGAACTCCAAGACCCTCACCACAACCAACCAACACCACAGTTGTAACCAGTGCCCAGTGGAACTTCTGCCCAGGGCCTGCTGCAAGCTGCCATCTGAGGAGCTGCCCACCTGGGCTGGGAACAGCTGATGTCCCAGCCCCTCAGCCACAGGACTCACCATGACTGGCAGGAGATAATGGAGAAGAGGCACTCAGATCCACTTGTAACAGCAATGACTGACCAAGGCCGTCCAACCTGTTCCCGGCCCTACCGCCCTGCTGCCGAACCACCACGACATCTGCTGGCCGCTGTGGGATTCACAGCCTTCCACCACGTGAACTGCTTGCTGCTGCTGCCACAGTGGGATATATTAACTTCTACCACGTGAGCTGTGCCGCCAGGGTCCACTCTGTAGGTCTAGCTTCTGCCACGTGGGCTCCTCAGTTGTTCAGGCCCACATCAGTTATTCAGATCCATGTTTCTCTGCTATCAGACGGCTAAAATCCACACACAGACACTGACTTATTGGTAAGGTCAGTTGGTGGAGAGAGTCCCAATTTCCTAGATAGGGCCTAGCCAGCCAATTTTTTGGGATAAGGAGTGGGCATTTCACAGCCATGGTCCTTATGACTAGACTCCCAAGTGGCATACAGGATAGGACATCAACCCTTGGGTGACCATATCCCTAGAAAGCGGCTCTTGCAACCCTCCCCCTCTGGGCTCTTGCAGCTGTTTAAGAAATCCCTATGCCTAGGGTAGAGAAGCTTTCTAGTAAGTCCAGGATTTACTGTGTATAGCCTCTAGGTGGCCTTAGTGATGACTTAGGCCTCTAGCCTGGCTGGAATTTTTGGTTATTGAATTATTCTCAAGACCCCGGTATGAATAACCCAATAACTCGCCAATGAGTGCTTCAATGTCTTCGACCATATCTCCAGGCACCCCACTGGGATGTCTCCTAGAAAATCTCAAATCTCTAAAATTAACGCCTGACTTGAAGGCATCAAAGCTAATTCACCTCTGCAATAAGGTCTAGATTCAGAACCCATTAGATAATGGTTCCAAATGCCCACATAATGGCACACTAGATCCAGTTATTTTACGGGATCTCCATACATACTGCCGGTACTCTGGTAAATGGAAAGAGGTTCCATATATTCAAGCATTCATCTACCTTCACTCTAATCCCTCTATGTGCTCCTCTTGTTCCCCTACCCAACTTCTCTTAGCCATGAAACCTATACAACCTCCACTAGATGATGCTACAACCCTGGATCCAGCTAACAAACTGTCTCCCTTCCATTGCAGACCCAAACTGCTGCTTCAGTTTCTCCTCCTCACAGGGATACCCCAGAGACTACTAGCTCAACCTCTCTAGATCCCTCCTCTCCTCCTGTGCCAGCTGCAGGTCGCTCCAATCACCCTGCATTAGCACCGACCTTTACCTCTCCTATCATGCACTCTAAGGCCACAGACAAACCCCCATGTTCTCCTCCAGAGACACCTGACCCATCACCAGTCCTTCCTCTAAGGGAAGTTGCTGGGATAAATGGCCTTGTCATAGTACATGTCCTTTTCTCTCTGAGTGAACTTTCTCAAATAGAAAGCAGACTGGGTTCCTATACCTCTAACTCCTCTGCCTTTATTAAAGAGTTTCAGTACATTACTTAATCTTATAGCTTGACTTTGCACGATGTACATGTGATTCTTACTAATAATTTGCTTCCTGAGGAGTGAAAGCAAATTTGTAAACAGGCAAGGACACATGTAGATGAAATTCATCAAACAGATGGGGCATATCCAATCGGATCTGAGGTAGTGCCTGACCAGGATCCACAATGGCATTATAATTCTGCACGTGGTATTTTAGCCAGAGATAGATTTATAAACCGCTTTCTGGAAGGCCTATGAAAGGTAGCCTTAAAGCCAGTAAATTTTGAAAAACTCCAAGAGGTTGTCCAGGACAAACAGGAGAATCCATCTCAGTTTTTAGAAAGCCTCAAAAAGGCTTTATTGCAGTATACTAATCTGGAACCTGGTAACCCAGAAGGTAAGCAACTCTTGATGACCTACTTCTTTTCCCAGAGATACCCCAACATAAAAGCCAAACTTAGAAAGCTGGAGAGGGAACTCCTAACTCCACAGGCAGAAGTCTTAGCACTGGCCTTCAAGACGCACCATGAGAGAGATGAGAAAGCCCGCAAACAAAAATACCATATGCTGACAAAGTCTGCCCAACCAGCTCCAGCCACTACCCCAGACTCCTGGTCTTCTAAGACTCAGAGACCACCAGGCTCCTGATACAAATGTGGTCAACAAAGTCATTGGGAGAGCTTGTCCTAACTTCTGCAAGCCAAGGGGGCCATACCCTAGGTACCATCAAAAGGGACATTGGGATGTCAATTGCCCTGATGCTGCATAGGACAGAGGGACATCACTCCCAGATAACTCTCCAGCTGACTTCCTAGGCTTAGCTATGGCTGACTGAGGAGGTCCCAGCTCCCTTGACCCAACCACTGCCATCACTAGAAGGGAGCCCTGAGTAGCCATCATCATATGTGGGCTGCGCATCTCCTTCCTCTTGGGCACTGAGGCCACTTACTTGGTCCTGAGAGAATTTTGGGGATCCACTTCGGCCTCTTGTTTTTCTATCATTGGAGCAGGAAGACAACCTAGCCTTCCTCACCAGACCCCACCACTTAATTGCATTTTTAGGGGTGTACTTCTCACCCATTCCTTTTTAGTAGTGCTGACATGTCCTGTCCCCTTATTGGGAAGGGATCTTCTAGCTAGGTTGGGAGCCTCTATTTCCTTTGCTCCCCCTATTCACCTAAACCCAAGCTCTTCAGCAGTTCCTCTGCTCCTTTCTCTAGCCTGTCAACCTACTAACACTAACATGTTTTCTTTAGTAGCTTCTTAGGTAGATTACCCAGTCTGGGACTTCCAGAATCCCTCTGTTGCTAAACACAATTCTCCTGTTGTTGTCCAATTATTGGAATCTACCAGGACAGTACTCTGTTAAGCTCCAGAAGATGTGGAGACTACCTACCTTGTCTTCAATCCCAGAAAATTAGATTCCACTCTGGCAGCTGCACTAAACCTCATGGGATTACACATGGGTTTCTCGTCCTCCTGCTGCTGTTCATTTCCATCCAGCATAGCCCTTACATCTGGAGATTTGAGGCTCAAGAAACCCTCACTGATAACAAAGAGTTTTTCCAAATAGGGCCAGGAAACTGCTCCATAGCCAGATGCCAGGAACCTATCCAAACTGCTGTCATTCCTGTATCTGTTATCCCATCTAAATATTATGATCTCTATACTTGCTTTCTTTTTGACCAGACAAAAGATTATTGTAGAACATGGCTGGACAAATATAGGGGCTGCTCATATTGGTCTTGTCAGATACATATGCTAGGATCACAGACCAATCACTTCTTGCAACACCACAAGACACTCCTTTTCTACATACAAGACCCATGGACTCCCAGGTGGGAGACAGGAGTTGTTACTAAGCTCTACCACAAAAATGAACCCGAGTCCCCAGTAAGTACTATCAGCATCCAGGGAAAATATGTCTCAATTGACCAAACTCTAGATATTGGGAAAATAGAAGTAATCAAACATTCCTCCAAGGTTACCTCTTTGACATCACCCCTCATAAATGGTAATAACTTGTCATTTTGATTCAGACTGTTTGACCTCAGCATACCAACTCCTTAATGTCACCAGACCTGGTCACTTTAAACATTGCTGGCTATGCATACCCCATGGAACTAACTCACAAGTGCTACTTACAGCATCTCGGTGATACTGCCAAGTAACCTTACCTCACCTTTTATCAGCTGCCCTACTCCAATGTTGCCATGACTCCATACCTTTCCTTTGTTTCTGTCTTTGGGATGGCAAACTGTTTTAAGACCTCCGGGACATGTTCTGTAGGAATGCTAAGCTCCCTAGACTGAAATAGTACCACAATCCTTGATATGTCATCTCTGCCATAATGCCCTGCAGACCAAAACATGTCAATTCTTCGTGGCACTCAGGTATATCATCGCCTACCCACCAGCTGGTCAGGAGTTTGCACATTGGTACTCCTTTTCCCTAAACTAAGAGTAATCCAGGGAAACAAACTCCTGCCAATCCTAGATGTCATATCTATGATAACTGCCCAATGTAAGAGAGCAGTTCAGATTGTGCCACCCTTGGTCACTGCAGGAATAGACATAGGTACTGGTACTTGAATTACAGGCATAAAGACTTTCATGACCCAATATGATAAATTCACTTTCAAGTTTAAAAGTGATTTTCAAAAAATGTCTGAAACCATGCTTACTATCCAGAAACAGATAGATTCTTTCACAGCTGTGGTGCTTCAGAACTGATGGGGACTAGATGTCCTGACAGCTAAAAAAGGTGATCTTTACCTGTTCCTTCAAGAAGAATGTTGTTTCTACATCAACCAAGCTGGGATAGTGAGAAGTAAAATCCAGGGGCTACAATCAGATATTCAGAATTTCAGGGAATGTGAGGCCTCCAGTTCTGGGATTTTCAAAAGCCCTATATGGAAGTGGATATTCCCTTTTGTAATGCCTTTCCTAGTCATCTTCCTGGCACTATTCGTTCCCTGCCTCATGAATCTTGCTTCTACATTCCTTCAAAGACAAATACAAAAAAAAAAAATTCTAGCCAAACTATTAATCAGTTCCTGTTACAGGATTACCAACAGCTGTACACACAGTAGCATGATACGAATGTTTATTAAATGGATCCTGATGGCAAAAGTCAGACCCCAAAATTGACAATGCCCCTAGACAGCAGGAAGCAGTCTAGGAGACATGATGTCCCTATTTCCTTCACCATCAGCTTCCCTCTCCCCTATTTTTCCCCTTCTCATTATGATAAGTAAAAGGGAGGTATGTTGGTATACAGAGCCAGCATGGCAAACTGGCTCCAAACTCAGGAATGTCACACATAGGTGACATCTTTTGCCATGACAACCCTGTGTACCTTCCTAGAACCATTCCTCACACTCACCTGTGAACAGCCTAGTCACAGCCTAGGTAAAAGGCAAACTTTTCCTCAACTTCAACCCTTTTTTCCCTTGTCTTTCTCTGTCTCCCATTCTTTGTCCCCATTCTTTCCTAATAAAACCTCTGCCACTGGAACTGCTTTGGCCTGGTGTGTTCTATCCAGACAGGAGCCACCAATCCAACACAACACTTGGTTCCTGTGTTCTGATGAATCTGGGTGGGTCCTTCTTGGGCCAGGAATTTGAGCAGAAGTGGTGGTCTTACCTGTTCTCACAGATGTGTTGACACTCCACTCCTGGGAGACCAGCTCTCTCCAAGCAATATTTGGGTATGGAGCCCTGTGGTGCAGGATCAGCTATGGGCACAGACAGAAACCAGCTTAGTGCAGAATTCTATCAGACCTTCAAAAAAGACCTAATACCAATAATCTTCAAGTATTCCACAAAAAAGAAACAGAAGGAACACTACCCAATTCATTCTATGAAGCCACAGTTAAACTGATATCAAAACCACACAAAAACCAAATGAAGAAAGAGAACTTTAGAGTAATTTTTCTTATGAATATCAATGTAAAAATACTCAATAAAATTCTTGCAAAAATAGATCCAAGAAGACAAAAAAAAATCATTCACCACAATCAAGTCGGCTTCATCCCAAGGATGCAGGGATTGTTCAGTATACAAAAATCCATCAATGTAATCCGCTACATAAACAAACTCAAGAAGAAAAAAACCACATGACCATTTCATTAGATGTTGAAAAAGAATTTGACAAAATTCAACATCCTTTCATGTTAAAACTCTTGGAAAGATCAGGAATTTAAGCCTTTTACCTAAACATTGTAAAAACAATATACAGCAAACCAGTAGCCAACATCAAACTAAATGGAGAGAAACTTGAAGTAATTCCACTAAAATCAGGGACTAGACAAGGCTGCCCACTTTCTCCCTATCTATTCAATATTGTACTCAAAATTCAAGCTAGAACAATAAGACAACAAAAAGAGATCAAAGGGATACAAACTGGCAAAGATGTAAATTTATCAATATTTTCAGATGGTATGATATTATACATAAGCAAACACAAAAATTCTACCATAGAACTTCTGCAGCTGATAAACAACTTCAGCAAAGTGGCTGAATATAAAATTAACTCTAGTCAATAGCCTTCCTTTATGCAAATGATAAGCAGGCTGAAAAAGAAGTTGGGGGGAATTGTAAGCTCCCTTTACAATAGACACAAATGATATAAAATATCTTGGGGTAACTCTAACAAAACAAGTGAAAAATATGTATAACAATAACTTCAAGTCTCTCAAGAAAGAAATCTAAGAATATCTCAGAAAATGGAGAGATTTTTCATGTTCATCATTTGTAAGATAAACACAATAACAATGGCCATCCTACCAAAGGCAATCTACACATTCCACACAGTCACCATCAAAGTCCCAACAAAATTCTACAAAGACATGTAAAGAGCAATTCTCAAATTCACCTGTAAAATCAAAAAATTCAGAATAGTGAAAAATTCTTAACAATAAAAGAACTTATGTGGGAATCACCATCCCTTACCTTAAGCTATACTACAGAGCAATAGTGATAAAAATTGTGGTATAGAACTAAACAGAGAATTAACAATGAAGGATCCTGGAACGACTGAGAAGCACTTTAAAATGTTCAAATTCCTTAGTGGTCAGGGAAATGCAAATCAAAATGTCCCTGAGATTCCACTTTCCACCAATCAGAGTGGCTAAGATCAAAATCTCAGGTGATAGCACATATTGGTGAAGATGTAGTGAAACAGGAACACTCCTCCATTGCTGGTGGGATTGCCCACTGGTACAAGCACCTTAGAAATCAATCTGGAGATTTCTTAGAAAATTGGAAATAGTTCTACCTGAAGATTCAGCTATACTTCTTTGGGGCATATACCCAAAAAGGTATACCATGCCACAGGGACATATGTGGCATTGTGGACAATGTTCATAGTGGCCTTGTTTGTGATAGCCAGAAGCTGGAAACAACCCAGATGTCTCACAACAGAAGAATGGATACAGAAAATGTGGTTCATTTACACAATGGAATACTACTCAACTATTAAGAAGGAGGACATCATGAGTTTTGCAGGCAAATGGATGAAACTTGAAAATATCATCCTGAGTGAGGTAACTCAGATCCAAAAGGACATGTGTGATACTTACTCACTAATAGTTGTATATTGGCCCAAGAAAGTACAGAATATCCAGAATACAATCCACAGAACTCAAAAGGTTAACAAGCTGAAAAGTTCAACTGAGGATGCCTCAATTCCACTTGGGAGGGAGAAGAACACAATCACAGGAGGATAGAAGGAGGGAGTGGCCTGGGTGAGAAAGAGGACTGGGGGCAAGAGGAGAACATGATCAGGTATTGGTGGGAGGAACAGGACTGAAGCCCTGAGGGCTAGCAGAAAGAATGGAAGCAGGCAACCTTGAGAAGTAGAAGGTGGGGTGACCCCAGAATGTACCAGAGACCTTGGAGGTTAAGAGACACTTGAGACTCAAAGGGAGGGTCAGTGGGGAGAGGGAACTTGTAGAGCCCACCTCCAGCAGAAAGATGGGGCATCAAGTGAGCGATGAGATTCCACTTCACAATCAAAAATTTTGACCCATAATTGTTCCTGTCTGAAAGAACTGCAGAGACAAAAATGGAGAAAAGCCTTAGGAAAAGGAGGTCCAGCAATGTGGGGAAAATTTTAGAAGCCGCCTCAGTGGTAGGGCCCCAGAGGGGCTTCTACCGCTGTGGTGGGTCCCACATTCAGGAGGAAGCCTATGGTTCCAGCAGCCTGGAGGCCTTGGCGGCAGCAGGCCCCAATAACACGAGGAAGTCCTTGGTTCCAAAAAGGTTTATTGTCATGGTGGATGACAGATGGATCTAGGCATACCCCCCAGAAACTCAGGGCAGTCCTGAGCTATATAGGGAGGGAGAAAGGGGGAGGATTGGGGGAGGATCTGGGGGAGGCATGTTTAATTTGCTCTGCCCTCTGGCCTTCATTAGTATGTAAATCCCTAGGGCCTGAGGCCTATAGCCTGGCCTATGTGACTGAACAATGTAATTCTATGGAGACCATGACTGCTTTTCAGGATCCTGGGTTCTGGGGGCGCCAAACTCCTGCCGGTTCTCATGCAGAATCCCACCCAGAGTCTGCAGAGTCTGGGGGTTCTAGGCACCTGTTCCACCATGACCTAGGATGCCCTTACGAAGTCCCACATCTCCTCCCCTTTACTTTTTTTAAAAAGGAGGGTCACTGTGAAAATTTTGAATGAGGAAGCCGAAAGAAAGCACTATGTAGGCCAGAGGTATTAGCACAATCACATCACAGGGTAAGGGGAGTTGGGGGGGGGGGTCGGGAAGGGAAGGGATCATTGAATCAATTGAATTTATGTGGTACAGTTTGAGGGTAGTAATATCTGACTAATCTAGATAGACATTACGTTTTCCTCACTAACATGTAACTTTAGCTATTTGACTTTGGCAAAAGAGTTCATTTGTAGCTGGAAGGTCTGAATCTGTCCATAGGACTCAGTGAGCACCTCTGGATCTTGGCATGCATCTCTGGATCTCAGCGTGTCTCTGGAATCTTCAGTCAGGTGATGTGGCATTCTAGGCAGGTTCCAGGAGGCTCTACAAGTCTCTGCTGGACTTGAGGGAGCACCTGTAGAATAATCACAACAGGGAAGCAGCACCCTAGCAGGGGGATGTCTGTAAAGAGTGTATAGTAAGCATTAGGCTACTTGGGATCAGGCACGTCATGGTGTGTCATTGAGATCCTAGAAAGCAAAAGTGTTTGAGGAAATTTTAGTCTTAGAAGTCACCTTTGAGTCTGTTTTAGCTGGCTGAGGAAGAAAATCATATTAATTATGTAGGCAGCAACAGTTTGTCTGTAAAAGGAAATGTAAGGACCCAGGAAGAGGACCCCATCTCAAGTCCCAATTAGCGCGCACCCAAGGAGACACGAGAGACTGACTTGATGCAATGGCAAAAGGCAGTTTACTAACAAGGGCCCTTGGATCGAAACTCATCCCACTCAGGGGAGAGAATTTCGATGAAGACCCCAGGAAGTTTAGAACTTTTATAGGGGGAGGGACAAGGGGGAAGGGAAAAGTGGGAAATTCTGGCACGATTACATATGATTGGATATTTCAAACATCAGCACTTTGCGTAAGCAATCATTTTGACAGGTTGTATGGCCCACTATTTTTGACCATGATGTCTCAGACCTTCTAGGATAAACACCAGGTGGCCCATTACTCACTTGGGCATGTTTAGACTGGTCAAGATATGTCTTTGGTTGTTTCTACATTTCTGGTCACCTCGTCCCTAGAGGGGCTTGATCTTTTTATTATGGCTACTCTCAGTAAGCTCAGCAAGCTGTCCTGCTGTCTTTGCCAAGTTGTTTGTGGTCTCTGCTGAGCTGTTTTAATTTTTACCCTTACAGAAACTAGTTGTTAATTAAGAGCTGGAAGGTGGTGATCAGCACGTTGATTTAACCTGTGGAAGTAAATTTAGATGACTTTCAAACCTTGAGGAAATTTTAAATGTTGAAAAAAAATGTTGGGAATATATCATGGGTGTTAGAGAGAAAAGGAGACATTTAGACAAAAAGCAAAAAATTTATGGGTTGAAAAGCACAAACACTGTTGTTTTAGGCATTCCTGTTAAGGGAAAAGGCATTAATGGCGGATTTAGAAGTAGTGGAGGAAAGGCCTGTTCTGCCATGTGGTGGTTGGGCTACCACATGGTGGCTGGGTGTTCTAGCAGAGAGGCCAAGGAATTCCCCCTGTTGTTTTTCTTAGAGAAAAGAAAGGCTAACTTTGAAGAAAAGTTTAAAGCGAAAAACATGAAAGTTTGATAACAGAGTCAGAAGGAGTGAAAGGCTGTGTGAGACTGAGCTATGGCAGGGAGACACCTAGAGGCTAGCACCTAGAGTCAGCAGCTCACTGGGGGAGGACAGGCAGCGGCAGTTTCTCTAGGCTCAGCCTGGAGTTTTTAGTTGTGAGAAAGAAACTGTAAGGTAAACAGAGGTGAAGGGGTGTAGATTGAGTCTCAGACCCTCTGCTATCAGATAAGCCAGCTGGGCTATAGCTGGCCACAAATGACCTAGAAGGTGAAGTGGGGGAGGGGGCAAACAGGGAGCCAGCCCTGTTGTTAAAGGCGATTCAGCTGGACTGTAACCAGCCGGCCGCAAATGGCGGGAGAGTGGGGGAATTTTATATTAGGCTAGTAGGCAGAGCATGAAAAGTTAACCCTTGGGGGCAGGGCAAACCTCTTGGCAGGCAGAGCAAGGGAGAAGTTTTTGGAGGGAGGGGTAAAGAATGGAGATTAAGGAGTCTCCGCCATTTTGTAGGGAACATGTGGAGAAGAGGGAGAGAGAGGCCTAGTCTTTTGAGCCAGGCAGGAGCTAGTGGTAGTTAAGATTCAGAGAGAAAACATTGGCCCAAAACACGTGGAGAGAGAAAGAGGGAGAAAGGATGGAGACCTGCCTAGTCTTAGGGACTAGACTGGAGTTACTCACAGTTTCATGGAGAGGGTCTTGGCGGGCACCAGCGGGGGGTACTCTTGGAACTGGCTTTGTCCGAATCCTTTACCACCTGTAGGGAATGATGTAGGCCCATGCGTGGGCATTCGTGGGTGCGTGGGTCCGTGCATCTGTCATGACACAGTAGCTTAGCATGGCAGGAGCACACGGGATCTTGGCTGAGTTTTTTCCCTCCAACACCAGGCAAGCACAGCGGGGCCCCGCCCAGCATAGGGAATTTTCACTCAGGTTCCACAGGGGTGTAGAGCTCTTGAACTGGGGGTTTCCAGGCCAGAAGTTGGCCGGAGACTGATTGGTCTCAAGTCCTTGGTTCTCAGGACTGAGACAGGGGCATGTGGGCTCACGTCGGACAATCCACAGCTGAGAAAAGGAGAGGGATAGGGGAAGAAGAAAGAGGCCCTAGCAGCACCCATGGGAGAGACTGTACTTGCTTAGCAGACTCGGTGGCCTGGCCAGGTTGTTTGAAGATGTGGCTCCTTGTGGCTGGAACGCAGAGATCCTCCAAGTGAGAGATTAAGCAGCTGTAGCTTTAGTCAGCATGGGAGAAGCGCAGAATCTTCACTGAGTCAATTCATCACAGCACCGGACAAGCAGGGCGGGAAGCTCGGCTGCATTCTGTAGCAGAGTGGGGTGGCCAGGTCCTTGAAGTCCGTGGGTGTCTGTGCCCCACGTTGGATGCGCCAAAATGTGGGGAAAATTTTAGAAGCCACTTCAGCGGTGGGGCCCCAGAGGGGCTTCTACCACTGTGGTGGGTCCCACATTCAGGAGGAAGCCTATGGTTCCAGCAGCCTGGAGGCCTTGGCGGCAGCAGGCCCCAATAACACGAAGAAGTCCTTGGTTCCAAAAAGGTTTATTGTCACGGTGGACGATAGATGGATCTAGGCATACCTCCCAAAAACTCAGGGCAGTCCTGAGCTATATAGGGAGGGAGAAAGGGGGAGGATTGGGGGAGGATCTGGGGGAGGCATGTTTAATTTGCTCTGCCCTCTGGCCTTCATTAGTATGTAAATCCCTAGGGCCTGAGGCCTATAGCCTGACCTATGTAATTCTATGGAGACCGTGACTGCTTTTCAGGATCCTGGGTTCTGGGGGGCACCAAACTCCTGCCAGTTCTCACACAGAATCCCACCCAGAGTCTGCGGAGTCTCGGGATTCTAGGCATCTGCTCCACCATGACCCAGGATACCCTTGCGCAGTCCCACACAGCAACAGTCCCAAAATGGGATCCAGCTCAAGGGGAGGCCCCAAGGCCTGACACTATTATTGAAGTTACAGAGTGCTCACAAATAGGGGCCTATCATGACTGCCCTCCAAAAGACCTAACAAGTAACTGAAAGAGTAAATATTTACCCCCCAACCAATGGACAGAAGCTGCTGACCCCTGTGGTTTAATTGGGGGAAGCTAGAAGGAGCTGAGGAGGAGGGTAACCCTGTAATAAGACCACAACTATCAACTAACCTGGACCCCCAAGGTCTCTCAGACACTGTACAACCAACTAGGCAGCATACACCAGCTGATATGAGGTCCCCAACACATATACAGCAGAGGATTGCCTGGTCTGGGCTCAGTCAGAGAAGATGCATCTAACCATCAAGAGTCTTGAGGCCCCAGGTGTGAGGAGCTCTAGTGAAGTAAGGGGTTGGGGGTAGGAACATCCCTGTGGAGACAGAGGAATGAAGTATGGGATATGGGACAGTCATAGGGTAGACAGAGAGGAGGATAAAATCTAGATTGTAAAAAAAAATTAAATAATTAAAAAAAAAAGTCTTGGAGAGAATAGGAATGCAAGGCTCATGACAAAATGCAATAAAGAAAATATACAGCAAGTTGCTAAGCAGAATTAAATTAAATGGAGAGAAATTTAAAGCAGTCTCGCTAAAATGAGGGACAAAGCTGTCTGTTCTCTCCCTAATATAGTACTTGAAGTCCTAGCTAGAACAACAATAGAACTAAAGGAGTTCCAGGTGATACAAATTTGAAAGGAAGAAGTCACTGTATCACTATTCATAGATGATACAATAGTATAAGAAGCAACCCCAATAATTCTGCCATAGAACATTTTTACAGCTGATAACACCTTCAGTAATGTGACTGTGTAAAAATTTATCTCAAAGAAAGTAGTAGCCCTCCTTTGCACAAATAATACGTGTGCTGAGTAAGATGTTAGGGAGAAAACACCCTTTAGAATAGCTGCAAGTAAGGTAAAGTATCTTGGTGTATCTATAACCATGCAAATGAAAGGCCTAGATGACAGGAACTTCAAGTCTCTGAAGAAAGAATTTGATGGCAATATCAGAAAATGAAAGGTTCTCCAATGCTCATGTGTTGGTAGGATTCTAAGAGTGAAAATGGCCATATTACCCAAAGAAATCTACAGATCCAATGCAATTTCCATTAAAATTCCAACACAATTCTTTACAGGTCATGAAAAAACAATTCTCAACTTCATATGGAAAAACAAAAGCCAAGGACAGCTAAGCAATCCCATACAATAAAAGAGTTTCTGTGGATATCACCATCCCTTATTTAAAGCTATACCACAGAACAATAGTACTAAAAACTGTTAGGTATTGGTATGGAAACAGACAGATTGATGAATGGAATTGAATCAAACACACAAACGTAAACCCATACACTTAAAGACACTTGACTTTTTACAAAGAACCCAAAACAATACAATGGAAAAGGGAGAGTGTGTTTGGCAAATGGTGCTGGTTTAGCTGAACGTCTACATGTTGAAGAATGCAAATATACCCATATTTATCACCCTTCACAAAACTCAAGCCAAAGTGGTCAAAGACCTCAAAGTAAAACAGATACACTAAATCTAATAGGAAAAAAGTAGGGAATAGCTGTAAACTCATTGGCATAGGAGACTACTTCTAAACAGAACACCCATACCTCAGGCACCATAATAAACAATTAACAAATGGGACCTCATGAAATCTAAAAGCATCTGTAAGGTAAAGGACACTATCAATAGTACAAAATTATAGACTATAGATTGGGGAAAGAGCTTCACCAACTCTACATCATACAGAGGGCTAAAATGCAACCTACATAAAGTACTCAAAAAGTTAGACACCAACAACCCTAATAATCCAATTTAAAAAAAGGTACAGAGGTAAACAGAGAATTCTCAACAGAGGAATCTTGAACAGCTGAGAAATGTTTAAAGAAATGTTCAACATCCTTATTCATCAGGGAAATGCAAATTAAAATGACTCTGGGACTCCCATCAGAATAGCTGAGATCTCAAGGAACAGGACATGGTGGCAAGTATATAGAACAAAGGAAAGACTCCTCCATTGCTTATGGGAGTGAAAACTTATACAACTACTCTGGAAATCAATGTCAGTTTCTCAGAAAATTATAATAGTTCTCAGCTGTACCACATCTAGGCTTATACCCAAAAGATGCTCCACCATCCCACATGGACACTTGCCTAACTATGTTTGTAGCAGTTTTATTCATGATAGCCAAAAAATGGAAAGAACCCAGCTGTCCCTCAACTGACGAATAGATAAAGAAAATGCGGTTCATTTGCACAATGGGATACTATTCAGCTATAAAAATACTAAGACATCATTAATTTGTAGGCAAATGAATGGAACTAGAAAATATAATGTGTGTAAAAACAAGGACATCCCATGGTATGTACTCACTTTATATGTATATATTATCCATTGCATACAAGATAATCACACTACACTCCACAAACCCAAAGAAACCAAATAACAAGGTGGAGCCAAAAAAGGATGCTTGAATCTTTCTTGGAACTGAGAATAGTATAGATAGTAGAAGTGGATGAAAGGAAGGAACTGGGTAGTAGAAGGGATGAGGAAGGGAATAAGGAGGGATGATCAGGTATAGGGAAAGCAGGCAAGAGAAAAAGGAATTCTGAAGTGGGCAGGAGAACATCTCTATTACATGCCAGAGACTTGGGACCAGAGGAGGTCCCAGACAGTCTATGGAGTGACTCTACCTGGTACTCCTTAGAGTGGGGGAGATATGAAACCCCAAGTGTCTACCTCCTATAGCCAGGTAGGACTCTCATTGGAAATAAGAACAGCAACCCACCATAAAAGTCTTTGACCCAATACATGTCATGCCTACTAGATGAGAAGAGACAAAGTTCCAACAGATACTGAGATAATGGCCAACCAATGACTAGTCATAATTGGAACCCATCCCATGGTAAGGAACAAATCAATGACACTATTAAAACTACTATGTTATACTACCCAACAAGATCCTAACATAACTGTTCCCAGGGAGGTTCTGATTAAATCAGGTGTAAAGACCCAATGGCAAAAGTTAAATAGAGCTCAGAAAGTGATATAGATGAGTTAGAGAAATGAATGAGAGACCCAAAGAGGATAGGGACTTCACAGGAAAACCAACAAGATTAATTATCCTGGACCCATGTAAGCTCCCAGGAGACTGAATCACAAACCAAAGAACTACCATTGGCTAGATGTAGGCCTCCTGCATGTATGTAGCAGATATGTAGCTTGGACTTCATGCAGATACCCCAACAACTAGAGTGGGGGCTTTCCTCCAATCTGTTTCCTATCTGTGGATCCTGTTCCCATAACTGGGCTGCCTTGTCTGGCCTCAGCAGGATAGAATCACTTAGTTCTGCAGAGACTTGATGTGCCAGGATTGGATAATACACTGTGGTTGGGGTGGGTGTGTCGGGGAGATGAAAGAGAGGGTGGAATAGTGAGAGAAGCTGTGGGAGGAGGGGACTGGAAGGAAGGAAGGAAGGAAGGAAGGAAGGAGGGAGGGAGGGAGGGAGGGAGGGAGGGAGGGAGGGAGGGAGGGAAAGAGGGAGGGAGGAAAGAAGGAAGTAAGGAAAGAAAGAAAGAAAGAAAGAAAGAAAGAAAGAAAGAAAGAAAGAAAGAAAGAAAGAAAGAGAAAGAGAGGAGAAAGGGAGCCAGGCGGTGGTGGCGCATGCCTTTAATCCCAGCACTTGGGAGACAGAGGCAGGTGGATTTCTGAGTTCGAGGACAGCCTGGTCTACAGAGTGAGTTCCAGGACAGTCAGAACTACACAGAGAAACCCTCTCTCGAAAAACAAAACAAAAAAAAAGAAAGAAAGAAAGAGAGGAGAAAGGGAGGAAAGGAGAGAGAGGGGAGGAGGGATGGAGGGAGGGAGGGAGGGAGGGAGGGAGGATGCTAAGTAACCAAGGATAATAGAGAAGACATTGTCATAATCCGTTAATATTTTTCCTAAATGGTTTTCATTTCTATAGAAAGGCATGTGTGATATTTTTTAATTAATATCACCATGAATACAAACATCAACTTCTATTTATAACTGGACAGAGATATAATTAGGTAGTAGAATGATGATTACCTACTATATGTGAGGTGCTGAGTTCATACCCCAGGACCACAGAATTACAGTGTGTATGTAAAAGTTAAGGAATTATCTTTTTGTGTACATTTTGTATCTGCTATTTATTTAATATTGCATCTTGTGAAAATTAATATCATGTGGGTTCAGCCTATAAAATATTTTGGGTTAGCCAGTGTCATCTTTAACACAAAACTTATACTTCATATTAATACTGTGAAGCAACATACTTGGATGTTTTGACAACTTACATCTAAGTGTAACAAAATGGAAATGAGAACATCATTATGAGAGGTCCTGAAGTGTCATTTATCAGAAAGAAAAGAGGCAAAATCCTTCAGTGATCCCAGCATGTTCATAATGCCATTGTCATTGCACATACAGAAGGTTGAGGGGCATATAACAGGGATCTCCTTGCCATAAGGCACTATCTAACAACAGCAACCCATTGTTTGAAAGTTTTTTTGTGGGATGTGCTTTCTAAAAGGTTGAAAACAGTAGATGTGCTCCTTAGGAAATTTAGTCAACAAGACGGATTTGCAATTGATGGTAGCTTGGATGTCACCATGAGATCTTCCTTCCCTAGGCAGATCTGGGGCAGTGGAATGGAGGACTAGTATGCTTTGAAGGATAAATGAAAGTAACATGGGGAATGATTTTGTGCCAGACAAATGAGCTAGCTTGGCAGAATATGGTACTGTTTTTATCTGAACCTCAGGGTAGATACAAGCTTTTTGTAAGGAACTAAGCAAAAAGAAATAAATTTTTTATGTTTTACCTTTTTGGTTTGGGGTACAGTGACCCATTTTTGAGGATGACAATATCACTTATATTCTTCTAAGTCACTGCCAATATTGATCAGAAAGGAAGTCACAAAGAAGTTGTGAAGAATTGAGTGAAGGAAGTTCTGTTAGGCATATGTTCCTGCTCAGTAAATAAAGCCTTGCTGACCGTTGATCTCTCACAAACCTTTGTATTAATAACTTGTGTTTTGCTTAGTTAAAGGCTACTTTAAATACTTTAGAATATTAGTGACACTCCAATGTTACACACACTATTAACAGTCTCATTTAATACATAGGAAAATACCAAAGTCAGTAATTCACATATACAATATCAGTGAGTTGTACAGTGCAGGCCCTGAAGGCAAAATATTCACACATTCATTCACACATGGGGCTTCTGGCACTTATGATATTCAGCAGAATTTATTCAAATGGAAAGAATGACCAATCGTAGCCTGTTCTACATGTCAGAAGCCTTCTTTGATATTCTCTGTCCTGGCATAGTGAAGGTGATTAATAGAAATGACATGGAAATATATAACATTCTTACCTTTTTTCTCTTTTCTAGAAAGTCTAATGTTAGCAACTGCCAACCTTAACTGAAATAACTGTACACATTCTTATGTTTCCATGACTACTATGGCTACTTGATGGATCCTGAGCAATGACTAGATTCCAATGGGCACACATAAAACGCCAGGCTAAAGTCTCTATTAGTTTGTTCTTGTCATGCATCAAATATCCACTATAATTTATTAAGACCCTGTGAAAATTATTCTTGATTGTCTACTTGACCACATGTAGGATTAACTAAAGCTGAAATAACTGAGCAAATCTCTGATGGATATTTTTTTTATTTAAGCCTTTGAAGCTCAAAGCTCTACTTCTAATGCAGATCTTCTAAGTGTAAATATTTGCCTTATCTATGGATCTTTTGAGATGCAGAGATCCATTATTAATCTGGATCAGACCTTATGCTGGCAGCCTATATAAAGGACACAAGACCTTGTTATCTTTATCTGCTAGCTCTTACTCTGGCTATCAAGTCCATTCCTTCACTAACATTAGAGCTTACTTCTCTGTGATTTGCAAATACACTAAAGAACAGCTGAGACATCCAGCCTTCTTGACTAAATGACTACTTTATTCTTGGACCTTCATTTCTAGACACACATTGATGCAATAGCAGGACCACAGTCTATAAACCATTCTAACAAATCACCTCCATAGACGACAGACAACTAGACAGACACACACATATAGAAATGATATATATGTACATAAATACATACAAATATACAATCATACATACATACAAATATAGTCCCTGATTCTCTAGATAACCATGACCATTAGGTGTTTTGATATTACAAGTGGTTCAAGAGCAAAAAACATATAAGTATGAATACTTTTTACTATCTCAAATAAGCTCTCCAATTTGACAACACCAATTATTACTAAAATTTCTCCAATTACTGAAGACTCTCACAGAAGCTCAGAAAGAACCAAAGGCTCAGGATGTAAACTATTTTACAAACATAAATAGAGAAATGCATCTGATTATTCTGATTCACCAATTGGAAGTCACAATGGATTAATTGTCTGTATAGAAAACCTTTGACAGTTTGTGGAAAAATAATGAAAATTATTACACTGGTAGGTTGCTCATATCATCTCTGAATAAACTGACAAAGGAAAAGAATGACCTCTGATAAAATTAACCAAAATTCAGCATCTCATAATGTGATGAAAGACAACAATAAACATACTGATAAAAGTGACCAGCTCTTGTACATAAGCAATCTAATGTTTTCTAAGTGTATCCTAGAACAGAAAAGTAGCCACAGGGCCCAAGGTTCAGAAAATCAAACTGAAACTCTGATTATAAGATTGGCTTGTTTACAACAAAATTAAAATCCCAGCCTCAGAAAGTATCAACAGTTAAAGTAAGGACATTAATTGGTAAAGAACAGGCTATTCTCCCCTAAGGAATGAGTCTCTTTGTCATCAACACAAGGTACAATCACACCTCTGATCGTACTTTTTCATCTCTAGCTGAGGAAAATAATCATTCATTACCTGTTAAACCAACAATTGACATTCTTTGGAGGAAATCCCAGGTGAGACAATGCTGATGTCCCTCGGTACACATGGAAAGTTGCACTGGACCTATAACAAGAATTAAATGTAAGCATATTCCTGAGGAGATGTGCTACACTACTGAAAAGCTGAATGGATTTGCTAATTGATTCAAGCAGAAGTCTGGAAAATGTGTGTGGTAAGTGATATTCAGGATGTGAAATGATAGTGGAAAAAACATAAAACTGGATGAAGCTGACTTTATGGATTCTTAACCTACTAAGTGGAGTTTCTAGGTTTAATATGTAAGCTTTAACAACTAAAAATCTTAATAGTCTGCTGAATTATGTGTCAAAATTCGGGTTTGGGAAAAGGAGTTGGAGATATATGATATCCTTTGGCTTGGTGTTGATGAATGACTTTTAAGGCTAAATAAATTTGCAGTGCTAGAGTGGGTATATTGTCTAAAACCTGATCCTTCACAATTCGAAGGCCCAGAAGACATACCCTTTGCTGATCTTATAATAGGAAGAAAAATGGTGAATTGGGCACTAGCACATTTGGCAATCATGGTTGTTGCCCCTTTTCTTGTGTCAGACCATTGGATTAGAGATGCTAATATTCAGTTGAATAAATTAAATAACATGTGTTTAATTGGGCCCTGTAGTAACAGGGCCAAATTTGTAGCACTGAATTGACAAAGACAAGGTGACAATAGTTATTGTAATGGACAGTACAGACAATGCAATGTCCATTATGCCCTGACCTGTAATGGTCATCAGGAGCAAAGTGAATTTTAACATGACACAACTCATATGGACCTTTGGTACTGGCTAATCAACCATGCTGTTTCCTAACATAAAATAAATGAGTGCCCTGAATCAGTGGAGGGTCTGGTACCACTAAAGGCCAGGTAAAAGTTCCTGATCTGAGTTTCTTCCTGAGGCCATGTTAATTTTAGACGGTTATGTAGAGCTGGTCCAAACTATCACCTGGAAACCATAGGACAGTTGCCCCCACCATTCACACTACTTGGGAGAGTGGGCCCCACACCTCATCTACTAAACACAGTAGAGCTGTTCATAATTGCAAGAATTGCAGGTAAGCTAGCCCAAAGGGTGTGAGTGTGGAAGTGCTGGCCCTGCTACCCATTTGCCATGTGGTTCCTTGGATGAGTGAGAAATGCCCCTTCCTCCCCCTTCACCACCTGCTGCAAAAAGAACTGGCCCTGAACTGATGAAAACAGAAGAGCTTGTCCCACTCCTTACCTGCTGTAGGACTCAAAAGAGTAGGACCTGCAACTCACTATGGCAGCACAGTAGAGATGACCCTGGTTGCAGGGGTTGTGGGTGAGCCAATACATAGTGAATGCATCACAAGAGGTATCCCTGCCACTTGTCTACCTCCCAGTGGCATGGAAAAGGAAAAGACGTCCTACCCCCTGGAACAAATTCTGCCAGACTCTAACTAAGACCCTATATTTATATTCTAGCCCCTTTTCCATCACTGTCATTACATAACTTAGTTGTACTATTACTTGCATCCTGATAGCCAGAGCAAGTAATTTCTTTTTTATTTGCTTTTTCCTTTTAATCTATTCACCAACTCTATATCCCGATAGCAGATTCCCCTCTCCTCCCAGTCCCTCCATCCCACCTCCACTTATCTTATCACCCTCTACCCTCCCCCTCATGGAAGGGAAGGACTTTCACGAATATCAACCTACCCCAACACATCAAGCTGCAGTAAGACCAGGCACCCCCTACCATCCCACAGAGCCTAGACAAGGCAGCCCAGGCAGGGGAAATAGTAAAGTAAGTAATTTCTTTTTTTTATTTTTTAAGTAAGTAATTTCTAATGGTAAATAGACATTGTATGGACAAACAACTCTGAAAACTGCAGACTGGTACAGAGAAGTTGAATTTGCCTTCTTATTCCCCCAAACCACTATCATCTTTTGCATATACCCCTTTTAATCTTACCCTTTGAAATACTCATTCAAAGTTTGAAATAATCTGCAGAGGTCAGATGGCCTTTTTCTACTTTCTCTCTCTTTAAGTTGCCTCAGAAGTCTGAAAGACTCCTCAAATTCTGGAAGCAGGAGTTCAAAACAATGCTGGAGGCTCTTTAAATCCCCAAGAAGATCCCTCATATGGTTCTGGGTTCTTAGGTGAGGGGTCATCCTCTAAGAGTACAATCCAGGTCATTAAACTAGCTGAGCAAAGAATTGTATCTCCTGTAGAAAATACCTAAGTAGACAGTAAAGAGAAAAGGCCTTTGGAGACACAGGGCCACCAGACAAAGTCTGGGCACTGGAACTCTGAGGTAAAAAGGACAAAGTGTCAGCTTCCTGTCACTAGCATGAAAGAGAAAAAGAAAGAGAGAGGGAGAGGGAGGGACAGGAAGGGAGGG
>NW_021604772.1:359211-389460 GCF_004785775.1 Grammomys surdaster | reverse complement strand
GAAAGAAAGAGAAAAGAGACAGAGAGAGAGATTTGAGGGTCTGTGTCAGATCAACAGTTAAAGATTGAAGCAGGAAATTAAAAAGTTATCAGCAAAGAGGGAGAAAAGTTAAAAAAAAATAAAACCAGACAGCTGCCATCAAGACTGTGGAATGAAAAACTACTTGCTCATGGTAGATCATGTTTTGATATGTTTCTGGATTCAGTTTGTGAGTATTTTATTGAATATTTTTGCATCAATCTTCATAAGAACAATTGATCTGAAATTCTGTTTGTTGAATCTTTGTGTGGTTTAGGTATCCAGGTAACTGTGACCTCAAAGAATAAGTTTGGCAGTTTCTGTTTTGTGGTGTAGTTTAAGTAGTAACAGTATTAGCTCTTCTTTGAAAGTCTCTCTCCAAAGCCATCTGGCCGTGGGATTTTTTAGTTGGGAGATTTTAATGACTGTTTCTATTACCTTAGAGGTTATAAAGCTGTTTTGATAGTTTACCTGATCTTGATTTAACTTTGGTAAGCAAAATCTATCTAGAAAACCATCCATTTTGTTTACATTTTTCAATTTTGTGGAGCACATAGTTTTGAAGTAAGACTTAATGATTCTTTGAATCATTATGACCTCAGGGTCTGCTGTTATATGTCCATTTAATTTCTGATTTTGTCAATTTGAATAGTCTCTCTGCCTTTTAGTTAGTTTGGCTAATGGTTTATCTATCTTGTTGATTTTTTTTTTCAAAGAAACAGCCCTTGACTTCATTGATTTTTGTATTGTACTTTTTAATTCTAATTCATTTCATCCCCGAGTTTATTTTCTACCATAGACTCCTCTTGCATGTATTTGCTTCATTTTTATAGAGTTTTCATGAGTACTTTTAAATTGCTAGTGTGGGAACTCTCCCACTTCTTTATTGAGTCATTTAGTACTTTTGTGAATCTCACTCAGAAGCAGAAACAACATATTCATTTGAGGTGGACAGAGAGAGGAAACTGGTATGAGAGGGGTAAGGAAGGTAACTGGGATGGGGATAAGATGTGAGGAGGAAGTTGGAAGAAGGATGTGAATGAGAATGAAAATTGATGAGGGTGATTTCTGAGATGAGCTGAAGAACTGGGAGAGGGGAGGCTATGGGGAGTCTATGAGGGTGACCTTAGCTGAGAGTCTTACCAGTGGGGAATAAAGAGACTAAAGTGGCCACCTCCTGTAACCAGACAGGCTTCCGATGGAAAGAGGGGAGTATCAATCCACCCACAAAATCTTCAACCAAAAATTTGTCCTGCTGATAAAATGCACAGGGGAAAAGATGGAATGGAGACGGAAGGAACAACTGATCAATGACTGTACCAACTTGAGACCTAGCCCATGTGAGAGAGCAAACCCTTGACACTTAATGATACTCTGTTTTGCTTACTTTCAGGAGTTTAGTATAACTGTCTCCAGAGAGGCTTCATCCAATAGCAGATGGAAACAAATGCAAGAACCAACAGCCAATAAAGAGGTAGAACTCTGGGAGTCTTGTGAAAGAGATGGGGGGAGTAGTGGTAGAATTGAGTAAGCTAGAGGGGTCAAGGAAACCACAAGAAGACCTGCAGATTCAACTAACCTAAGTCCATAGGGGCTAACAGAGACTGAAACACCAGCCTAAAAACATGCATGGGTAGTACCTAGGCCCCCTACACATTTGTAGCTTATATGCAGCTAAGTCTTCATGTGTATCTTCTAACAATCAAAGTGGGGGCTCTGATTTGCCTTCCATTGGATCCCCTTCTGCTATCTGAACTGCCTGTTTGGGCCTCAGTTAGAGAGAATCACTTAGTCCTGCTGGGACTAGATGTCCCAGGGCATTATGGTACCTAACAGGGACTACCCCTCTGAGGAGAATGAGAGATGATAATGAGGGAATGAGTTAATAAGAGTGGAGCTGGGAAGAGAGGATGTAGCAGACTGAAATCAGAATATAAAGCTCATAAATAAATAAATTAATGAAAATGGTGAGAGGAGCACCAAATATGGGAGTTCATGGAGATCTTCAGCTAAAAATATCTATAGGGTTCTGGGGGCCCTCACTCTTCCATACTGGCTCTCCTTGAGGACTGATGCTGACCAACATATCCTCCCTTAGATAGGATTTTCTCTATGGCTGGCCATTAGCTGTTTGTGACAGCATATAGCTCTTAAAATTTCTGTAAAGAGTAGAAAAGTCAACAATGAAGCAAAGATCAGACCTACATAAAATAGGCATAGTTCATTGTCTAGATCATCAAAATTTCTCAGGAAAAGGACTTGGTTCTCTTTTCTAACATTTGGATGCCTGGGATCAAATTCATGGCATTTTCTCACTGGCACAAACCTGGATCCACTGAGTGGTCACACTAGTCGAAATTATGTTGCCTTTAAGAAAGGACACATTACTCATAGGGCAAGAATATTTCACACTGAAAAAGAGCTGGCTGCCAGCTGTCTCCAGAGCTCCATTTTCTGGCCACTTCTCTACTGGCCTCCATCAGGCCATCAAAACAAGGATGGCCTGTTTATATCCTTCACCCTGCCCAATTCCCCTCCCTATTTTCCTATCTAACCTTCAGACTCTTTACATTTAAGCCATCAGGTGCTTTGCTTTATCTGGGATAATGTCCCAACTCCTTGAAATTGGATCTACCTCTTGAAGTGGCCAATCTACAGACTAAAATTTTTGAAGACATAATGGTGATGTCTGATCCATTCTTCAATCTTGATATTATTTATAAATGTCTTTAGCTTTGGCTTTTGATCATCTATTAAAAGTTGCCAAAATATTCTATTTTGGGTCCCTTTCAGGTTTTTTGATTTATACAACATAGTAGGGACTTATAATTCTAATAAGCAGGTATAAAGAACACACAATTAGGTATTTTATTTACAATCCATATGCCTAGATTTTGTAGATCTAGAGTTATACTAACATGTTCCCCAGTTTTAAATCCCTTTATTATTTACTTTTTCTCCTGACCATGTGGTTCTCATCCATGGCAGGTTCCTTCTCCTCTGTCTTCTCTCTTCTCTCTTTCCACTTGCAATCTTCTTTCAAACTTTCAGTCTCAACTTTCTCCATCCACTGACTAATCAGAGGCTTGGACCTTTTATTGACCAGTTAAATTGATTGAAAGTTTCACATGGCATGACTTGAGTATGTGAGGATCTGTTGTAGTAATTATTTGAAATGGTCTCTGGTTCAAGCCGACTATCTAAACTGTAGCAGCTCTGCCTAGCCCAGCCATTATGTTTCTTGGCCTGAGGCCACATGAGCACTGCAGCTAGAACTGGCCCTCCAGAAACACCAGCCCTGCCACCCACGAGGTGCCAGTGTGAGAGATGGCTTTGCCAATCTTCCACGATGTCTCTGAAAGGCAGGGCATTGCCCAGATCATTCTGCCATCCATGTGGGCCCAGTAAGAGAATGAGACTCTAATTCTTATAGATTAATCAAAGGCTTTATATGTTTGATAATGATAAATAACAAGATGCCCATACAAAGAGAGTCGTGTCACAATTAGCTAACATAATTATAAATGTATAAGTTGTTCCCCACGAGTGCTCTCCATACCTGTGTGGTTCTCCATCCTCCTACATCTCTGCCTCTCCAGCTGCCGGGAGCCAGCCCTGGCTTGGTGGGGGGAGAAGGTGATCTTCTTTCTTCTCCTCCGGTCAGTTGGTTCTTCTTGAGGCAGCCAAGGGGGATAGGAATTGGAAGAGTGTCGGCAAGGGGTAGGACCTGGTCTTGTGAGATTCGGGGTAATATCTTACGAGATATTTAGGGTTGCTGTTTAATAAAATCTTTCTTGTCTACATTACTAAAGTTTACTTACTAGGCTACTGTAGCTGACCTGCTATCTGTTTTGTCCTCTGAGGCCAGAAACTGCAGTTTCTGGCCACTAACACCTCAGCCAGGGACAGCAGAGGATTAAGCAATGCCTTTGATCTGTCTCTGCAGGCGCTGCCAGGCTCTAGCTTAGGTATGTTAGTTCGAGGTCGCAGGAAGAAAAGACACTTAAAGAAGTTATTGTAGTTTATTGCTAAGTGTAAAAAGTTTCCTATCTAAGGGGGAAGATGGGAAGGTCCTAAGTGGAAAAAGGAAAAAATTCTAACAAAGGAAAAATTCTAAGTAGAGAGATTCTAAGCAGGGAAGAAGGGAGGAGAGAGAGAGAGAGAGAGAGAGAGAGAGAGAGAGAGAGAGAGAGAGGTGAAGAGAAGTGAAGTGAAGTGAAGTGAGGAAGAGAAAGTGAGTCGCTAACGGACATCCCTTTGTCTTATACATCATTCAGAGTACCTGATCACATGTTACAAAGTTCATCACAAGTTCACACCAAAATTCAAATCATAAATTGAAATAGAAGTTTACAATCGAGAATGTTTACATGCATATCCATTAGGAGTAATTATCTGACTAAACATCCATCACCTGTCTAGCTCCACAGGTTCATCGAAGGTTTAAAACTATAACTAAGAAATTAGTGAAGTTTTGTATAGATAAACCCAAGCAATATTTTTTCTTCTGTCCTAGCACCTATAATAAATTGTGAGTTCCCTTATAGTGACCCTTGGTTAATTGTTTTACAACGACCTTGGAATGTGCTCTGAGCAGGAGAGAGTCTGGTTACTATCTAAGTGCTGTTAACTGATGACACTTCGGAGACTGGCAGAGTTCTCATAGCAGTTTTGACTATCAGAAAGGTACTTAATAGCAGTCCCACTATAAAAGAGCTTAATAATCATTGATATAATTTTAGGAATTCTTATAGGATCATCATTAAGACTTAAGAAGTCGTCTATTTGTCTATATAGCAACACTACAAGACAGTACATCTTCGTGGGTCTGCAGAGATCTGCTCCAAAGGGGAGTGCTATTGCTTAGTGATTGTTATAAATGTTCAATAATAATAATAGGAAAAGCATATTAATAGCAGGATCTTTCCTAAAATATGTCCAACATAGCCTTGCTGAATGTGGCACACTTGTCGCAGATAATAATCCGAGGCAAGCATTTCAGGATGATCAACTGCTAATTATTAGCTTGTCCTATTATGGCTTCTGACATCCAGCTCCTCCTCTTCCTTTTTCTCTTCTTCTCCCAACTCCTCCTCTTCCTCTCCTTACTCCTCCCACATTACCTCCTCCTACAAGAATCTGCTCATTGGGGGCAACTACATCTTGAGGAACCAGTATATGGCATTAGAATAAAAGTAATGTCAGACCAACCCACTACACAAAGAGTTGCATGTAAACATACAAAAAGCTAAGATAGCAATGATTACATTGAATCAGAAAAGAAAATACGGCCACATAATAATCAAAACACAAAATATACAGAACAAAGAATATTAAAAGCAACAAGGGGAAAGGCCAAGGAACATACAATGGTACACACCCAACAGAACTACACCTGATCTCTCAACAGAGACTCTGCAAGCCAGAAGAGCCAGGGCACACATCTCACAGTCTCTAAGAAACCACAGATGCAAACCTAGACTACTATACCTACCAAAATTGTCAATCACCATAGATGGAGAAAACAAGATATCCAAAGATAAAAGCAAATTTAAGCAATAACAGTCCACAAATCCAGTCCTACAGAAAACTTTAACTCAGGAGGCTAACGGCACACAAGAAAACACAGGGAATAAATAAATGCATACAAGCAAAGGCAAAATAAGGAAGCACACATAAATACACACACACAAATTAACACCACCAACATCAAAATAACAGAAATTAACAATCAATGATCGTTAATATCTCTCAACTTCAATGGACTGAATTCCCCCACAAACACAGGCTAATGGACTGGATGTGAAAACAAGATCCTTCATTCTGCTGTATTCAAGAAACACACCTCAGCAACAAAAATAGACATTACCTCAGAGCAAAGGGCTGGAGAAAGGTTTCCAAGCAAATGGAACCAAGAAACAAGCTGGAGTAGCCATTCAATATCTAACAAAATAGACTTCCAAACAAAAGCAATCAAAAGAGACACATCAGGACACTTCATGCTCATTCATCAAAGGAAAAATTCACCAAGAGGACTTCTCAATTCAGAAACAGCGTCTCCTCTAGGTGTTGTGAGACAGGTTGCATAGCTGCTACATATATATGGGGGGACCTGGATCTAAGCCATGTTTGCCCATTGGATGGTGGTTCAGTCCCTGGAAGCCTGTAAGATTCGTTGCCTCTGTTGATTTCTTGTGGCATTCCTATACTCTTTGGCTCAATCCTTCCTCCAACTATTCCACAGGAATCTGAGAGTTACATTTAATGGTTGGCTGTCAGCATATGTTTCAGCATATGTTTCAAAAAATTTATAATATCCTCCACAAAACTGATTAATCTACATATGTAAAATGGCCTTATTAATAGTTTCAGGACAAAAGCAAAATACAGCCAGGACTTAGTAAGTGCAAAACACAGCCATTGTCTCCTTTCCCTTAACAGTCCTTGATACTCTTGGAATCCTCATGAGCAGCCCCCAATTCTCATTTCTCTCATCTTGCTAGCATTACACATTCCCCACAGAATGGCCAGTTAAACTGTTTTACAACTGTTAAGTGCTGTTATATGTGATATAGCTCCAAACACTTCCAGATTCCCCACAAGAACAAATTCCAAATGCTTTTGAAGGACAAAGCTATATTAACCCATATCACAGAATTCCACCTGGCTCTGAGGAAGCCTGCTCCAATCCAAGACATGTAAGGTAGTTAAACACCAAACACCTGAGATAATCAGATGGGGAAAGATAAGCACAAGAGCATAAGCAATGGTAATTTGGCATGATGAAAACCCAGTTCTAATTAGACAGCAAGCCCTGGATACCTGGACATGTCTGAAGAGCAAGATTCTGACCTAAAATCCCATCTCAGGAAGATGATAGAGGCCTTTAAGGGGGATATAAAAGATGCACAGGAAAACACAGGCAAACAGGTAGAAGCCATCAATGAGGAAACAAATAAATCCCTTAAAGAAATACAGGAAAATACAATCAAACAGGTGAAGGAACTGAACAAAATGGATCAAGACCTAAAAAATGGAAATAGAAACAATGAAGAAATTACAAATAGAGGCAACCCTGGAGACGGAAAACCTAGGAAAGAAATGAGGAGCTACAGATGCAGGCATCACCAACAGAATAAAATACAGAAGAGAGAATCTCAGGCATAGAAGACACCATAGAAGATATTGACACATCAGTCCAGGAAAATACAAAGTATAAAAACTTCCTAACCCAAAACATACAGCAAATTTAGAACATAATGAAAAGACCACACCTAAGAACAAGAGAAATAGAAGAAGGTGAAGATTCTCAGTACAAAATATCAGAAAATATCTTGAACAAAATCATAGAAGAAAACTTCTCAAACCTAAAGAAAGAGATAGCTATAAATGTAGAAGAAGCCTACAGAACACCTAATAGATTGGGCAAGAAAAGAAAATACTCCCATCATATAATAATCAAAACCCTAAATGTACACAACAACGAAAGAATATTAAAACCTGTAAGGGATAAAGACGAAGTAACATATAAAGGCAGACCTAACACAATTACACCACATTTCTCAAGAGAGATGGTAAAAGCAAGAAGATCTTGGAATGATGTCATCCAAATACTAAGAGAACACAAATGCTTGCACAGGCTATTATACCCAGAAAAACTCACAATTACCATAGATGAGGAAACCATGATATTCCATGAAAAAAATTTAAACAGTATCTTTATGTGGAGCAGAGACTGAAGGAAAGGCCATCCAAAGACTGACCCACCTGGGGATCCATTTCATATACAGCCATGAAACCCAGACACTATTGCGGATGCCAATAAGAGCATGTTGACAGGAGCCTGTTGTAGCTGTCTCCTGAGGAGCTCTGATAGAGCCTCACAAACATAAATGCAGATGCTCACAGCCAATCATTGGACAGAGCATGAGGCCCCCAATGGAGGAGTTAGAGAAAGGACTGAAGGAGCTGAAGGGGTTTGCAACCCCATAGGAAGAACAACAATATCAACCAACCAGACCCTTAGAACTCCCAGGAACTAAATCACCAACTGAAGAGTACACATGGAGGGATTCATGGCTCCAGCCACATATGTAACAGAGGATGCCCTTGTTCAGCATCAAAGGGAGGAGATGCCCTTGGCCTTGTGAAGGCTCAATGCCCCAGTGTAAGAGAATTCGAGGGCAGGGAGGCAGGAGAGGTTGTGTGGGTGGGGAACACTCTCATAGAAGCAGTGGGAGGGGGATGGGATAGGGAGTTTGGGGAAAAATTAGGAAAGGAGATAACATTTGAAATGTAAATAAATAAAATATCCAAGAAAAAAAGAACAAAATGTTTACCAAATAAAGGTGCGACCACCTATTCCTTGATAAGCAGTGAATAATACACATTGTCCATAGCTTTATTTGCATACTTTCTTCTACTTACCTTAGCCCATCATGTCATATCTCCCATTAAATGAATTGATGCCAAAGACTTTGTCCCAGTTATAAAATTCAGTTAAATAGAGCTGAATGTAGTCACTATTTTAATAAGCACATAAAAGTACATATTTTAAAAATTTTTTAAAGCAATTCTGCCCTACAGAGTACACCAGAAGCAAAAATCCAACACAAGGATGGTATCTATACCCAAGAAAACACAAGAAATTAATCATCTCACAACAAACCTAAGAGAGGAGAATCACACATACATAATACGATCTCCAACAACAAAATTTACAGAAACTAGTAATCAATGGTTGGTCTTTAATGTCCCTCAACATCAAGGGACACAGGCTAAGAGACAGAATATGCAAGCAGCATCCATAATTTTGCTGCAAAAAAGAAAAACACCTCAGCAACAAACACAGTCACTACCTCATTGTAAAAGTTTTCCAAGAAAAAAGTCTGAAAAAGCAAGCTGGAATACCCATTCTACTATCCAATAAAACAGACTTTCAACAAAAAGTAATCAAAATAGATGTGGAAAGATGCTTAATACTCATCAAAAGAAAGACCGACCAAGATGAAGTCTCAATTCTGAACATTTGTGACCTCAAATGCAAGGGCACACATTCATGGAAGAAATTTTACCTAAGCTCAAAACACACATTTAAACTCACACAGTAATAGAGGGAGACTTCAACATCTCAGTCTCACCAATGGTCAGGTTATTGAAACCAAAACTAAAAAGAGACACAGGGAAACTAACAGAAATTATGAACCAATGGATTTAACACATAGCTGCAGAACATTACACCATAAAACAAGAGAATATACCTTTTTCTCAGCACCTCATGCAGTCTTTTCCAAAATAGACCACATAATCAGTCACAAAACAGGCCTCAACAGATAAAAAAAGATAAAAAGATATAAGTAACCCCTTGCATCCAATATATCAGATCACCACAGACTAAGGCTGGTCTTTAATAATAATAAAAAATGGAAAGTCCACATACACATAAAAACTAAACAAAACTCTACTCAATGATAGCTTCCTAAAGGAAGAAATAAAGAAAGATATTAAAGACTTCTTAGAATCTAATGAAAATGAAGGCTCATCATTCCAAAACTTATGGAACACAATGAAAGCAGTGCTAATAGGAAATCTCATAGCTCTAAGTGCCTACAAAAAAAAAAAACTGGAGAGAGCATTCACTAGCAACTTGATGGCAAAACTGAAAGCTCTAGAACAAAAAGGAGCAAACACACCCAAGAGAATGGAAGGAAATAATCAAACTCATGGCTGAAATCAACCAAGTAGAAAAAAAAAAGAACTATAGAAAGCATCAATAAAACCAAGAGCTGGTTCTTTGAGAAAATAAAGAAGATAGATAAACCCTTAGCCAGACTAACCAGAGGTCACAGAGATAGTATCCAAATTAAGAAAATCAGAACTGAAAAGGGAGACATAACAATAGAAACTGAGGAAAATCAAAAACTCATCAGATCCTACTACAAAAGCTGATACTCAACAAAACTAGAAAATCTGGATTAAATGGACAATTTTCTAGAGAGATGCCAGGTACCAAAGTTAAATCAGGAGCAGATAAACCATCTAAACAGTCCCATAACCCCTAAAGAAATAGCTACAGTCATTAAAAGTCTCCCTACCAAAAAAAAATCACAGGATCAGATATTTTTAGTGCAGAATTCTTTGAGACCTTCAAGGAAGATCTAATACCAATTAGATCTAATACCAATAAACTATTCCACAAAATAGAAACGGAACACTACCCAATTTGTTCTATGAAGCCACAATTATGCTCATACCTGAACCACACCAAAGACACAACAAAGAAAGAGAATTTCAGACCAATCTCCCTTATGAATAGCTATACAAAAGTACTCAATAACATTCTTGCAAACTGAATCCAAGAACACATCGAAACAATCATCCATCATGATCAAGAAGGCTTTTTCCCAGGAATGCAGGGGTGGTTCAATATACAGAAATCCATCAACATAATCCACTATATAAACAAACTCAAAGAAAAAAAACACATGATAATCTCACTAGACACTGTGAAAGCATTTGACAAAATTCAACATCTCATCACTGTAAAAGTCCTGGAAAGATCAGGAATTCAAGGCCATACCTGAACATAGTAAAATCAATAGACAGCAAACTAGTAGCTAACATCAAACTAAAGGGAGAGAAACTTGAAGCAATCCCACTAAAATCAGACAAGACTGCCCACTCTCTTCCTACCTATTCAATATAGTACTGGAAGGCCTAGCCTGAGCAATTAGACAACAAAAGGAAGGCAAGGGAATAAAAATAGGAAAGGAAATATCACTATTTGCAGGTTATATAATAGTATACTTAAGTGACCCCAAAACTTCCACCAGAGAATTCCTCAACCTGATAAACAACTTCAGCAAAGTTGCTGGATATAAAATAAACTCAAACAAACTGGTAGCCTTCCTCTACTCAGAGGATAAACAGGCTGAGAAAGAAATTAGGGAAAAGACACCATTCAGAACAGTCATAAATAATATAAAATACCTTGGTGTGAATTTAACCAAGCAAGTGAAATATCTGTATTACAAGAACTTCAAGTCTCAGGAGAAAGAAAGTTAAGAAAGTCTCAGAAGATGGAAAGATCACTCATGCTCATGGACTGGCAGAATTAATACAGTAAAAATAGCCATCTTGCTGAAATGAATCTACAGATTCAATGCAATCCCCATCAAAATTCTAACTCAATTCTTCATAGCCATAGAACAACTTGCAAATTGATTTGGAATAACAAAAACTCAGGATAGCGATAACTATTCTCAACAATAAAAGAACTTCTGGGGGAATCACTATCCCTGACATTGAGCTGTAATACAAAGCAATAGTGATAAAAACTACTTGGTATTGATACAGAGACAGTCAGAAAGATCAATGGAATACAACTGAAAACCCAGAAACGAACCCATACACATATGGTCACTTGATCTTTGACAAAGGAGCTAAAACTGTCCAGTCGGAAAAGGACAGCATTTTCAACAAATGGTGCTGGTTCAACTGGAGGTTAGCGTGTAGAAGAATGCAAATTGATCCATTCTTATCTCCTTGTACAAAGCTCAAGTCCAAGTGGATAAAGAATCTTCACATAAAACAAGATACACTGAAACTAATAGAAGAGAAAGTGGGGGAAAACCTTGAATAATTGGGCACAGGGGAAAAGTTCCTGAACAGAACACCAATGGCTTATGCTCTAAGAACAAAAATTGACAAATGGGATATCATATATTTGCAAAACTTTTGTAAAGCAAAGGACACTGTCAATAGGACAAAATGGCAAACCAACAGATTGGGAAAGGATCTTTACCAGTCCTACATCTGATAGAGGGTTAATGTCCAATATATACAAAGAACTCAAGAAATTAGATGCCAGACAGACAAATAAGTGGAGTTCGGAGCTAAACAAAGAACTCTCAACCCAGGAAATTTGAATGGCCAAGAAGCACCTAAAGAAATGCTCAACATCCTTACTCATCAGGGAAATGCAAATCAACACAACCCTGAGATTCCACTTCATACCAATCAGAACAGCTAAGATAAAAAATTCATGTGATTGCAGATGCTGGTGAGGATGTAGAGAAAGAGGAACACTCTTATACTGTTGTTAGGATTGCAAGCTGATACAACCACTCTGGAAATCAATCTGGCGGTTCCTCAGAAAATCGGACATAGCATTATCTGAGGACCCAGCTATACCACTCCTGGGCATATACCCAGAAGGTGCTCCCACATATAACAAGGGCACATGCTCCACTATCTTCATAGCAGCCTTATCTATAGTAGCCAGAAGCTGGAAACAACCCAGATGTCCTTCAACAGAGGAATGGATACAGAAAATGTGGTACATTTCTACAATGGAGTATTACTCACCTATTTAAAACAATGAATTCATTAAATTCTGAATGGCAAATGGATGGAATTAGAAAATATCTTCCTGAATGAGGTACTCCAATCACAAAAGAACACACATTGTATACACTCACTGATAAGTGGCTGTTTGCCCAACGGCACACAATACCTAAGATACAACTCACAGAACACATGAAGAAGGACTATCGAAGTGTGGGTGCTTTGGTCTTTCTTAGAAGGAGTAACAAAATACTCAAGGGAGCAAATATGGAGACGAAGTGTGGGACAGAAGCTGAAGGTAGGGCCATCTGGAGACTGCTCCACCTGGTTATCCATCCCATGTGCAGTCACCAAAGGCAGATGCTGATGTGGATGCCAGGAAGTGAATGCTTAGAGAAGCCTCATATACCTGTCTCCTTAGAGGCTCTGCCAGAGCCTGACATATTCAGAGGCAGTTGCTCACAGCTAATCATTGAACTGATCATGGGGTTCCCAATGGAGGAGTGAGAGAGAAGACTGAAGGAGCTGAAGGGTTTGTGGCCCCATGGGGAGAGTAACAATACCAATCAACCAGAGCTCCCAGGTTCTAAACCACCAGCCTCGGAGCATATACGGAGGGACTCATGGCTCCAGTTGTATATGTAGGGCAGGATGGCCTTGTTGGGCATAGGTGGGAGAGGATGTCCTTGGTCCGGTTAATGCTGGATACTCCAGTGTGGGGGAAATCAAGGGCTGGGAGGTGGGAGTGTGTGGGTTGGTTGGGGTACACCTTCATGTTAGCAGGAGGAGGGGGGATTGGATGGGGGTTTCTGTGGGGATGGGGAAAGGTGATAATATCTAAAATGTAAAACAATTTTTTTAATTATAAATATTTTTAAAAGCACATATACTTATGTTTACGCTAAATAATAATATTAAAACAGAGGAAAATTTATAGCACTATGTGCCTTCATAAAGAAATTGTAGAGATCCTATGCTAGCAACTTAATGGCATACCTGAAACCTCTACCTGTAGACCCAGTAATGTAACTCCTAGACATATACCCAAAAGATATTCCACCCTACCATGAGGACACATGCTCCATTTGGTCATAGCTGCCTTATTCATAATATCCCAAAACTGGAAGCATCTCAGATGTCTTTCAACAGAAGAATGGATACAGAAAATGTTGTTTGTTTACACAATGGAATACAATCCAGCTATTAAAAGCACGGACACCATCAATTTTGCAAGTAAATGGATGGTACTTGAGAATATCATCCTGAGTGAGGTAATCCAAACCCAAAAGGACATGCATTGTATGTGTGCAAACTAATACAGCCACTTTGGCTGCTTCTCAGAACACTGGAAATCAGTCTCCCTCAAGACTCAGCTATACTCCTCTTAGGCTTATACCAAAAAGATGCTCCACCATACCAGAGCGATACTTGATCAACTCTGTTCATAGCAGCTTTATTCCTAATACTCAAAAACTGGAAATCCTTAGACGCCACTCAACTGAAGAATGGGTAAAGTAAATGTGCTACATTTACACAATGGATTATTACTAAATTGTATAAAATGATGTTATGAAATTTACAGGCAAATGGATGGAAGTAGGGAAAAAACATCCTGAGTAAGGTAACCCAGTCCCAAAAGAACATCCATGGTATGTGCTCACTTATAAGTGGATATTTGCTGTAAAATAAGGACTAATCATGCTGTTGTCTACAGACCTGGAGAGGATATGCAACAAGGAGGTCTCACAGGATGGAATTCATGAATCTCCCTAGGATGGGGAAATAGAGTAAATGTTGCAGGTAGAAAAAAATTGGCAAGAATTTTGTACTCAAACTTGAGACAGGAAATTCTGGGTATAAACTTTACAATGCCATATATGGATTAAAACAAGATATTAGGGCAGAGAAATCAGAATTTGAATAAACAAAGGTAAATTTTACACAGTGTACAAAAGCATTATGGCTACAACAGAGGCACTGGGCTTTCTTTGGATTTTGGAAAAATCAACGCAAACCTCCAGTGACACACTTTCTCCAATAAGGACATGCTTTCTTTTTTAATGTTTATTCTTTAATATTTCTTTTACAATACAGACTCCATTCCCCCTCCTGGTCTGCTCCCTACCTCTCCCCATTCCATACCTTCTGTCCTCTCCAAGGAAATGTCCCCACCTCCCCACCCTCATCCCACCAGGTCTCCCCACTCCCTGGAGCCTCAAGTCTCTCAAGAGTTAGGTGAACCTTCTTTCACTGAGGCCAGACCAGGCAGTCCTCTGCTATATATTTGTCTGGGGCTGCCTATCAGCTAGTGTATGCTGCTTGGTTGGTGGCTCAGTATCTGAGAGATATCAAGGGTCCAGGTCAGTTGAGACCTTCCCATAGGGCCACCCTCCTCTTCAGCTTCTTCCAGCTTTTCCCCAACTCAACCACAGGAGTACCCAGCATCCTTCCATTGGTTGGGTGCTAGTATCTGCATCTGACTCTCAGCTGCTTGTTGGGCCTCTCAGAGTATAGCCATGCTAGGCTCCTATCTTCTAGCACACCATAGTATCAGTAACTGTGTCATGGCCCAGGTCTCTCATTGAGATGGATTTCAATTTGAGCCTGTCACAGGAGCTCCTTTCCGTCAGTCTCTTATCCATTTTTGTCCCTGAAGTTCTTTCAGACAGGAACAATTCTGGGTCAGAGCTTTTGACTGTGGGATGGCAACACCATCCCTCCTCTTGATGCCCTGTCCTTCCACTGGATGTAGACTCTACAAGTCCCCCCTCCCCACAATAGAGAACTTCATGCAAGGTCCCTACTCAAGAGTCTTTCGCCTCTCAGGTCTCCAATACATTCTAGGGGGTCCCCCACCTCCTACCTCCCAAGGTTGCCTATTTCCATTATTTCTGCTGACCCTCGGGGCTTCAGTCCTGTCTTCCCCTCAACAACTGATCATGTTTCCACCATGTTTGTAATGGCCTTATTTGTGATAGTCAGAAGCTGGAAACAATCCAGATGCCCCACAATGGAAGAATGGATACAGGACATGTGGTTCATTTACTCAATGGAATATTACTCAGTTATTAAGAACAAGGACATCATGAGTTTGCAGGCAAATGGATGGAACAAGAAAATACCTTCCTGAGTGAGGTAACTCAGATCCAAAAGGACATGCATGATATGTACTCACTAATAAGTGGATATTAGCCAAAAAGTACAGAATACCCAGGATACAACCTACAGGACTCAAAAAGGTTAAGCCCTAGGACCAGGTGAGGATTCAAGTTGGGAGGGGAAAGAAAGCAGTCATGGGAGGCAGAAGGAAGAAGTAACCTGGGAGGAAAATGGGACTGGGAGTAAAAGGAAGGACATACTTTCTAATCCTACTCATGTAGTACCAATCCCTGTTGACTAATTATTAAAATATATCAGCAGAAAGTAGCCATTATTTTTCAATTAGTCACAAGCTAAAATCATATATTGGCCCTCACAAAATGACAATGGATTAAATCAATCAATACTTCACTCTCACTAACAGGTCAACCAGACAAAAATTAAACAGAAATTTTTTGAAGTTAAATAATGCCATAAATCACTTGGACCAAGCAGACAGAAAATGAGTCAAGACACAAAACAATAAGGAAAGTATAACCTTCTTAAAATGGAGTTAAACTGAAAGCACAACATACCCAAGCATGTGGGACAATGAACACAGATCTAGGAGGCAAGTTCATAGCACTAACTGCCTAATGTAAAACAAATTAGAGAGATCTTACATTAGTAACTGACTGACAGAAGGAGTCTCAATAATAAAAATAAGTAACATTCAAAAAGTGTAGCCAGAATGAAATATTTAAACTAAAGTCTAAAATCAATAAAAATAGAAAAATATAAAGAATTGGATCTTTGAGAAAATCAATAAGATTTTTAAAAATTAAACAAATTAACTGAAAGACACAGAGATAAAATCCAAATTAATAAAATTAGAGATGAAGGGGCATCAAAATTAAATCAAAAATATTTCAGATTACCATAAGGATATACTTTTAAATAATATACTTACCAAACTGGAAAACCTAAAAGAACGGATTGCCTTATTAAAGCAGGGATGAAATACTAAAGTTAAATAGAGGCAAGAAAAACTACTTGTATAGTTTCAAAATCCCTAGTTATGACGGAAACAGAAATTAATTTTTCCAATCAAATAAAGCCAAGAATGAGATGAGTTTAGGGCAAAATTCTATCAAGTCACCAAGGAATTCATGACAATTCTCTTCAAATGAGTCTGCAAAATAGAAATTAAAAAATACATTCCTTATCAGTGAGTGCATATTATGTGTGTTCTTTTGTGACTGAGTTACTTCACTCAGGATGATATTTTCTAGTTCCATTCATTTGCCTAAGAATTTTATGAAGTCATTGTTTATTATAGCTGAGTAGTACTCTGTTGTGTAAGTGTATCACATTATCTGTATCCATTTCTCTGTTGAAGGACATCTGGGTTATTTCCAGCTTCTGGCTATTATAAATAAGGCTGCTATGAACAAAGTGGAGCATGTGTCCTTGCTATATGTTGGAGCATCTTCTGGGTATACACCCAGGAGCGATATAGCTACCCAAAAGCTCAGAATACCCAAGATACAATTCACAGACCACATGAAGCTCATGAAGGAAGACCAAAGTATGGATGCTTTGGTCCTTCATAGAAGGGGAAACAAAATATTCATGGGAGGAAATAGGAGACAAAGTGTGAAACAGAGACTGAAGGAAAGGCCATCCAGAGACTGCCCCACCTGGAGATCTATCCCATATACAGTCAGCAAACTCAGACACTATTGTGTTCTGTTGTAGCATGCTCATGTGTTCATTGTTGGGTTGATTGTGGGTCTCATGTCGGCTGCCCCTAAGGGGCTAGAGCCGTGGCTCAGAGATACAGAGGCACAGGAATTTGTGTTCACTCCATGCCAGTGCTGGGCAGTCATCAGACTATGTGAAGTGGCAGGACTCTGCTCTGGGGGTGGATAACACAATCTGAGGTCTTGTGGGGACTGGAGCTCTTGAGTTGGGGGTCTGTGGGCCAAAAGACAGCTGAGAACCATTTGATTTTCAGGCCCTTGGGCTATCGGGTGCTGCTGAGAGGCTGCAAAAGGGTAAAGACAGGTCATATGGGCTAGAAAGGCTCGCAGCTGAAGAGGGGAGGGGGAAGCATGAGCTTTGTCTATGTCCCATAGGGATGAGACTCTTGGTCATGGAGACTTTCTTGGCTGGCTCTCTGTGGCTGGAACGTAGAGAGGTTCGCAGTGGGAAACTAGGTGGCATCTTGGTAGTTGAAAACCTTCTCCATGGTTCCCCACAGTGGTTGCCAAAGAAGACAGATAGTCCATGGTCTTAAAATGTTTATTGTCATGGCAGAAAATGGATGAAACTATACCCTGGTATTCTCAGAAGGTAGGGGAAGGCTGAGGTTAAATACCTTTTGCAAGGAGGAGGGTCTGGAAAGGAATGCTTAATTGGCTATATCCTCTGGCCTTTAGGTATCTCATTAATATGGAGATCTATCTTGAGGCTCTGTGGCCTGTAGCCATGCCCTCTACCTATGGAGGGGCTAGTAGGGGCATTGTCCTGAAAGGCACAGATCAATCAAGGTCTTCGGTCTCATGTCAGGAACCTGGAATCTGAGGGCATGGGGAAATGCATGCCATTCCTTGCAGGGAAACCTGTGAGGTCTCTAACCTGCAGGGTCTCCAGCCATCTCTAGCCAGTGCTCGACCAGAAACAATGCTGTCCTTTCACAGTTCTGCCCCACGTTTGGGGGCCACTTTGTCCAGGCCTGTTCGGGTCAGTCAGTCAACAGGGTCTAGCAAGAGAGAGAGTGGGGATGGAAGGGCAAGAGACGTGAAGAATGGAGACAAGAGGGTCTGATCAAGTCTCTCTCTCTATTGAAAGGAAATCCTGGGTATTTGTATCCTTTACCATGTGCCTTGCCCTCATGGACAAGCACAGCTGAAGACACTACGTCATGTACCTTATAGCGTGGATATAACGTGTGCCTTGCAGCTGGGGCACTAAACAGCAAAAGAAGATATGTGAGAAAAACAAGATGTTTATCAGAGTGTGCTCAGCTGTTGCAGGCTGTTGAAAACAAGTCTCTTGTCAGGGTATATGGCTCGAGATGGCTGCAAAGATGATAGCCACTTTCTGCTAGGACTTGGCTCCCAACACGGTCCTATAATTCCCCCATTTTTTTCTTTTTTAAAAGAGGCATACCTGGAGTGACTGTGTCATTTATAGTGAAAATTTTGGATGTGGTGAAAGTATCAAAAGAAAACACTACACAGGCTGTAGGAGTAGCATAATTAAGCCATAGGGTAAGGAGGTTGAGGGTGGGGGTTGGGAAGGCAAGGGATCAGTGAACCAATTAAACCAATTGTTCCATGGGTTGTACAGTTTGAGAGTAATAACATCTGATTAATCTAGATAGGCGTTATGTTTTTCCTTAATAACATATAACTTTCCCCAAGTTCAGTAGCCATTTGACTTTGGCAAGAGAGTACATCTGTAGCTGGAAGGTCTACGTCTTGTATTCTGTAGGACTCAGCACATGTCTCTGGATCTCAGTGTGTGTCTCTGTAGACTTCAGTCAGATGAAGTGTCTGAAGAAAGGAGTTAGTTGTCCCAGACATGTGCCAGGAGATGGAGTTATCTCTGCTGGATTTTTGAGAGCAACACTGTCCTCTTTCTTTGGATAAACCTGTAGGGTGATCACAACAGGGGAGCAGAACCACCGCAAGGTGATGTCTTCATAGGGTGGGTACCAAGTACTAAGCTACTTGGGAGCAGCACATTATAGTCTGCCATTATGATCTTAGAAAAGCAAGGTTGTTTGAGGAGATTAGTCTTGGAAAGCATCCTTTAAGTCTGCTTTGGATAGCTGAGGAAGAAAAACATGCTTATTATGTACTTGGGATAGGCAGCAACAGTTTGTCTGTAAAAGGAAACTCGTTATTTAAGGATTGAATAACAGTGATCAACATAGTTGATTTGACCTGTGGAAGTAGATTAGATGACTTTTGAACCTTAAAAAAATCTAAAGTTGAAAAATCTCCCTAATGCTAGGGAGAAAAGGTGTCAGGCTGTAGACATCCTGGGTTGACATGGGCCTGGAACCCTGAGACTGCAGGTGTTTGGCCATGCCCCCAGAACCCAGGGCCCTGACACGCGGTCCCATCTCCATTTAACCTATACCATAAGTCACATAAGACATAGGTAGAGGGCATGACTAACAGGCCTCTGCCTAGAGAGATTTACATATTAGTAAGGCCGGGGGGCCTAGATAATTAAGTTATTCCTCCCTGGTCCCTCCTCCTTCCCACTCTCTATATAAGTCAGCTCTTCCCAGACTCTTGAGGGCGCACATCCAGATCCAACCACCATCATGGACAATAAAACTTTCATCTCTTGGATTCCACGTGTCTTCTGGCCCTGGGACTTTCTTGCATATGTGGGAATCTGCCCTCGGGAAGGCCCCTGGGACTCCACTGCCATGCCTGCCCATGGGCCACCTACTCTGCTGCCGGACTGGCCTGCAGGCCACTTCTGCTGCCGCTCCGGCACTCTGCCACCACAGCCAGTCTGCTGGCTGGCCTGAGCCACACATACACATCCCACCCCGCGCTTTCAAGCTTTTTTCACATCAAAAAGGAAATATTTAAATAAGCAAGCAAGAAAATTTTGAGTTGAAAACCATGAACATTGTTTCAGGAATTCCTGATAGGGAGAACAAGCATTTAAAAACTTGGGTTAAGGGTCTCAGGTGAGTTTCTCCATTGTCTTTGGTGGGTTTGGATGCAGTGGGGGAGCAGCCTGCTCTGCCATGTGGTGGCTGTGTGCTCTAGCAAAAAGGTCTCTTGTATTTCCTGTTTGTTTTTTCTTAGCCGGTAAATCCTAAATGTAGAGTAGAAGAAAGGCCAACCTTAAAGAAAAGCTCAAAGGAAGAAGTATAGAGGCTTGATAGGACAGTCAGGGCCAGAAGGAGTGAAAGGTGACACCTGTAACTCTGTTCTGTGTTTTTAGCCAAAGCAATGGCAGTAGCCAGCAAGCTAGTGCAACCCGAAGGGGACCTTTGGCAACCCCAGGCTTGGACCCCTGGCAGACAAAGGAAGCAGATTCTTCAGGGAAAAGGCTGTTGTCTGACAGGCAGCTCTATTAGCTATGTAGGAGCCCTTGTTGTGGGGCTGGGGGAGGGGCAGAGAGTGGAGGCTAGTTACCACCTAAGTGGAGCAACTTTAAGTCTAAAATGAGATTTGAAGAGTCAAAAGGAAGAAGCTGGCCAGGAACGCATGAAGAGGGAAAGAGAAAGAGAGAGAGAGGAGAGAGAAGGCCTAGTCTTTTCAACTACACCAGGAGTTACTCATTGTCCTTGAGTTCCAGGGAGTGGGTCTTTGTGGGCTTCCAGCTGGGAGTATACTTAAAGCTGGTTTTGTCTGCATCCTCCACCAATTGTGGGGCTGAAGGATGCATGTGTCCTGTTTTGTTAAATTATGGGTCCCCTGTCTCCTCCTTCAAGGGTCTAGGGCCTCGGCTAAGAAAGGCAGAGGTGCTGGAAGTTGATTTGGTTCACTCCACACTGACACTGAGTGAATATCAGGCTATGAGAAGTCACAAGACTCCGTTCCAGGTAGGAGAACACAGTCTGAGGTCCCTCGGGGGTCAGAGCTCTTAAGTTGGGGGTCTATGGGCCAAAAGGTGGCTGGAAACCCTTTGGTTTTCAAGCCTTTGGGGTCTCAGGTACCTCTGGGAAGCTGCAGACGGGCCAACTGAAGTGGGGGCATAATGGGTAGATTAGCCTGCAGCTGAAGGGGGAAGGGGGAGAAGCTCTGGCTGGGTCCCGTGGAGATGAGACTCTTGGTTGTGGAGACTCACTTAGCTGGGTCTCCGTGGCTGGAACGTAGAGAGGTCGGCAGTGGAAGATAAGAAAACCTTCATGGTTCCCCACAGTGGTTGCCAAAGAAGACAGATAGTCCATGGTCTTAAAATGTTTATTGTCATGGCAGAAATTGGATGAAATTATACCCTGGTATTCTCAGGGCAGGCCTGAGGTTAAATACCTTTTGCAAGGAGGAGGATCTGGAAAGGAATGTTTAATTGGCTATGCCCTCTGACCTTTAGGTATCTCATTAATATGGAGATCTATCTTGAGGCTCTGTGGCCTGTAGTCATGCCCTCTACCTATGGAGGGGCTAGTAGGGGTATTGTCCTACGTGCCTGAAAGGCACAGATCAATCGAGGTCTTTGGTCTCATGTCAGGAGCCTGGAGTCTGGGAGCATGGTAAAATACATGGGGACCTTTGCAGGGAATACTGTGGGGTTTCTAACCTGTGGGGTCTCTGGCCATCTCCAGCCGGTGCTCGACGAGAAATCATGTTGCCCTTTCACAGTCCTACACTATTGTGGATGCCAAGAATTTCTTGCTGACAGGAGCCTGATATAGCTGTCTCCTGAAAGGCTCTGCCAGAGCTTGACAAATACAGAGGCAAAGGCTCATAGCCAACCATTGGACTCAGCAAGAGGTCTCCAATGGAGGAGTTAGAGAAAGGACTGAAGGAGCTGAAGGGGTTTGCAACCCCATAGGAAGAACAAAAGTATCAACCAACCAGACCCTCCAGAGCTCCCAGGGACTAAGCTATCAAACAAGGAGTACACATTTAAGGAACCATGGCTCCAGCAGCATATGTAGCAGAGGATGTTGGGAATATGAGGGCAGGGAGGCAGGAGTGGGTGGGTGGGTGAACACCCTCATTTGTCAGGGGCAGCCCTGCTTATACACTGAAGGCCTAGAATCAGCAATAAGCCTGACATACATCCCTGCTAGCACCAAGTCTTGAGTCTCTGGAAAAACACTGAAACAGATGGCTATAAGATATTGTAAACAGGCAGCTTTGGTGGAAATTTACCAGCCTGGATAAGAACTAGTAGTCATAGACCTTGTAGATCGGTAACCTTGGTGGATAGTATCAACTTAGATAAGGACACATGAATCATAGGCAGAGTCATAGTGATCTGTCCCCTGAACCTTCACCCAGCTGACACTCTGTTCTGAAAGATATCTGTACTCCCCATGAATACCTACACTCCTGTGTCATCCCCTTCCCCACATCCTGCCTTTTTGTGTATATAACCAGTGTATAAAAAAGTAAAAATTACGATTTGATCAGCCTATACACAAGCCATGTTTTCTTTGCGCTCACCCGTTTTTTTTTCCCCTATTCTCTCTTAGGTGATCTCCCCGGACCCTGTTTAATGCCCTGCTGGACAGGACACTCATTGAAGCAGGGGGAGGGGACATGGGAACTTAAGAAAAAATGGAGCCCAGCGGCAATGTAATGGCAGTGCGGAATGTCACTCCAGGCTAGTTGCCTGTAGCTACTTTCTGCACAAGGCCAGCCAGCCAGCAACCCGCAGCCTAGGTGGTGCAGGAGGATTCTCCTGCTGCTCCTGGTGGCTACCACTAGAAGCCTGGTGCTCTGAAAGTTAGCAAGTCAAGTAACAGGGTTTCAGGAGAGCTTGAAATCCTCACAGTAATGGTGGAGAAGTGGTCCTGGGACCTCTGGCGTCTATGATGTATGGCAAGCTGCTTTGCCTGGAGCCAGACCCAGGGCCAGGACAAGGTCTGCCCCTTTCTGCTAGCAACCAGGATTCCTGAAATTACAAACATGCATACTTTTCCTGCCCCACAGGGGGTACTTCCAAGGCAGGATCTGAGCAATTGGCAACCTGGACCCTATATCCATTCTTGTACCCCACTGGTATGGCAGGATCCTTGCTCCAGGATGACAGCCTACTGACAAACTGCCTGCTCTACCACCCTCCAACAGAAAACTCTGAAAAGATACAAGACTCCAGTGAGCTTCTGCCCTTTGGTCCCCAGGCTCATGCATACTCAGGCCCACCTCTGGCAGCCCCTAAGCCTGTCTACTGCAGGCCTTTGTGTTACAGACTCTCCACTTGCCTCAAAGATGGGGGAACAAAGACACCATTGGTGAATAGACCCTGGTGACTGGACCCCTGATACCTTCTGCTGACCCATCTTGTTCTCTAGCTAGAGCTCCTGGCAAGGGCCAGCCCCTAAATGGGACACTGTTGAGTGGGCTACCATCTGGGGAACCTGGGAAGGACTCCTCCCTGACTTTTTTCCCATGCCGAGCATTCTTAGAGAAGTATCAAACTATCCAAAACACAGGTTTCCTGCCTTTCAAGTACACTGGTTATTATTCTAGGGATCACAAGCAAGCAATGACTGAGGGAAATTCCAGTTCTTGGACCCAGCTTGCCCAACCCCTAGGATCACCTTGCCAGGATGCCACTATCCACTGCCTCCACCTCCACAGGCCTTGCTCTGCCTTGCATCACCCAGAAAAACAGGAAATCCATGGTTCTTTGCTCACACTACCGCCTCTCGGAGCCCACAAGTGTACTGTGTACCAAGCTGGTGTGCTGAGCAGCCCCTACCTGAGGCAACAGGCAGCCCAAACTCCATACATGCTCCCTGTTTGGGAAGACAGTTATCCCTATTCCTCTGCACCCCTCCCAGCACCTTCACTAGGGCTCAAGCCAGAGCCCCCTCTTACCCCAGGTGCCCACTGGACTTTGTCCCCCAAACTCTGGGTTTTCCTTATGCCACAGATGACCTCTCTCTATATGGGGCATCCCCAGGGCTTGAGGGAACACTACCTTCCCATTCTGAGAACAGTATACAGCCTGTGCCACAACCCACTACCTTCCAGTGAATATGCCAGACTTTCCCATCTAGCCAGCCATGCTCTGAGCCCATGAGACCTGCAGAGAAGCCAACACCAAAAGCTCAAGAGAAGATGTGTCTGCCCAGCTGCAAGAAAGAGCAACTCCAGCCCAGGCCCCATGAGCATCCTGAGGTACCTATTGCTATCTGAGATAGTCCAATTCCTGGCACTTCACCAGCACTGCACCCCTGTGCCAAGGAGCACCAGTCAGTTCCACAGAAGGATGCTAGGCCTCCGAGCTCTCCACCAATGCCTGTGATTGACAACATTTTTAGTCTGGCCCCCTACTGTGACTACCTTCATGTACAGACCCCAGATCCCACAACTGAGCAGGACTCAGCTCCAGCTGCCAGCAGGAGCTGAGACAAAGATGGCAAGGGGGACTTGCCTGTTCAGGATAGGGCCTCTAGGTCTCACTGCACTCTTCTTGAGGAAGTAGCTCTGGACTTCAGTGTGAAGAAGTCGATGGCAGAGGGTGTCTCTGTCAAGGTCTCTAGTCCTGAGATGTATGATAAGCCCACTGAAGCTGTGGATGGGCCAGGTATAGAAAACACAGTGTTGAGTCTGCCTGGCCTAAAAAAGATGGTCACAGAAATACCTGAAGTAACTGCAGAAGCCACACCAAGGATCAACTTCCACAGCTCTGTGGCCTTCATGTTCTGAAAATTCAATATACTTGATCCTGCACCCTTACCTGCAGCAATTGTCCCATCCCCTCCTGCCCCTGCACCTGCACCTACACCTGTACCTGTGCCTGCCCCTGCACAGCCTGCACCTAACCCCCAATCTGTGCCCATGAGACTGCAGATTCTCATTTAGTCTTTGCCCATGGCATTCTTCAACCTGGCCCTGCCTAGCCCACCAGCCATAGCCTTGGCTTCCTTGGTTCCCGCCTCTGCTCCACCTCCTTCATCAGCTCCTGCTCCAGCCTCTGCTCAAGTTCCCACTGCAGCCCCAGTGGACTCTCCTGAACAGTACTTTACAGGGCTGCACACATCCCTCTGTGGTGCCATCTCAGGCTCTGTGGTCCATTCTCCACCAAAGAAACAGCGTGAACGGTTTGAGACAACTGAACCATGGGGCCAGGCTGCCTGGCAGGACTGCCAGGTCGTTCAGGGACTACTAAGCCAACTGTTGTTCCAGCTGCAGAAGTTCATGTGCGCACGCCAGTGCCCTTTCCCTCATATAGTACAGGCTGATGCCATCTTTGTGCCCATCCATCTGGTGAAGGAGCATCTCTTTCCAAAGCTGCCACTGGCCTCTGTGGACCACATGTGGCAGGACTACAGTATGGAACTATGGCCCACCACTCTGTTGAAGGAGCGTGTGCTGTGTGAATGTCTCCTACACAGCTGCACCTCACTCATGCATCTCACTGTGTCAGCTACCTGACATCTACCCTGACCTGCTAGGACTACAATGGCATGACTTTATATGCTGCTAGCTGGGTGGCTTTGACAATGAAGCCAGAAATTTATCTCCATCAGAACCCATTGTGACCACAGATGAGCTAGAAAGACAAACCCTGGCTGGGAAGTTGCCAGTCCCCAAGGTCAAGAAGCCAGGGAGGAAGCCACAAATGCCTGGCCCCAAGAAAACAGAGACAACCATTGGGGAATATAATTCCTCACCAAACTCTGGTGCCAGCACCAGCCTACCAGGTTCCACCTTGAGGACCCACAAAAAAAGAGGAAATTACTTTTGAAATCATAGCTAATGCAATATCTGATGACTATAGCAAAGACACTTGTTTGAAAAAGGAAAAAAATACTTGTGTACTTGAAGGAAAGAAAGATGTTCCACTTTAAGAGCAAAATGTCCTCAATGTTGTGTTTGAAGCCACTTGGCCTTCAAGAAACCTCTTAGATAAAGACACAAATTATATATTGAAAGACACTGTGATGTTTTCTTTTGAATAAATACAAATTGACCTTTTATCTTTCTGTGTCTTATTTAAACTGTGTAACTTTCTTGATAGTCTTAGTTAATGTTTTGGTTGCTATGATAAAGCACAATGGCCAGAATCAACTTCCAGAGGAAATAGTTTGATGCCTTACAATCACACATCACCAAAACCAATGAGAGCAGGCACTCAGGCCTGAAACAAAGGCAGGAATTGATTGCAGCAGATGCCAAGGATAATCATTGATTACTGATTTGACCATCTCCAACCCCATGACTTGATCAACCTGCACTTTATATCATCTACTAACAGAACCCCAGATTTACCAATGCCCAAGTTTTGCCATGCCTTTCAATATCATTCATTAAACAAGAAAATGTCCTATATACTTAACTACAGACAATCTCATGGAGGGACTTCATTAATTGAGGTTCTTCATCACAGATAACTCTTAAATTACTTCAAAATGACTTAAAACTATGTAAATTTATACAGTTGTACTAGTTCTTATGATAAGACTTTGAGAACATGTCATACTATAAGCATATCCTTAAAATGAACCAAAGAGGAGCGATGAGCAGTAAATGGAGATAAGGAAAAGCTCCATAATGTACATGTATAATAAACAACAAAGAAAATCCACTAATATTCTTGGTTTAAAATCTAATTTAAATTGCCTAATAGGGGATAGAGGGATTACTCAATGGTTAAGAGCACTAGATACTCTTCCAGGGAATATGGTTTGAATTCCCAGAACCAGCTCGGCAGCTCACAGCTGACTGTAGCAACAGTTACAGGGATTTAGACACCATCTTCTCCCCTCCATGAACACTGTACATATAGTCAGGCTAACACTCAAAAACAAAAATAAATTCTCAAACAAAACTAAATGATTAATATAAGCCACCATAAATAAGTAGAACTATCTTTGATCTGGAAGAGTATAGTAGTAGAAGATTGAGCAAAGCACCTGAGGGATTCAGTGATCTTCAATCATACATGTTTGTTTGATGGATGATTATTGGACCTGAAAGCATCCAAGGCACACACCTGTAATTAGCAGCCTCACAAAGATACTCATGAAAATCTATTTAAAATAAGTTTCTTCTCTGTAGTCAAAAGTCCCTATACATAAGGATGTAATGCTCTGTTGATGCCAGGATTTGTGGGATTATTCTGAATGCCCCTCTGTCTTTTATGGAAATCTACTAACATTTCTGATGAATGGCTTTCTAGAAACAATGCTAAGATCCTCTGTGGACAAGGCTAGTCTTCCAAGTCATCAAGCTGTGAGTATCTGCACTGCCATCTGGGCTTGATCTTCTGGTATACCTGAACCATCCTCAGTAAGCAGTGAAACTGAAGTTGTTGACCATGTTATCATATCACCACTAAAGTACTGGGCAATGCTAGTATTCAACTTTCAGATCAAGTGGTTTGAATTAGCATCTTTTAATTATACTTCAATAATTTGATAATATCCAAAAATCATGTATTCTTTAATTTTTTTCTATGAATGTATCAGGGTCATGCTACCTCTAGTAGTGTGGTGCAGGGCCAATGGGAAGGGGAAGAGTGAGATGCAGCATAGGATGAGGGTTAGTAGGATGCTCCTAGAGTGGCTTCTGCTGTTCAGCCTTATAGGGGAACATATAAAACAATCTCCTGTCTCTAGAAATGTTTACTCAATGGGCCAAATGTGTACCTGTCTCTAAGGTATTAGAGTTGACAGAATATACAGAAATAATTATCAAGAGATAGTCTACATTTCACCTCCTACTATTACATGCCAATACTACAATATTGGAAGAAAGAAAGAAAAGAAAGAAAGAAAGAAAGAAAGAAAGAAAGAAAGAAAGAAAGAAAGAAAGAAAGGAAAGAAAGAAAGAAAGAAAGAAAGGAAGGAAGGAAGGAAGGAAAGAAAGAAAGGAAAGAAAGAAAGGAAGGAAGGAAGGAAGGAAGGAAGGAAGGAAGGAAGGAAGGAAGGAAGGAAGGAAGGAAAGAAAGAAAGAAAGAAAGAAAGAAAGAAAGAAAGAGAGAAGAAAAAAGGAAGGAAGGAAGGAAGGAAGGAAGGAAGGAAGGAAGGAAGGAAGGAAGCTTCCAGAACTCAATAGATGACAATCAGGATCAATTACCTAGAGTAAGCTGTGGAAATCAATAGGGAGTACATCAAGATTCAGGTACAGGAAATTGAAAGACAAGGTACTTTGCAGAAAAATTATAGTGTGGCTCTTATGTAGAAATGGGCATAATGTTTTTCTCTATATGTGACCAACATGGCAGCTTCCACAGCCTTGGATAGACTAAGTAAAACAACATTTGATAGCTAATAATGTACCATGGAAATAAATGTGACTTGAAAAGCATTGTTCATGGCACACAAACAAACAAAATCAGCTAATATGCAGTATATGGTGGCCCATAGCTTTAACCCCAGTACCTGGGAGCAAGAGGCTGGCCTATATCTATAAGTTCTAGGCAAGAATGGTCTACAGAGAAATGTCCTGAAAATCAAAAGGTACATAGAGAGACTCAGTCTCATTTTTAAAAGTAATAAAGAGGAAGACTTCTTCTGACATATACAGCAGGTTTTTGTATGAGATCTGTGCTAAAAACCACAATAGTGATTGTTCCCTTATGATCAACTTGAAACAAAGTAGAGTCAGTAGGAAAGCAGGAACTTCAGTTGAGTAACTGCCTTGATCAAACTGGATTAATGCTTGATGAGAGAGGGACCAGTCCACTCTACACAGTGCCACCATTTGGGAGGTAGTCATGGGTTGTTTAAGAAAACATTCTGAGCAAGCCATGGGGAGAAATCTAGTAAGCAGGTTCTTACTTTTGCTCACTTGAGTTTCTGCTCTGATTTCACTCAATGATTGACTATAATGGGAATATATAACCTAAATATGTATTTTATACCAAGTTTCTCTTGTTTCATTGTGTTAATCACAGCAACAGAAAGGCAAAGGAAGACATCAATGACTGTTTAGAAGTTGTCTTTATGTCATTGGATCATATGATGGAAAGAAACACAAACCATTAATGCTTAGTCAACTCTTGAAGACAGAATTAGCCTGCAGTACCATACTGATATTTAAAAAAGATCTTGGTTATTAAGGATTTGATTCCAACTAGACACTTCTGAAGTCTGACAATGATGAGATGTTGGGCTGTAGTAGGACGTCCTGGGGTGTTTGGCCACACCCCCAGAACCCAGGGACCTAACACGCAGTCTCATCTCCATTTCACCTGTATGGTCAGTCAAGTAAGGCACAGGTAGAGGGCATGACTAACAGGCCTCTGCCTCGAGATTTACATATTAATGAATTACCTAAAGGCTGGTGGACATAGCTAACTAAGTCTTCCCCTCCCTAGCTCCTCCTCTTTCCCACCCCCCAGTATAAGGGAGCTCCTCCTGGCATTTGCCGGGGCATGCACATTAGATCCAACTTCCACAGCAAGACCAATAAAACTTCCATCTCTTCATTCCATGTGTCTCCCGGAAACTTTGGACTTTCTTGCGTATGTGGGAAACCAGCCCATGGGAAAAGCCTCTCCACTCTCCCGCCACAGTGGCCCACAGGACTCCCTCCCCTGCTGCTGCAGTCTGTGCTTGGTCCCTGCACCTCTGCTCCCAGAACTCTGCCGCAGCCATGACACGAGGGTGGGGCCGAGCCACCCCGCCCGCTCCAAGTTCATAACATGAGATATAAGATAAAATTTTAAGTAAAGAGGGTCATCCTGAAGCTGTTACCATTGTAATCCTCTTTAATATCTCATATCTACTTAATCAAGTTTGTCACTATCACAAAACAAAGGAAAACACTGATCTTCAGTTGTATTAATAAATAAGAAAAGATAGAGTGACCCAGGCTACCTTTACAGTAAGAGACAGATGAAAGTGGCCATAAATGAGCATAATGCATCCATAAGATTCAGTCATGGTTCCACCATGTTCCTGGGACTTTAAAGGAAATACTACCTCAAACACACTGGCTTATGTGTAAATCAGGCCTGAAAGTAAAAAGAAATACTTAATATGGTAGTTTATGTTTTACTGTGGTATCTTTAAGCACTGAAAAACTAGTTTTAAAAATTCAGTGAGCTCTGGGCTGGAGCAGACACAGAGTCGGTCTGCTCCCGTCCTGTTGAGAAACTGAATCCTGAGTCATCCAGGAGCCACTGCACTCAGAGCAG
>NW_021604772.1:301722-359201 GCF_004785775.1 Grammomys surdaster | reverse complement strand
AAACTGAATCCTGAGTCATCCAGGAGCCACTGCACTCAGAGCAGCTGACACAGAGTCGGTCTGCTCCTGTCCTGTTGAGAAACTGAATCCTGAGTCATCCAGGAGCCACTGCACTCAGAGCAGCTGGAGCCACTGCACTCAGAGCACCTGAAACTGAATCCTGAGTCATCGAGGACCCACTGCACTCAGAGCAGAAGGATTCCCAGATCCAAGAGGTGGCCTGAGTCCCAGGAGTTATTCCACCCAGGAGATTAGGAGCATAAGACCACAGAGACCTCTGGACTCTGAGGAGCTCTGCAATAAGCAAGATAACTGGAAATACAGACTCCAGTTTTACACAGTGAGGGCAGGTACCACTAGAGTTAACCAGATGGCGAAAGGCAAGTGCAAGAACATAAGCAACGGAAACCAACGTTTCTTGGCATCATCAGTGCCCAATTCTCCAATATAGCAAGCCCTGAACACCCCTTCACACCTGAAAAGCAGGATTCAGAATTAAAATCACTTCTCATGATGATGATAGAGGATTATAAGAAGGAATTAAGTAACTCCCTTAAAGAAATACAGGAGAGTACAAGTAAACAGATAGAAGCCCTTAAAGAGGAATCACAGAAATCCTTTAAAGAAATGGAAGAAAACACAAAGAAGGAATTAAACAAAAACATTCAGGATCTGAAACTAGAAATAGAAACAATAAAGAAAGTTCAAAGGGAGACAACCATGGAGATAGAAAACCTAAGAAAGAGATCAGGAGTCACAGACGCAAGCATCACCAACCGAATACAAGAGATAGAAGAGAGAATCTCAAATGCAGAAGATACGGTGGAAAATATTGACACAGTTGTCAAAGAAAATGCAAAACGCAAAAAACTCCTAACTCAAAACATCCAGGAAATCCAGGACACAATGAGAAGACCAAACCTAAGGATAATAGGTATAGATGAGAATGAAGATTCTCAACTTAAAGGGCCAGTAAATATCTTCAACAAAATTATTGAGGAAAACTTCCCTAACCTAAAGAACAAGATGCCCATAAACATACAAGAAGCCTACAGAACACCAAATAGACTAGACCAGAAAAGAAATACCTCCCGTCACATAATAATCAAAACATCAGATGCACAAAACAAAGAAAAAATACTAAAAGCAGTAAGGGAAAAAGGTCAAGTAACATACAAAGGCAGACCTATAAGAATTACACCAGACTTCTCACCAGAGACTATAAAAGCCAGAAGAGCCTGGACTGACATCATACAGACACTCAGAGAACACAATTGCCAGCCCAGATTACTATACCCAGCAAAACTCTCAATCACTATAGATGGTGAAACCAAGATATTCCATGACAAAACCAAATTTGCACAATATCTTCCCACAAACCCAGCACTTCAAAGGATAATTGATGGAAAATGCCAACACAAGGAGGGAAACTACAACCTAGGAAAAGCAAGTAAGTAATCTTCCAACAACCCCCAAAAAAGATACAAATATAACTTTACCTCTAATAACAAAAATAACAGGAAGCAACAATCATTTTTCCTTAATATCTCTTAACATCAATGGTCTCAATTCCCCAATAAAAAGACGCAGACTATCAGACTGGATACACAAACAAGACCCAGAATTTTGCTGCATACAAGAAACGCACCTCAGTGACAAAGACAGACACTACCTCAGAATAAAAGGGTGGAAAACAATTTTTCAAGCCAATGGTCCCAAGAAACAAGCTGGAGTAGCCATTCTAATATCAAATAAAATCGACTTTCATCCAAAATTAATCAAAAAAGATAAGGAAGGACACTTCATACTCATCAAAGGAAAAATCTACCAAGGTGAACTCTCAATTCTGAACATCTATGCTCCAAATGCAAGGGCACCTACATACATAAAAGAAACTTTACTAAAGCTCAAAACACACATTACACCTCACACAATAATAGTGGGGGATTTCAACACCCCACTGTCAGCAATGGACAGATCATGGAAACAGAAACTAAACAGAGACACTTTGAAATTAACAGAAGTTATGAACCAAATGGACTTAACAGACATCTATAGAACATTTCATCCTAAAACAAAAGAATATACCTTTTTCTCAGCACCTCATGGTACCTTCTCCAAAATAGACCATATAATTGGTCACAAAACAAGCCTCTACAGATACAAAAAGATTGAAATAATCCCTTGCATCTTATCAGATCACCACGGACTAAGACTGGTCTTTAATAATGACAAAAACAATGGAAAACCCACATACACATGGAAACTGAAAACTCTCTACTCAATGATGACTTGGTCAAGGGAGAAATAAAGAAAGAAATAAAAGACTTTTTAGAATTCAATGAAAATGAGGACACATCATACCAAAACTTGTGGGACTCCATGAAGGCAGTGCTAAGAGGAAAACTCATAGCTCTAAGTGCCTACAAAAAGAAACTGGAAAGAGCACACACTAACAAGTTGACTGCACAACTAAAAGCTCTAGAACAAAAAGAAGCAAATACACCCAGGAGGAGTAGAAGGCAGGAAATAATCAAACTCAGGGCTGAAATCAACCAAATAGAAACAGAAAGAACAATACAAAATATCAATAAAACCAGGAGTTGGTTCTTTGAGAAAATCAACAAGATAGATAAACCCTTAGCCAGATTAACCAGAGGGCACAGAGACAGTATCCAAATTAATAAAATCAGAACTGAAAAGGGAGACATAACAACAGAAACGGAAGAAATTCAAAAAATCATCAGATCCTACTACAAAGGCCTATACTCAACAAAACTGGAAAACCTGGATGAAATGGACAATTTCCTAGACAGATACCAGGTACCAAAGTTAAACCAGGAGCAGATAAACCATCTAAATAGTCCCATAACCCCTCAGGAAATAGCAGCAGTCATCAAAAGCCTCCCCACTAAAAAAAGCCCAGGACCAGATGGTTTTAGTGCTGAATTCTATCAGACCTTCAAGGAAGACCTAATACCAATTCTCTTCAAACTATTTCACAAAATAGAGACAGAAGGAACACTACCCAATTCGTTCTATGAAGCTACAATTACACTCATACCCAAACCCCACAAGGACCCGACAAAGAAAGAGAACTTCAGACCAATCTCCCTTATGAACATCGATGCAAAAATACTCAATAAAATTCTAGCAAACCGAATCCAAGACCACATCAAAACAATCATCCATCATGATCAAGTAGGTTTTATCCCAGGAATGCAGGGATGGTTCAATATTCGGAAATCCATCAATGTAATCCACTATATAAACAAACTTAAAGAAAAAAAACACATGATCATCTCACTAGATGCTGAGAAAGCATTTGACAAAATTCAACATCCCTTCATGATAAAAGTCTTGGAAAGATCAGGAATTCAAGGCCCCTACCTAAACATAGTAAAAGCAATTTACAGCAAACCAGTAGCCAACATCAAGCTAAATGGAGAGAAACTTGAAGCAATCCCACTAAGATCAGGGACTAGACAAGGCTGCCCACTCTCCCCCTACCTATTCAATATAGTACTGGAAGTCTTAGCCAGAGCAATTAGACAGCAAAAAGAAGTCAAAGGGATACAAATAGGAAAGGAAGAAGTCAAAATATCGCTATTTGCAGATGATATGATAGTATACTTAAGTGACCCCCAAACTTCCACCAGAGAACTCCTAAACCTGATAAACAACTTCAGCAAAGTGGCTGGTTATAAAATCAACTCAAACAAATCAGTAGCCTTCCTCTACATGAAAGATAAACAGACTGAAAAAGAAATTAGGGAAATGACACCCTTCACAATAGTTGCAAATAATATAAAATACCTTGGTGTGAATCTAACCAAGCAAGTGAAAGACCTGTATGACAAGAACTTCAAGTCTCTGAAGAAAGAAATTGAAGAAGATCTCAGAAGATGGAAAGATCTCCCATGCTCATGGATTGGCAGGATTAATATAATAAAAATGGCCATCTTGCCAAAAGCAATTTACAGATTCAATGCAATCCCCATTAAAATCCCAACTCAATTCTTCACAGAGTTAGAAAAGGAAATTCTCAAATTCATATGGAATAACAAAAAACCCAGGATAGCAAAAACTATTCTCAACAATAAAAGAACTTCTGGAGGAATTACCATCCCTGACCTCAAGCTGTACTACAGAGCAATAGTGATAAAAACTACCTGGTATTGGTACAGAGACAGGCAGGAAGATCAATGGAATAGAATTGAAGACCCAGAAATGAACCCACACTCCTATGGTCACTTGATCTTTGACAAAGGAGCTAAAACTGTCCAGTGGAAAAAGGACAGCATTTTCAACAAATGGTGCTGGTTCAACTGGAAGACAACATGTAGAAGAATGAAAATTGATCCATTCTTATCCCCTTGTACAAAGCTCAAGTCTATGTGGATAAAGGACCTCCACATAAAACCAGATACACTGAAACTAATAGAAGAGAAGGTGGGGAAAAGCCTCAAATACTTGGGCACAGGGGAAAAGTTCCTGAACAGAACACCAATGGCATATGCTCTAAGATCGAGAATTGACAAATGGGACTTCATAAAATTGCAAAGTTTCTGTAAGGCAAAGGACACTGTCAATAGGACAAAACGACAACCAACAAATTGGGAAAAGATCTTTACCAATCCTTCATCTGATAGAGGGCTAATATCCAATATATACAAAGAACTCAAGAAATTAGACTCCAGACAACCAAATAACCCTATTAAAAAATGGGGTATAGAGCTTAACAAAGAATTTTCAAAGGAAGAAACTCGAATGGCCGAGAAGCATCTAAAGAAATGTTCAGCATCCTTAGTCGTCAGGGAAATGCAAATCAAAACAACCCTGAGATTCCATCTCACACCAGTCAGAATGGCTAAGATTAAAAACTCAGGTGATAGTAGATGCTGGCGAGGGTGTGGAGAAAGAGGAACACTCCTCCATTGTTGGTGGGACTGCAAGATGGTGCAACCACTTTGGAAATCAGTCTGGCGGTTCCTCAGAAAATTGGACATAGCATTACCCGAGGATCCAGCTATACCACTCCTAGGCATATACCCAGAAGATGCTCGAACATATAACCAGGACATATGCTCAACTATGTTCATAGCAGCCTTATTTATAATAGCCAGGAGCTGGAAAGAACCCAGATGTCCTTCAACTGAGGAATGGATTCAAAAAATGTGGTATATTTACACAATGGAGTATTACTCAGCTATTAAAAACAATGAATTCGAGAGGTTCCTAGGTAAATGGATGGAACTAGAAATTATCATCCTGAGTGAGGTAAGCCAATCACAAAAGAAGACACATGGTATTCACTCACTGATTATTGGATATTAGCCTAGAACCTTGAAATGCCCAAGATGCAACTCACAGGCCACATGAAGCCCATAAAGAAGGAAGACCAAGTGAGGGTGATTCGGTCCTTCTTAGAAGGAGCAACAAAATACTCAAAGGAGCAAATATGGAGACAAAGTGAGGGACAGAAACTGAAGGAGGGGCCGTCTCAAGACCACCCCACCTGAGTATCTATCCCATGTGCAACCACCAAAGGTAGATGCTGATGTGGAAGACAGGAAGTGCATGCTGATAAGAGCCTGATATGGATATCTCCTCAGAGGCCTTCAAGAGTCAGACATATTCAGAGGCAGATGCTCACAACTAGCCATTGAACTGATCATGGGGTTCTCAATAGAGGAGTTAGAGTGAAGACTGAAGGAGCTGAAAGGGTTTGTGGCACCATGAGGAGAGCAACAATACCAACCAACCACAGCTCCCAGGGTCTAAACCACCAGCCTGGGAGCACTTAGAGGGGGATCCAGGGCTTCAGCTGAATATGTAAAAGTGAAGGGCCCTGCTGGGCATAGGTGGAAGAAGAGAACCTTGACCTCATGAAGGCTGGATGCCCCAGGGGGTGGGAATTTTGAGGGTGGGGAGGTGGGAGTGGGGGGGTGTAGATAGAGGTTACATCCACAGAGAAGAAGGAGGAGGGGCGAGGGGATTGGGGGTTCCGAGGGGGTGGTGGGGGATGGGGTAAGGGGACAACATAGGAAATGTAAATAAATCATCCAATAAAAAAAAAATTCAGTGAATTAGTATAGATGGTGCATGAAATGGCCACCTCTTGTAACCAGGCAGGACTCCCAGTAGAGGGATACGGACAACAACCCACAAACACTTCCACCTATAATATGTCCTGACTACAAAATGTGCAGGGACAAAGATTGAGCAGAGGCAGGGAGAACAATTAACCAATGACTGACCAAACTGAGACTTTAATGATGACTTTAATGTTAAGCTTGCAAATAGAATCCTAGCATACCTGTCCTCTGAGAGGCTCCACACAGCTCCAGACTGAAAAAGATGCAGAGGCCCACAGCCAAATATTGGATGGAACTCAGGGCATCTAGATGAAGAGTTGGGGGAGAGATTGAGGGACACAAAGAAGATAGGGACTACAGAAAGACCAACAATGTCACTTATCCTGGACAATTGGGGGCTCCCAGAGACTGAACCACTAACCAAAGAACAAGCATGGACTGGACCCAGGCCCCACACACGTATGGAGCAGATTTTCAATTTAGTCTTCATTCAGATCCCCCAACAAATGTTATAGGGGCTTTCCCTGAATCACTTGCCTGTATGTGGATTCTGTTCCCTAACTGATCTGGCTTCTAAAGTCTCCAGGGGAGAAAATGTGCCTAGTCCTGTAGTGACTTGATGTTCCAGTATAAAATGTTACCCAGGGGGACCTTCACCTTCTCAGATAGAGACCCAATGTGCCAGGGCAGGTTGGTACCCAAGGGAGAACTCCCCCTGTTCAGAGGAGAAGGGAAAAGGAAGGAGAGGGGCTGTGTGAGGGGGTACTGAAAAAAGAAGGAGGCTGATATAGGAATGTGAAGTGAATAAATTAATTAATGAATGAAAAACAGAATTGAAGGAATTTATTTTAATTATGACTTTTAGTTTACATATGAGATGTTTTAGAAATATCTTAGAAACTCTGAAAGAAACTACTCCAAAGACTAATGCAATTAGTAAGCCTATGTTCCTGCTGCCCCTTGTTTTTCTCCTCAGGCCAATCAACTCAAGGACTCCATGCTGCATTAAATTAGCATTTATTTGGAATGAACTTCTGAAGGCATACCTGAGGATGCTGTGAACTCACATTTCTGTGCTGCCATTGTGTGATCACATTTTTCAAATGCTTGGATTTTATGAACTCAAAGATTCTTCCTCAGTACTAAAAATAACTAAGTTCAATGTTGAGAAATCTTGTGTGACCATCCCTAAAGAAAGGAATACTTATAAAATTACCCAAAATATTTTATCTTGAATTTAAGATTTGCCACAAATAAAATAGTACTCTTAAATGTGAAGTTAATTACAGAAATGGAATGCAAGCCATGTATTTCAGCTAAGGTGTCCAACTTGACTGTTATAGAAAGCACATGATCCCTGGACTCTTTTTTTTTATTTTTTTATTGGTTATTTTCTTTATTTGCATTTCAAATGTTATTGCCCTTCCTGGTTTCCACTCTGAAAATCCCCTACCCCAACCCACTACCCCCTGCTTCTATGAGGGTGCTCCCACACCCACCCACCTACTTCTGCCTAACTGCCTTAGCATTCCCCTATGCTGGGGCATCAAGCCTTCACAGGATCAAAGGCAACCTCTCCCATTGAAGCCAGATAAGGCTATCCTCTGCTACATACATAGCTGGAGCCATGGGTGCCTCCATGTGGATTCTTTGGTTGGTGCTTTAGTCCCTAGGAGCTCTCACTAGGGTCTGGTTGATTGATACTGTTGTTCTTCCTATAGGGTTGCAAACCCATTCAGCTCCTTCAGTCCTTCTCCTAACTCCTCCATTGGGGTCCTCATGCTCAGTCTTATGGTTGGCTGGAAGCATCACATCCACATCTGTATTGGTAAGGCTCTGGCATAGCCTCTCAGGAGACATCTATATCAGGCTCCTGTCAGCAAGTGCTTCTTGGCATCAGTAATAGTGACTGGGTTTGGTGGCTGCGTATGGGATGAATCCCCAGGTGGGGTAGTCTCTGGATGGCCCTCCCTTCAGCCTCTGCTCCACTTTTTTTCCCTGTATTTCCTTTAGACAGGAGCAATTCTACATTAATATTTTGATAAGAGTGGGTGGCCCCATCCCTCAATGAGGGGCCATGTCTGACCTCTGGATGTGGTCTCTACAGTTTCTCACTCCTCTATATTGGGTATTTCAGGTAATGTCATCCCCATTGACTAAAGATGTTGAACATTCCTTTAGGTACTTCTCGGCTATTCATTATTCCTCAGGTGAGAGTTCTTTGTTTAGCTCTGTACCCCATTTTTAATAGGGTTATTTGGTTCTCTGGAGTCTAACTTCTTGAGTTCTTTGTATATATGGGATATTAGCCGTTTATTGGATATAGGGTTGGTAAAGATCTTTTCCCATTCTACAGGATGCCATTTTGTCCTATTGACAGTGTCCTTTGCCTCACAGAAGCTTTTTGGTTTTATGAGATACAATTTGTCAATAGTTGATCTTAGAGCTGGAGCCATTGATGTTTTTGTTCAGGAGGTTTTCCCTGTGCTGATGTGTTGAGGCTCTTTCCCAATTTCTCTTCAAATAGATTCAGTGTATGGTTTTATGAGGAGGTCTTTGATCCACTTAGACTTGAACTTTGTACCAGGAGATAAGAATGGGTCAATTTACATTCCTCTACATTTCAAAGGCCATTTAAGTCAGCACCATTCGTTAAATAAGTTTTTTTCTACTGGATGATTTTAGCTTCTTTATCAAAGATCAAGTTACCAAAGTTGTATGGGTTCATTTCTGGGTATTTAATTCATTTTAACATTTTATTATATATTTTATTAACTTAAATGGATGAATTTGGCAACTACATCATGTCATTTTGTAAACTTCATAACACCATTGTTCACAACCATAGTTCTTCTACTGATGTTATTTCTTCTTCCTTTTTTTTTTGCACTTTTGTTGGATATTTTCTTTATTTACATTTCTAAAGGTATTCCCTTTCTCAGGTTCCTCCCCCCAACTTCCCTCTACCCAATCTCCTGACCTGCTGCTTCTATGCATATTCCCCTACCCACCCACACCAGCCTCCCCTACCTCAAATTGCCCTACACTGGGGCATTCAGCCTTCACAGGACAAAGAGCCTCTCCTCCTATTGATACCTGACAAGGCCATTCTCTGCTACATATGTACCTGGAGCCATGGGTCCCTACATGTGTATTTTTGGTTGGTGGTTTAGTCCCTGGAAGCTCTGGCAGGTCTGGTTGGTTTATATTGTTGTTCTTCCTATGGGGTTGCAAAACTCTTCAGCTCCTTCAGTCCTTTCTCTAACTCCTCCATAGGGGATCCTGTGCTCAGTCCAATGGTTGGCTACTAGCATCCACTGCTGTATTTGTCAGGCTCTGACAGAGTCTCTTGGGAGACAATTAAATCAGGCTCTGACAGCATGCACTTCTTGGCATCCACAATAGTGTCTGGGTTTGTTGACTGTATATGGGGTGGACCCTCAGGAGGGGCACTCTCTGGATGATCCCTCCTCCAGTCTCTGCTCCACACATTATCTCCGTATTTGTTCCTGAGAGTATTTTGTTACTCCTTCTAAGAAGGACCAAAGAGCCCACACTTTGGTCTTTCTCCTTCATGAGCCTCATGTGGTCTGTGAATTGTATCTTGGGCATTGTGAGCTTTGGGGCTAATATACACTTATCAGTGAGTGCATACTATGTGTGTTCTTTTGTGATTGGGTTACCTCACTCAGGATATTTTCTAGTTCCATCCATTTCTTAGTTCCTAAGAATTTTATGAATTCATTGTTTTTAATAGCTGAGAAGTACTCCATTGTGGAAATGTACCACATTTTCTGTATTCATTCCTCTGTTGAGGGGCATCTGGGTTCTTTCCAGCTTCTGACTATTATAAATAAATAAGGTTACTATGAACATAGTGGAGCATATGTCCTTGTAATATGTTGGAGCATCTTCTGGGTATATGCTCAGGAGTGGTATAGCTGGGTACTCACATAGTACTATGTTCAATTTTCTGAGGAACCGCCAGACTGATTTCTAGAATGGTTGTACCAGCTTGCAATCCCACCAACAATGGAGGAGTATTTCTCTTTTTCCACATCCTCACAAGCATCTGATGTCACCTGAGTTTATGATCTTAGCCATTCTGCCCAGTGTGAGGTCGAATCTCAGGGTTGGTTTGATTTGCATTTCTCTGATGACTAAGGATGTTCAACATTTCTTTAGGTTCTAATCGGCCAATCCAGATTTTTTCAGTTGAAATTACTTTGTTTAGATTTATACCCCATCTTTAATAGGGTTAATTGATTCTCTAATGTCTAACTTCTTGAGCTCTTTGTATATATTGGATACTAGCCTTCTATCTGATGTAGGATTGGTAAAGATCTTTTCCCAATCTGTTGGTTGCTATTTTGTCCTATTGACAGTATCCTTTGCCTTACAGAAGCTTTGCAATTTTATAAGGTCCCATTAGTCAATACTTGATATTAGTATATAAGCCATTAGTGTTCTGTTCATGAAATTTTCCCCTGTGCCCATATGTTCGAAGCTCTTCCACAACTTTCTCCTCTATTAGTTTCAGTGTATCTGGTTTTATGTGGAGCTCCTTTATCCACTTGGACTTGAGTTTTTACAAGGAGATAAAAATGGTTTGATTTGCATTCTTCTACATGCTGAACCAGCACCATTTGTTGAAAATGTTGACTTTTTTCCATTGGATGGTTTTAGCTCCTTTGTCAAAAATCAAGAGATCACTGGTATATGGGTTCATTTCTGGGACTTCAGTTCTGTTCCATCAATCTTCCTGCCTGTCTCTGTGCCAATAGCATACAGTTTTTTCACTATTGCTCTGCAATACAGCATGAGATCAGGGACAGTGATTCCCCCAGAAGTTCGTTTATTGTTAAGAATAGTTTTCACTATCCTGGGTTTTTGGTTATTCAAAATGAATTTGGAAATTGCTCTTTTTAACCCTATGAAGAATTGAATTGGAATTTTGTTGGGGATTGTATTGAATCTGTAGGTTGCTTTATGGCAAGATGGCCATTTTTACTATATTAATTCTGCCAATCCATGAGCATTGATGATCTTTCCATCTTCTGAGATCTTCTTTGATCCCTGTAGTTCTTTCAGATAGGAACAATTATGGGTCAGAGTTTTGACTGTGGGATGGCAACCCCTTCCATCACTTGATGCTCTGCCTTCCTGTTGTAGGTAGGCTTAATAAGTTCCCTCTCCCTACTGTTAGGCATTTCATCTAAGGTGCCTCCCTTAGAGTCCTGAGAGTCTCTCAGCTCCCAGATCTCTGGTACATTCTGGAGGATCCCCCCAACCTCCTACCTCCCTGGGTTGCCTGTTTCCATTCTTTCTGCTGACCCTCAGGGTATCATCTCTTTTCCCCCACCTAATACCAAACCAGGTTCCCTCACCTAATACCAGATCAGGTTCCCCTCTCTGCCCCACCCCTGTCCACTTTCCCTCTATGGTCCCTTTTTCCCCACTTATGATTACTTATGATTGCTTTCTTCTCCCTCCCAAGTGGGACTAGGGCATCCTCACTTGGGTCCTTCAGCTCGTTGACATTTTTGAGTTCTGTGGACTGTGTCTTGGGTAATCTGTACTCTTTTATTTTTGGCTAATATTCACTTATTAGTGAGTATATGTCATGCATGTGCTTTTGGGTCTGAGTTTCATCACTCAGGATGATATTCCTTACTGACCAGAGAAATGCAAATCAAAACAATCCTGAGATTCCACCTTACACCATTCAGAATGGCTAAGAGCAAAATCTCATGTGACAGCACATGTTGGCAAGAATGTGGAGACAGAGGAACATTCCTCCATTGTTGGTAGGACTGCAAACTGGTACAACCACTCTGGAAATCAATCTGGAGGTTCCTCAGAATATTGGAAATAGATCTACCTGAAGACTTACCAATACTACTCTTAAGAATATACCCAAAAGATGCCCCACCATGCTACAGGGGCACGTGTTCCACTTTGTTCATAGTTGCCTTATTTGTGATAGCCAGAAGCTAGAAACAACCCAGATGTCCCACAACAGAAGAACTGATAGAGAAAACGTGGATCATTTACACAATAGAGTACTACTCAGCTATTAAGAATGAGGACATCCTGTGTTTTGCATGCAAATGGATGGAACTAGTAAATATTCTGAGTGAAGTATCTCTTGTATTTTTTGTGGGAGTTATTCATGTCCTTCTTAAAGTCTTCTATCATCATCATCATGAGAAGTTATTTTAGATCTGAGTCTTGCTTTTCTGATGTGATGGTGTATCCAGGACTTGCTATGGTTGGAGAACTGGGTTCTGATAACACCAAGTAACCTTGGTTTTTCTTGCTTATGATCTTATGCTTGCCTCTCGCCATTTGGTATCTTGCCCCAGCCCATGGGGCAGTGAACTAGGATCCAGAGGACATTCTATGCCTGTTATCCATAGGTTTGGTCTTTTCACTGTGTCCCGTATTTCCTGGATGTTTTATGTTAGGAGCTTTTTACATTTTCTTTGACTGTTGTGTCAATGTTTTCTATGGAATCTTCTATGCCTGAGATTCTCTCTTCTATTTCTTGTATTCTGTTGGTGATGCTTGCATCTATGACTCCTGATCTCTTTCCTAGGTTTTCTATCTCCAGGATTCTTTCCCTTTGTAATTTCTTTATTGTCTCTATTTCCATTTTTAGATCCTGGATGGTTTTGTTCAATTCTTTCACCTGTTTGGTTGTGTTTTCCTGTATTTCTTTAATAGATTTACATGGTTCCTCTTTAAAGGCTTCCACTTGTTTACCTGTGGGGAAATGATTAGCTCACGCATCGGCGCGGGTGTGGGTTCTTGAATCTTGTTGGGCTGTTGTGATTCCCATGGCTCCAAAGAGATTGGAGAGGAGGAATCTTGACTGAGTTTACTCCGCGCATGGCACCGGGCAGGTGCAGCAGGCCCCTGCCCAGTGGGGGAGTTCTCACTCAGTCTGGTAGTTCCACAGGGGCACAGAGCTCTTGGAATGGGAATCCCTGGGCCAGGAAGTGGTCTCAAACCCTTGGGCTCTCAGACTACTGAGAGGTCGTGGAAGGACCAAGACTGGGGTCATGTGGGCATGTGACCAGCTGACCCACAGCTAAGAGAAATGAGGGGGGAGAGAAGAAAGGCCCCCACAGCACCCTGCGGGAGAGACTCAGTTACTGTACTCGCATAGCAGACTCAGTGGCCCAGCTAGCTCGCTTGAAGATGTGGGTCTCTGTGGCTAGAACGCAGAGAGGTCCTCCAGGCAGGAAGTTAGGTGAGGCGGCTGTGGTGGCTCAGCATTAAAGGCCTTCTCCGAGTTTTCCCACAGCGGGCCCCAAAGACACGAGAAAGTCCATCGTTCCAAAGGGGTTTATTTTCATGGCGGATGGTAGATGGACCTGGATGTACCCCCGTGAAACTCAGGGCAGACCTGAGTTAAATAGGAAGGGAAAAGGGGAAAGGGTCTGGGGAAGAATGCTTAATTGGATCCGCCCTCTGGCCTTCATTAGTATGTAAATCTCTCTAGGGCCTGAGGCCTGTAGTCACATCCTCTACCTGTGCTGTAGATAGTGATGAAAAACCTCTCTGAGAGGAGCTACTTTGAGCCAAATGTGTCTGCAAGATGCAGGCCAATGGAGGTGTAGGTTACATGTGGGAGGAGTCTGGAATTTGGGAGTATGGGGAGATATATTCCGTCCCTCACCAGGCAATAGTCTACCTGTTGGGTCTCCGACTATCTCAAACCCAGTGCTCTAGCGGGGATACCAAACTATCCCTTTGCAGCCCCACATTTACCTGTGTTCTCATGCATTTCTTTAAGTGAGTTATTTATGTCCTTCTTAAAGTCCTCTATCATAATTATGAAATGTGACTTTAAATCAGAATCTCACTTTCCAGGTGTGTTGGGGTATCCAAGGCTTGCTGCAGTGGGAGAACTGGGTTCTGATGATCACAAGTAGTCTTGGTTTCTGTTGCTTATGTTCTTGTGCTTGCCTCTTGCCATCTGTTTATCTCTGATATTAACTGGATTTGCTGTCTCTGACTGGAGCTTGTCCCTCGTATGAGCCTGTGAGCCTGTGGTCTTAGGTTTATCAGCACTCCTGAGAGGCTAGCTCTCTCTGTGAGCTTAGATGTGTTTGTACTCCTGGGAGTCCTGTTATCTTAGGTGTCTCAGCACTCCAGGGAGTATCCTTTCTCTGAGTGGGATTGGGGTGTGGATAGTTGTGGCACAGGATCAGCACCAGAGCTCAGATTATAACCTGTCCTCATCTGTTCCTCATTTCTAGGGCCCTATCGGCTCAAGGCAGGTCTTCTTTTGGCCTGGAATTTCAGCAGCAGTGATGGTCTCACCTGTGATCTTTGGTGTATCAGCACTCCTGGGAGACATGCTCTCTCTGGGCAGGACTGGGGTGCAGATCAATCCCTGGAATCTTAAAGGAAATTATGCCAAATTTCATTTTATATAGGTAACTTCAGAATGGTGGAAACAAGTGTTAGCTAAGTTAGCATTATTGCTATGTTGGTAAATTAATGTTTTTCTTAATCATACTAAAACTGAAGATTAAACTGATTTATAACAGTTTTATGATGGAAACATGGCTAGAGTAATTGTGAAATACATAATTAATGGGTTGGATGGCTGGTTGTGTGAGTGGGTGGGTAGGTCATTAATTTGAAATATGGTCTCATTGTACAACTCTGTGTGGCCTGGACCTCACTATATGTAGACCAGGCTGACTTCAAGCATGAAAATATCTGCATGCCTCTGCTTTCTGAGTCCTGGGATTAAAAGCATGTATTACTATGCTCCCACTGTGTAATAGTTTCTCAAAGAATGATATATGTTTATTGTTTTTGAAATCTTTCTACAACTGGAAAAGCTAGTACCTGTCAAGAACAGATATGTTTCAGTGCTCTCACTAACATTTTTCAAGAAGCAGTTGAACCTTTTTTTATGAGTTAATAATATGCTTCAGAGTCCTGTGAAAAGTCTTAATTTTTTGAGTTTAGTATTCATTAATTTTTAAATATTTGTATTTTATTTGTAATAGCTTATCATTTAATTTTTAGTTTATTTCTCCTTTTTAAGGATAATTATTAGCTGAATGAGAATAAAGCATTTAGATATATTACAAAGTGTTTGTAAAGCACTTCATTAGGAATTGACATCAGTTCCAAAAATGCTGGTTGCGAAGGCCCAGTCATTATTTTTCTTTCTCTTTTTTTAATTGGATATTTTATGTATTTACATTTCAAATGTTATCCTCTTTCCCAGTTTTTCCTCCAGAACCCACCATCCCATCCCCCCCCCCGTTTCTATGAGATATTTTCAATATACAGGCATTATTTTTTAAGCACAAATTGCACATTTTGTACCTCTCTGGAGTTATTTCTACCATGACTTTCAATTGAAAAAGCACTTAGATTAGAAAAGAGTCACAGTCTGAGAACACCAAAGGAAACTACTGTGGTTAGCTAGGACTAACAATGCATTATTGGAAGTAAGTTATTACTGGTAATTTATGTTTCCTCATAAAATCACAAGTTACATACATTTGTTGTTAAGTGGTGCCCTCTTCAGACCTAGGAGATGTAATATTCAGGGAAATGGCTTCCATGGCAGCTCTTATTCAGTTCCTCCAAGTCCTCTGTCCAGAGTATGTGGTGTCATCAGCAATAAGCCATTACCTTCAAAATCTGGGATAGGAACAAGGGTAATGGTATAGCCTATATTATTGGAAACTCACTTGGATTCCCTGATCAAAAATTTGAAAGAATTTTTCCCAAGCCTAGCACTATTCTATTACTGTTTGATTTGTTTTTGTTGGACAGTTGATGGATGGTTTGTGGGAAAGCATTACTACCCGAAGTGAAGTAACTTCGTTTAAACTATATATGCATATACAAATACAAAACCACAAAACCACACACATACACACACACATACACACACACATGCACACACACAAATATAAAATGATGTTTCCTTATAGCATTTTCAAATGACTTTTGTTATTGATCATCCAATGCTTGAAATTCTTCTCCCCAACCAATCCTCAAGTAAAGCCTACTCTTCTAATTTCTACATTTTCCTTAACAGTACTGATATTCCCTCTCCCTAGAGTTACTTCTTTTTTCCATTGGAATCTATGTTTCTAGACAGATACCAGGTACCAGTTGAATTAGGATCAGATACACCATCAAAATAGTCCTATAGCCCCTAAAGAAATAACAGCACTCATTAAAAGTCTCCCCACCTAAAAACACCCAGGACCAGATAGTTTTAGTGCAGAATTCTATCAGACCTCCAAGGAAGACCTAATACCAATTCTCTATAGACTATTCCACAAAATAGAAACAGAAGAAACACTACCCAACTCATTCAATGAAGCCACAATTATGCTCATACTTAAACCACACAAAGACACAACAATGAAAGAGAACTTCAGACCAATCTCCTTTATGAATATTGATGCAAAAATACTAAATAAAATTCTCACAAACTGAATCCAAGAACACATTAAAACAATCATCGATCACGATCAACTAGGCTTTATCCCAGGAATACATGGATGGTTCAATATTTGGAAATCCAACAACGTAATCCACTATATAAAATAAAATGAAAGATAAAAACCACATGATCATCTCACTAGATGCTGAGAAAGCATTTAACAAAATTCAACACCCCTTCATGGTAAAAGTCTTGGAAAAAGCAGGAATTCAAAGCACATACCTAAACATAGTGAAAGTAATAAACAGCAAACCAGTAGCAAACAACAAACCAAATGGAGAGAAACTTGAAGCAATCCCACTAAAATCAGGGACTAGACAAGGCTGCCCACTCTCCCCCTACCTATCCAATATAGTACTGGAAGTCCTAGCCAGAACAATTAGACAACAAAAGGAGGTCAAAGAGATACAAATAGGAAAGGAAGAAGTCAAAAATATCACAATTTGCAGATGATATGACAGTATACTTAAGTGACCCCAAAACTTCCACCAGAGAACTCCAAAACCTAATAAACAACTTCAGAAAAGTGGCTGGATGTAAAATTAATTCAAACAAAGTAGACTTCCTCTACTCAAAAGATAAACAGGCTGAGAAAAAAATAGGGAAAAGACACACATCACAATAGTGACAAGTAATATAAAATATCTTGGTGTGAATCTAACCAAACAAGGGAAATACGTATGACAAAAACTTCAAGTCCCTGAAAAAAGAAATTGAGTAAAATCTTAGAAGATAGAAAGATCTCCCATGCTCATGGATTGGCAGGATTAATATTGTAAGAAAGATCATCTTGCAGAGAACAACCTACAGATTTGCTGGGATCCAAGACTTATCACCTTCCTGCCTGAGAGCAAATGCCAGTTAGGTAAACAGCCTGAGTTAAAAAATACTTTATTGCCAAGCTTCAGAGGACATTGTGCAGGTGGGGAAAGGTAGGGGGTGAGGGTAAGGGCAAGGGTCCTGGCTTCTGGCATCTCCCCCTTCTCTGTTTAGTTAGAGAAGGCATCTTATGATCAATCCCAACTATGTGAATTTTGAATTTGGATGTCTAATTATGGGGGGTCTTAGACAAGTTCACAACCCCAAAACACTGATGTGAGACGAGTCACATCGATGGTCGAAGGTTTTAGGCTGTCGACGATGGGCAACGTCAAGGGACTCCGATGTGGGTGAAAGGAGGGTGAGAGCCCTGTCTTAGGCCATGTAGGCTGCACCCACTCCCAGCACCACGCACTCCTTTTCGGCTGCATTGGGTGGGCCCCTGGGAAGTGGACCTACAATAATCCCGTCCTTGGGCTAACTCACAGCCATCCTAGTCCCTTGTAAATGTTCAATTTACCAACCATTTGTCAGTTTGGGGTGTAATATTGTCATAAAGGAAGGCTCCCCAATGTTAGCGGCCATATCAAGGGCGGCCTTGGTTTAGGAAAAAGCCAATTTTTGTTGTGGTGATCAAGTGGCCAAGCTCTCTAGCGAGAGAAACGGGGGCAAACCCAGGCATATCAGGAACCCTTCTGGAGGGCGTGGAAGTCTAGCGGTCGACCATAGGGGGAGGCAGGGGAGCTGGCAGCTGTGTCAGTCTCCTGCGGAGTCACTTCTGGATCCTCTTCAATTTTCGGCTGATGGTAATGAACTTCAACCGTCTTCTTGATGGCAGCATCAACCTGGTTCCGTGGATGACAGGTCGCGGGCGACGATCTCTGTCTCGCTCAATCTTGATGTCCTGTGCACATCCTCTCAATGAGGGTCCGTCCAGAGGGGTCCGTGCCTCGAGCCCCACGTCTGGGTGCCACTTGACCCGACCGGCAGGCCCTAGTTATTCGTGGGGGCGAGGAGGACTGCAACCTGCTATTCTTCAGAAGATATGGTACACTGCTTGAGTTATGGTCTCCTTGCTATTCTTCAGATGATATGGTACACTGCTTTGAGTCTATCTGCAGTTGCCAAGCAGGATCTTGCAGTTGCCAAGCTTCAGGGAACCTTGTGCAGGTGGGAAAAGGTAGGGGGTGAGGGTAAGGGCGAGGATCCTGGCTTCTGGCCCATCTGGATTAGAACTTCTAATAGCAGGCATCATGGGTGATTCATTTTTACCTGGAAAGAAAAAAGAAGGGGATTCTCAGGGAGATTTCTCTTCCCTGGATGTAAATTGTTATTCATCGTATTTATGGTTGGGCCTGGCTTTGTGCAAGATCCTGCTTAGCAACTGCAGATAGACTCAAAGCAGTGTACCATATCATCTTAAGAATAGCAGGGAGACCATAACTCAAGCAGTGTACCATATCTTCTGAAGAACAGCAGGTAGATCATAATTCAAGGCAGTGTACCGTATAGACCATGACATGTTTCAAGGCACAGGCCAAGAAGATATTGTACTTTTCCACCACCTGGCCCCTCTTACCCCCTCCCCTTGTAAAACATGCTATAAAAAAGCATTTCATGTTCAAAAAAATAAATAAATAAATAAATAAATAAGTAAATAAATAAATTATTTAAAAAAAATACTTTATTGCTCTCCTGCCTGAGAGAAAATATTAACCAGATAAGCAACTTGAACCAAGAAATGTTTTATTGCCTTCTTGCTTGTGAGAAAATATTTAGTGGTATGGGCTAATGAATTCTTGTGGGCATAGAGAACTTTACAATTACAGGATGTCCCTGGACTCTGACTGTTAGATGACCTTTCTACCTGTTTGTCTTTATAACAGTGGCCTGAACAATAAAGTTTAAGCACTCGATCAGTCAGACCTTTGCTTCTTCTTTATGTCTCTTGTCCCATCATTCTTTCACCCCCTTCCCTAGGGTCACATCGAGTTCCCCATGGGCCAGAGCAGTTGGCACCCAATATGTGGCCTTTAAGTCAGGGTCTGATCAAACATTGCTCCCACATTGATCCTATCCCTCAAGCATAGGATCAACACTTCTCCAGAGAGAAGAGAGAAGATCTGAATTGTGATCACCACAGAGTCACCGGCCTGTGAGATTTATTCAGTTAAGGTAAGAAAGAACAACGCAATTCTGAGACAAGCATTAAGTAAACATGATTTGCTTTTAAAGGGTCTCAAGGAGTCCCTCAAGGCACAAGGATTAAGGGTTAAGAAAAAGAATCTTTTAAAAAAAATTCTTTGATTTCACTGGTAATGTTTCCCCAAGAGAGGACTATTGATGAGAAAATGCTACACCTCCTAAGGAAGAGATAAAAAGTTAAATCTTGAAGATGAGAGAGAGAAAGGGCTAAAGCAGTTGTCTACTCTCCAGCCATGTTAGCAAAAGAAAGAAAAAAGGTTGTTTCAGAGCCTTCCTGAAAGCAGGCGAACATCAGGAGATGTCCTACTTTCTCTCTGGCTCCTACTGGAGAGATCCTCAATTCTGCTTTCTCTGTCTATTGTCTGTCCTTGGCACGCCAATCTGTCCACATGTGTCAATTGTCTGTCTTTGTTCCATTATTTGAGTGATAGTTGTTCTATGTTTAATATTCAAAAGAAAAAATGGTTAAAACTTCTGGCTATCCATCCCTTAATTTAGCTTAAAACTTGCTTAAAAGGCAGTCTCAATTTATACAACAGAAGCTGATAAGCTACCCTGCTCTATGGCTGGAAGTAAGGCACAGCAGGAAAAGCCCTGGCAGGAGCTGATTGTTTGCATAAGCTGCTCTTGGAGGGGCCAGAAGCTTTTTGGCTTTTATGGTAAAGGAACTTATGGCTTTTTTTTTTAACTAGAAAAATCTCTATGACAGTGTTTATTGTGTTCAACAAGTGAAAAGGTGCTTTCTCTTGAAATTACAGCTAGAAAAAGTAAGAAAAGTTTGTTTGGATAAAATATGTAAGATGTGCATCTACTTCATTTTTGTTTCTGACTGCTTTTAAAAGTATAAAAATGTTCTACATGTCTTGGTTGTACATTATTAGCCTATAAGTTATTGGGTATGATTTTAAAATTGCAACTTTGGTAACAAAATGCTGGTTTAAAACTGGTAACTTAGGGTTGGAGTCATTCAGAAACCAGATGTATAAAGGATAAGATTTAAAACAATGTCTCCTTAATGAAGTATTAAAAGCTGCACTATCATGCCCTCATATATAAGAACTAGCAGCCAAACTTGGTAAGATGAAAAGTAATACACTTGGTGTTAATTTTAGAAAAATAGATTGTTTGCATTCTTTTAGCTTCACTAAATGGAAAAGCTGTTTTATTGGGGGTTGTAGACAGAAAATAAAATCAATCTATGGAAAGTGCATTTTGTTTTTAAGCCTCACAAATCTGTACAGGTGATTAGAATGGATGAAGCCTTCTGCATCTGAGAAGATGAGGCTTCAGCTCAGTGAGCACAGTTCTCCACCCTCCCAACAGTCACCACCTTGCCATTACCCTCTATGACAGGTGGTCTTTCATTGCCTTGAAAACCTTGTCCAAGGGATCAAATCAATGATCACTGAGGAATGGAGATGTAGGTACATGAAGATGTGGCCTTTACTTCAAGCCACAAACAAGAATGTGTCCCACTGCTCTCATGCCAAACACCACTGGCCCCAGCTTCTGGATATCTAATTTCCTGTATCCAGTAGATGAAGTTAAGGCAAACCCCACTTTCTAGCCATAATGGTCCTGCCACTGATTAGTACTGCTGTAGTATACTGCCCCATGGCTGCCCGCAGCTCTAATGGTGACTAAATATAGGGAACTGGAAGGGAGATCAGATCACATACATCAGCTATCAAGTGGAATGCCAATATCACCATCTCAGAGCAAAGCAGGATTGCACTGCAATCCAGGGGTGATATGCAAAGCAGTTCTTCAAGTGTGAAAGCATTCTAGAAACAGAAATGCAGGCACATAAGCATCTAGTGCCTAGAAATCATCTGATTGGCTGAACAAAGCCATACATACTTCCAGCAATTTTTAATCTAACTAGCTATTTTTTTCTCTCTTTGAAATACTAGGGACCAAACCCAGGACCTCAAGCACACTATGCAAGGACTCTACCAAGCTATGACTCTAACCCTCAGTGAGTTTTAAATTAAGGCTAAATGCTTTTTTGTACATTGCCTCCTACCTATGAGCTAACTCTGCTATTTCAGGCCTGCAACACTATTCTCACTTCCTACACAAAAGTTCCTGAGCCCAGCGGTGGCGGTGCTCCAGTGACACAGTTGGTTACTGCACAGTCCTTTGGTGGCCATCAGCAGTGTGGTACAGTATAGAGTATTCAGATAGAAATAAGGACACGGAGGATCTGCCTTGCCTCAGGACAAAAATGGGTGAGGGGGGTATGGCAAAAACAAGAATTATGTTTACAGGTACTCTGCTAAAAAAAAATCAAATTATAAAATTTATCAGCTATCATTATAAAAGGCATTTCAAACAAAGTTTGGCTTTGACAATTCTGATGAAATTTCTGAGAGTCCATCATGTATGAAATCAAAAATATGTGCGTGTATTTCTACAGCAGTCTTGGAAGAACGAAGACTTCTTTGAAGCCCTTGTACCCCATCCCCTTCCATTTCAGCTGCCTCTATGCTGCAAATACCAGGAATCTCAAGAGCTACCAATATTCAGTCACTTTCACCCTGGCCTCCTTTCTAAGTCTGTCCCCAGGGTGGAAATGTGGAGATCTGCCTTGATGCTTTTTCATTAGTTCACTTCTGCTTGTAAACTGTGGCAGGTCTTCCACTTCGATCCCATCAGCCGTTTCCATCACCTTGTCCAGAAGGTCTTTATTGTAACTGCAACCCAGGAAGAGATGGTAGGCCCTGACCATGAATAAGGACAGCAGCTGGTCTAGGAGGCTGCCGCCATTGGGTGGGTCTCAGTAGTCAGGCAGGTGGCGTAGGATGAACTCCATGCACAATTTCCATTGTTTCTCACTCTCTGAGTAGGAACAAAACTGCTTGGTGAAGTCAGCAGCCTGCAACACACTGGAAACTAGCTTCTCTACCACAGAGGTGGCATTACCACCCACCATGAATCCTGCTACCACCACCAAGCAATTGTTTGCATTCTTAAAAATTGATTTTGCTTCCCAAAATTATGGTTATATTCTAATATTGCAAAAGAAACTTTAAAATATAGTTACATTGACAGTATTCCATTGGCTACAGTTGGCAGTTCAATAGTGAGCTCAAAGTTTTTGATTCACTCATGTTTATAGTTGAGAAGAAGATTGAGCAGGTAGAGTTGAATAAAAGAGTTAAAAATAGCTGTGGCACAGTACAAGCCTGCTTCCACTTTTACATTCTTTTAGTCTTGGTCACCCTGACCAGACCATAGAAAGATGTTTTCTAGACCTTGGGGAGGAAAGATCAGTATCAGGCTCAAAGACATTCACAACAGACAGCTTATGGGCTAAGAGTTATAGATAATGTTTATGCTGGAGAAATTAAAACTGTGCCTGTTTCCCTCCATGACATAGCTGTGCCTGCTAATAAAAGAATTGCTCAAAGGGTAAGAGAGGACAAGATTAGCCTTCAACTTGGTCTTTATCTGATACTCTCACTCAGCTATGAGGGATTGGTTATTCCATTAATAAAAAACAAAGTTCAAACCTAAGACTTTTGAAACTTGTGAGGCATTACAGCCTGACTTGCCTACTCCCGCTGCCTTTCCAGGAAATGCATATAAAATTATTATGGATTTAGAAGATTGTTTTTATATCATTCCTTTACATCCTGGTGAAGGTGGGAAGTTTGCATTCAGTGAGTTTGCCTGTAATTTTTGAGAGCCCATAAAGTGATATCATCGGAAACTTTTGACACAGAGAATGGCTAATAGCCCTTTATTATATTTAAAAAAAAATGTTGCTGCTTCAATAAAAAAAGTCAGGAGTTTGAATCTTTCCATGTATATTGTTCACTGTATGGTATTTTATTAGCTGATCCCTCTGAAGGAGTTTTAATGCAAGCCTTTGCTCTCATACAATGAGTTTTAAATTTTTTGGGGTGTGTTTGTTCCTCCAGAAAACATTCAAAGGCAATATCTTTTCAATATTTGAGACATCAGTTATATTCCTAAACCAATTGTGGCACAAAAAGTTCAAATAAGAAAAGATAGTAGGGGCTGGAGAGATGGCTCAGTGGTTAAGAGCACTGACTGCTCTTCCAGAGGTCCTGAGTTCAATTCCCAGCAACCACATGGTGGCTCACAACCATCTGTAATGTGATCTGATGCCCTCTTCTGGTGTGTCTGAAGACAGCTACAGTGTACTCACAATAAAATAAATAAATCTTTTTAAAAAAAAAAAAAAAAAAGAAAAGAAAAGATAGTATACTTACTTTAAATTATTTTCAAAAGCTTCTAGGAGATGCTTATTAGCTAAGGCCTCACCTTAAGTTCACCACAGGAGAACTTAAGCCTCTATTTGATGTTCTCAAGGTGGATGCAAATCCTAATTTCCCTTGACCATTAACTGATGAAGGAGGAATAGCTTTGCAGAAAGTGAGGAAGCTGTTAGTTATCAATTGATACATTATACAGACTGATCAGTTTTTGGCTGTTTCACAGCAGTCCTTTAGCAAAAGGGGCCATTAATGTGGATTCATACTTTTTTATCTCCAAAGAAAGTTTTGATACCCTGTTCTATATCTATTGCTGTGTTAATACAAGAATTGTATGTCAAGATCACAAAAGTATTTTGAGAAACAACTTAATGAAATATTCCTTATTCCAAACAGCAACTAACTTTGTTATTAAAGAATACTGATATTTGGCCTATTATATGACCAACTTTTTAGACAAATTTGATAATTATTATCCAAAAGACAAGTTGTTACAGTTTTCCTCTATGCATGCTTTTGTATTTCTTGTAAATTTACACATGCAGCCCATAGAAAATGTGTTTACTGTACTTACAAACAGCACATCTAATGGGAAGACAGTATATGTAACTGGATCCCATGTTCATTCTCTTGAGTTTCCTCCTGCGTCACCACAAATAATTGAATTGCATGCTGTAGCCACTGTTTGAAATGCTGAAAAATCAAGCTTTCAAATTTTATACTCATAGCCAGTATATAGCTCATGGTTTATAATTGCTTGAAATTGTTCCTTATTTAGATATTGCTAATTCTCAAATTTTAAAAATACAGCTTAATTTAAGAAACATGTACTTTTCCTTAACTTGATAATACATTTAAGAGCCCATACTGGATTGCCTGGACCCCAGGAAAATGCCACAGCAGATTTGCATACCAGGCAGATTATAGGCCTTACAGAAACAATTGGCCAAAATATCTTATTCTTTACATTGCCAGGGGCCAGCCCTGGCTTGGAGGGGGGGGAGTCTTCTTCTTTCTTCTTGTCAGTTCTTCTTGAGGCAGCAGAGTGGGGAAAGCATTGGAAGGGGGTAGGACTTTGTCTTGCAAGATATTTGGAGTTGCTGTATAATAAATTTTACTTACCGAAGTTACTATACCACTATAGCTGACCTGCTTTCTGTGATCCTCTGAGGCTAGAAACTGCAGCTTCTTCCACTTATCACCTCATCCTAAAAACAGCCAAGGATTAAGTAAACAGCCTTTGTTCTATCTCAGCAGGAACTGCTGGGCTCTAACTATGTCTGCTATTCTGAGGTCACATGAAGAAAAGACACTTAGAGAAGTTATTACAGAATTTACTAAGTGTAAAAAGTTTCTTATGAAAGCTATCTAAGGAGAGAAGTGGAAAGGTCCTAAGTGGAGAAAAGGAAAACTTTTATTTAACCTGAAAAGGGAAAAGTCCTATTCTATATGCTACCCTAAGTGGGGAAAGGCGAAGAGTTCTGTTCTATCTCTCCATTGTATATACCTCTCATCTCATTGTCCTCAGTACTTATACATCTTTCAGAATACATGATCACATGTTACAAAGTTCATCACAACTTCACACCAAAAATCAAATCATAAATTGAAATAGAAGTTTGCAACAGAGAATGTTTACATGCATATCCATTAGGAGTAATTATCTGGCTAAACATCCTTCACCTGTCTGGCTCCACAAGTTCACTGAAGGTTTAAAACCATAACTAAGTTATTAGTGAAGTTTGTGTAGATAACCCCAGGCAATATTTTATCTTCTGTCCTAGCACCTATAGTAAATCATTAGTTCACTTCTAATGACATTTGGCTAATTGTTTTACAACCTCTTGGAATGTGCTCTGAGTAAGAAAAAGTCTGATTACTATCTAAGATCAATTAATTGATGACACTTGGGAGACTGGTAGAGTTCTCATTGCAGTTTTGACTATCAGAGAAGGGCCTAATAGCAGTTCCATTATAAAAGAGCTTAATAATCATTGATATAATTTTAGGAATTCTTATAGGATCATCATTAAGACTTAAGAAGTCATCTATTTGCTTTATAGCATCACCACAAGACAGTACATCTTCATGGAGATCTGCTCCAAAGGGGTGTGCTATTGCTTAGTGGTTGTTACATATGTTTAAAAATGATAGCTTGAGACAATAATTTGGTATTTCTAGAGACTGCGCAAGTCAAATTGCAAAAACTTGTTCTCAGTGTCCTCAATTTTTTCATAATGGTGTTAACACTTGAGGACTTATACCTAATCAATTATGGCAAGTGTGACCCGACCGGCGGGTCCTAGTTATTCGTGGGGGCGAGGAGGACCACAACCTGAAAGAAGAACGGGCGGGAGAGAGAAAGGACTCAAGCAAACAGTTGCTTGTCAAGAGTCGTGTATTTGAACATGAAATGCTTTTTTATAACATGCTTTACAAGGGGAGGGGGGTAAGAGGGGCCAGGTAGTGGGAAAGTACAGAATCTTCTCGGCCTGTGCCTTGAACATGTCATGGTCTATACGGTACACTGCCTTGAATTATGATCCACCTGCTATTCTTTAGAAGATATGGTACACTGCTTGAGTTATGGTTTTCCTGCTATACACTGCTTGCCAAGCAGGAGCTTGTGTTTGCCAGGCTGCAGGGGACATTGTGCAGGTGGGGAAAGGTAGGGGGTGAGGGTAAGGGCGAGGGTCCCGGCTTCTGGCACAAGTGGATGATATTCATTTCTGATTTTGGAAAAATAAAACATGCACATGTGACTTTACACCGTTTCAGGCTTTCTAGTTGCAACTGCTTTAACAGGAGAAACAACTAAAAATGTTGCCTACACTATCTTTGTATGCTTGGTATTCGATATCAGATTAAGATCGATAATGGAACTGGCTATTGAAGTCAGACATTTTGCAGATGTTTTGTTAACAATTTAATATTACCCATATTACTAGGATTCCTTATAATCCTCAAGGCCAAGGTATTGTGAAACAGATATCGTGGAACTTTAAAATAATATCTTCATAGCTCTCTGAGTGTGGAAGGAGCAGCTAATGGTGCTTCTGCCATGGTGGGATTTGAGGTCCCATGTTTAATCTCTGTGCAGGGCAGAAGAACCAGTCTCTGCTGGCTGTAGTGGGATCAAGGAGCAAAACTCTCAGCTCCTTCTCCAGCATGTTGTCTGCCTAGACAATGTCATGCTTTCTGCCTTGATGACAATTGACTGACACTCTGAACCTGTTAGCTAGCCTCAATTAAATGTTGTGTTTTATAAGAGTTGCCTCTTCACAGCAAAGGAAAACTTAACTAAGTAAGATACTTTACATCCTCTCTTCCAAGTCCCACCCTCACAGAGATGCTCAACTCATTCCATCTTTCTTTTCTCTGAAAAGGGAAAGCAACATATGAGTATCCACCTACTGAGGTATATCAAGTTCCAGCAGGAGTAGACATGTCCTCTCACACTGAGATCAAACAAGGCAGCCCAACTAGGGGAAAGGGACCCAAAAGGATAAAACATAGTCAGCCCCAGCTTCACTTGTTAGGGGAACCACATGGAGATCATGCTGTACATCTCCTACAAATGTGTAGGGGGCCGAGGTATAGTCCATGGATGCTCGTTGCATGGTGGTGCAGCCTCTGTAAGCCACCACAGGCACAGGTAAATCTACTTCATAGGTTTTCTTATGTTATCCTTAACCACTCTGGCACCTTCAACCCCCCCCACACACACACACACACACACACATTCTTCCAAAAGACTCCAAGAGCTCTGACTGATGTTTGGGTATGCATACCCAATTTTTTAAATGGAGTGTTTATTTTCTTTTTTTTCAGCTTCTTTAATTTTCTTTGTTTGCTACACTATGTAGCCTTAACTAACCTGAAAATTCCACATAGGTCAGGCTGGCCTCAGACTCATCTAGCTGCCTCTTCAGTTTGACATTAAGGGCATGATCTACTGTGTCCAGGAAACTTTGTGTGCTTGCTGGCTAGCTAGCTTGCTTGCTTGGTTGGTTTGAATTCTCTGTATATATTTGATATGTCCTCCATAAGATGTACAGATGGAAAGAATCTCATACATACTTTGAGCTTCTCTTTACTTTTTGATTGTTTCCTTTGTTGTACAGAAGACTTCAGTCTTATGAACTCCCATTGCCAATTCTTCCCCTTCATTCCTAAGACTACTATTCTGAAATTCCTTGCCAACACCTACACCTTATGGGGTACTGAGTATATTTCTTCTATCATATTCAAAATTTCGTATTTTATATTGATATCTCCAGTCCAGTTTCATTTGATTTTTTGTGTCAGTGATGGTTACTGGTATCATTTCATTCTTCTGAATGTAGGCATCTGGATTCCAAGCACTGTTTAGTTAAGATTATTTCTCATGGACAATGTTAGTTTTGGAATCATTGTTTAATATGGCTGCAGTTACATACATTCATATTTCAATCTTAATTTTGATCTGTTGGTCACCATGTGCATTTTTGTACATGCTGCTTTTAATTCAGTATTTTATTTATTTATATTTCAGATGTTATATCATTTCCCCATTTCCCCATTCCCCCCCATTAAACCCCATCCCATTCCTCCTCCTCCCTTTTTGCTTTTATATCATTTAAATTACATGCAAGTATTAAGTTCAGTTCTAGGTTGAGAAACTAGCAATACAATAGATGCAAATAGTCAAGAAACAAGCAAGTAAATGCAGATAGTCAAAGAACAAGCAAGACAAGAAACAGAGTCTTGTTATCACTCTCACGATCACTATTTTTAAGGGCTTATCAGGATGACCAAAATATCTTACCCTACTTCCCTGCACTAACCCAAAGTCACTTTCATGCCTGAAGCCTACTTTGTCAGGGGCAGCTCTGCTTATACATTGAAGGCCTAAAATCACCAATAGGCCTAAGTCAGCTTGCTAACACAAAATCTTGGTCTCTATGAAAAATCACTGAACAGATAGCTATAAGATATTGTAAACAGGCAGCTTTGGTGGAAATTTACCAGCCTGGATAGGAACAAGTAGTCATGAGCCTTGTGGTTAGTCATAGACCTTGGGTAGCCTTGGTGGATAGTACCAACATAGATAAGGACAAGTTAATCATAAGCCGAGTCATATCTGTCCCCTGAACTTTCACCCAGCCAATACCCTGTTCTGGAAGATATCAGTACTCCCCCTGAACACCTACACTCCTGCATCATCCCCGTCCCCACATCCTGCCTCTATGTGCATATAACCCCTGTGTGAGAAAAGTAAAATCGGTGGTTCTATCAGCCTATAGACAAGCCATGATTCTTTGCATCTGCCTGTTTTCCCCCCACTCTCTTTCAGGTGATCTCCCTGGACCCCTGTTTATTGCCCTGCTGGACGGGACACTACTTCTTTGTTCTAGCTTAAGGTTTAGATTCCTGCCTGTAATTACTTCTTTGTTCTAGCCTAATATGTAGATTCTTGCCTGAAATAATTACTTCTTTGTTCTAGCCTAGGATTTAGATTCCTGACTGACATTACTTCTTTGTTCTATTCCAATATCAGGTTGCTGCCCACAGTACCTTTCCTTATCCTTGGTGAATGACAGATTCTTTCCAAGTAGCCAATTTCCTTGTCCTTGGTCAATGACAGATTCCTGCCAGGCAGCACCAAAAGCTTTCCACATCTCCCCATTTTTTATTGCATAAACCAGACTGAGCCTGTCTTAGGTGGTTCTGACAAGAATGCCTTCATTACCCATCGACATTATGCATTATCAAAAACAATGCACTTCTGTCTTAGGTTGGTAAAGCTCTGTGCAGAATCTTATGCATCTTTGGTTTGCCATCCTGTTAAATAAATAACTCTGTCTGTGAGTCCATTATCAGTTTGAAGCCATACACTTTGGCTGCCAACATTTTGATGTTGTTAAAGAAAAGCTTTAACACAATGGGCAGGGATAAAAGTTTTCCCAGGACAAAAAGGGCTATCATGATCAAGATATATATGCTATTCCTAAAGTTTGACCAAAATGAAAATACTGACCTCAGGCCATGGATAATTTTATCGGCATTATATGCAGCATCAAAGCTCAGCAGAGCATTTTTAAAATTCATTAAATCACTATACAAAGTTAAAACATCCAAAGAGGTGTTATAATTATGCCAAATACGCTACAAGTGTCTTTAAACATTTTTTCTAATGATGATGACTATCATTGTACATTGCAGAAGTAACACAAATCCAACGGTATTTGTCAAGACACTTGAGATGGCTCCTAACTCTTAAACTCCAATAATTTGAATAGGATATTGAGCATCAATCCATTGTTCCAAACACCTATATAAATCCTCTTTTATGCTCAACACATTAGTAATTTTTTTGTGAAATGATTAACAAAACTAACTGTCTTAACTTCTTGTGTCAAAGCTATTGTATAAGCAGTGATGCTAGCAATTAATGTAATTGAAGCTATTGTACCACCACCCTCTTGCTTCTGCTTTAAGCCTAACTCACTTATTCCAGAATTTCTAAGCTTTTTTCAGAAAATCAAGGTTTTCTAATACTCAGGGCAGTAAGACAAAGACTGGCTGATAGACCCCCATAACAGACATGCAAGATTTCAACACACTAACACAATTAGAATGTATACAGTGGCATTTTGGCTGGAGCAGACTCCTAGCTGTTCTGTTTCTGTGAAGACTCCATATCTTGACCCATCCTAGAGGAACCACTGCACTCAGAGCAGTAAGTAAGACCCCCTCCCCAACAACCCTATGCCCCACAGCTGCAGCTTGAATTCCAAGACACAATGAGAAGACAAAACCTAAGGTTAATAGGTATAGATGAGAGCAAAGATTCCCAACTTAAAGGGCCAGTAAATATCTTCAACAAAATTATAAGAGAAAACTTTCCTAACCTAAAGAGATGCCCATGAACATACAAGAAGCCTACAGAACTCCAAATAGACAAGATCAGAAAAGAAATTCCTCCCATCACATTATAATGAAAAGATCAAATGCACAAAACAAAAAAAGAATATTAAAAGCAGTAAGGGAAAATGTTAAGTAACATAAAAAGGTAGACCTATAAGAATTAGACCAGACTTCTCACCAAAGACTATAAAAGCCAGAAGATCGTGGACTGATATCACACAGACCCTAAAAGAACAAAAATGCCAGCTGAGACTAATTTACCCAGCAAAACTCTCAATCACTATAAATGGAAAATCAAGATACTCCATGACAAAAGCAAATTTATACAACATATTTCCACAAACCCAGCCCTACAGAGAATAATAGATGGAAAACTCAAACACAAGGAGGAAATCTACAACCTTGAAAAAGCAAGAAAGTAATCTTACAACAAACCCAAAAGAAGATAGCTACATAAACATAATTCCACCTCTAACAACAAAAATAAAAGGAAACAACAATCATTTTCCTTAATGTCTCTTAACATCAATGGACTCAATTTGCCAATAAAAAAGAAATAGACTAACAGACTGAATACTTAAACAGGACCCAGAATTTTACTGCATACAGGAAACACACCTCAGTTACAAAGACAGACACTAACCCAGAGTAAAAGGTTGGAAAACAATTTTTTTCTTTTTTTTTTTTGGATGTTTTATTTACATTTCATATGTTGTCCCCTTACCCCATTCCCCACCAACCCAGGAACCCCCTATCCCCGCATCCCTCCTCCTTTTTCTCTGCAGATGTAATCCCTACCTACCCCCCCACTCCCACCTCCGCACCCTCAAAATTCCCACCCCCTGGGGCGTCCAGCCTTCATGAGGTCAAGAATCTCTTCTTCCACCTATGCCCAGCAGGGCCCTCCACACTTACTTAGTCAGCTGAAGCCACAGATCCCTCCCTAAGTGCTCCCAGGCTGGTGGTTTAGACCCTGGGAGCTGTGGTTGGTTGGTATTGTTGCTCTTCTCATGGGACCACAAACCCTTTCAGCTCCAATGGCCTTCACTCTAACTCCTCCATTGGGAACCCCATGATCAGTTCAATGGCTAGCTGTGAGCATCTGCCTCTAAATATGTCAGACTCTTGAAGACCTCTGAGGAGACATCCATATCAGGCTCTTATCAGTATGCACTTCCTGACTTCCACATCAGCATCTACCTTTGGTGACTGCACATGGGATGGATACTCAGGTATAATGGTCTTCAGACGGCCCCTCCTTCAGTTTCTGTCCCTCACTTTGTCTCCATATTTGCTCCCTTGAGTATTTTGTTACTCCTTCTAAGAAGAACTGAATCACCCCCACTTGGTATTCCTTTTTTATGAGCTTCATGTGGCCTGTGAGTTGCATCTTGGGCATTTCAAGGTTCTGGGCTAATATCCGATAATCAGTGAGTGAATATCATGTGTGTTCTTTTGTGATTGGCTTACTTCACTCAGGATGATGATTTCTAGTTCCATCCATTTACCTAGGAAACTCTCGAATTCATTGTTTTTAATAGCCGAGTAATACTCCATTGTGAAAATATACCACAATTTTTGAATCCATTCCTCAGTTGAAGGACATCTAGGTTCTTTCCAGCTCCTGGCTATTATAAATAAGGCTGCTATGAACATAGTTGAGCATATGTCCTTGTTATATGTTCGAGCATCTTCTGGGTATATGCCTAGGAGTGGTATAGCTGGATCCTCAGGTAATGCTATGTCCAATTTTCTGAGGAACTGCCAGACTGATTTCCAAAGTGTTTGCACCATCTTGCAGTCCCACCAACAATGGAGGAGTGTTCTTCTTTCTCCACACCCTCGCCAGCATCTACTATCACCTGAGTTTTTAATCTTAGCCATTCTCACTGGTGTAAGATGGAATCTCAGGGTTGTTTTGATTTACATTTCCCTGATGACTAAGGACACTGAACATTTCTTTAGGTGCTTCTCGGCCATTCCAGTTTCTTCCGTTGAAAATTCTTTGTTAAGATCTATACCCCATTTTTTAATAGGGTAATTTGGTTGTCTGGAGTCTAATTTCTTGAGTTCTTTTTACATATTGGATATTAGCCCTCTATCAGATGTAGGATTGGTAAAGATCTTTTCCCAATTTGTTGGTTGTCGTTTTGTCCTATTTACAGTGTCCTTTGCCATACAGAAACTTTGCAATTTTATGAAGTCCCATTTGTCAATTCTTGATCTTAGAGCATATGCCATTGGTGTTCTGTTCAGGAACTTGTCCCCTGTGCCCAAGTATTCGAGGCTGTTCCCCACCTTCTCTTCTATTAGTTTCAGTGTATCTGGTTTTATGTGGCGGTCCTTTATCCACTTAGACTTGAGCTTTGTACAAGGAGATAAGAATGGATCAATTTTCATTCTTCTACATGTTGTCCTCCAGTTGAACCAGCACCATTTGTTGAAAATGCTGTCCTTTTTGCACTGGACAGTTTTAGCTCCTTTGTCAAAGATCAAGTGACCATAGGAGTGTGGGTTCATTTCTGGGTCTTCAATTCTATTCCATTGATCTTCCTGCCTGTCTCTGTACCAATACCAGGTAGTTTTTATCACTGTAGCTCTGTAGTACAGCTTGAGGTCAGGGATGGTGATTCCTCCAGAAGTTCTTTTATTGTTGAGAATAGTTTTCGCTATCCTGGGTTTTTTGTTATTCCATATGAATTTGAGAATTTCCTTTTCTAACTCTGTGAAGAATTGAGTTGGGATATTAATGGGGATTGCATTGAATCTGTATATTGCTTTTGACAAGATGGCCATTTTTATTATATTAATCCTGCCAATCCATGAGCATGGGAGATCTTTCCATCTTCTGAGATCTTCTTCGATTTCTTTCTTCAGGGACTTGAAGTTCTCGTCGTACAGGTCTTTCACTTGCTTGGTTAGATTCACACCAAGGTATTTTATATTATTTGTAAGTATTGTGAAGGGTGTCATTTCCCTAATTTCTTTTTCAGTCTGTTTATCTTTCATGTAGAGGAAGGCTACTGATTTGTTTGAGTTGATTTTATATCCAGCCACTTTGCTGAAGTTGTTTATCAGGTTTAGGAGTTCTCTGGTGGAAGTTTTGGGGTCACTTAAGTATACTATCATATCCTCTGCAAATAGTGAGATTTTGACTTCTTCCTTTCCTATTTGTATCCCTTTGACTTCTTTTTGTTGTCTACTTGCTCTGGCTAGGACTTCCAGTACTATATTGAATAGGTAGGGAGAGAGTGGGCAGCCTTGTCTAGTCCCTGATCTTAGTAGGATTGCTTCAAGACTCTCTCCATTTAGTTTGATGTTGGCTACTGGTTTGCTGTAAATTGCTTTTACTATGTTTAGGTAGGGGCCTTGAATTCCTGATCTTTCCAAGACTTTTATCATGAAGGGATGTTGAATTTTGTCAAATGCATTCTCAGCATCTAGTGAGATGATCATGTGGTTTTTTTCTTAAAGTTTGTTTATATAGTGGATTACATTGATGGATTTCCGAATATTGAACCATCCCTGCATTCCTGGGATAAAACATACTTGATCATGATGGATGATTGTTTTGATGTGTTCTTGGATTCGGTTTGCTAGAATTTTATTGAGTATTTTTGCATCGATGTTCATAAGGGAGATTGGTCTGAAGTTCTCTTTCTTTGTCGGGTCTTTGTGGGGTTTGGGTATGAGTGTAATTGTAGCTTCATAGAACGAATTGTGTAGTGTTCCTTCTGATTCTATTTTGTGGAACAGTTTGAAGAGAATTGGTATTAGGTCTTCCTTGAAGGACTGATAAAAATTCAGCACTAAAACCATCTGGTCCTGGGCTTTTTTTAGTGGTTAGACTTTTAATGAGTGCTGCTATTTCCTTAGGGGTTTTAGGACTATTTAGATGGTTTATCTGCTCCTGATTTAACTTTGGTACCTGGTATCTGTCTAGGAAGTTGTCCATTTCATCCAGGTTTTCCAGTTTTGTTGAGTATAGGCCTTTGTAGCAGGATCTGATGATTTTTTGAATTTCTTCAGTTTCTGTTGTTATGTCTCCCATTTCAGTTCTGATTTTATTAATGTGGATACTGTCTCTGTGCCCTCTGGTGAATCTGGCTAAGGGTTTATCTATCTTGTTGATTTTCTCAAAGAACCAGCTCCTGGTTTTGTTGATATTTTGTATTGTTCTTTCTGTTTCTATTTGGTTGATTTCAGCCCTGAGTTTTCCTGATTATTTCCTGCCTTCTACTCCTCCTGGGTGTATTTGCTTCTTTTTGTTCTAGAGCTTTTAGTTGTGCAGTCAAGTTGCTAGTGTGTGCTCTCTCCAGTTTCTTTTTGTAGGCACTTTGAGCTATGAGTTTTCCTCTTAGCACTGCCTTCATGGAGTCCCACAAGTTTTGGTATGATGTGTCCTCATTTTCATTGAATTCTAAAAAGTCTTTAATTTCTTTCTTTATTTCTTCCTTGACCAAGTCATCATTGAGTAGAGAGTTGTTCAGTTTCCATGTGCATGTGGGTTTTCCATTGGTTTTGTCATTATTAAAGACCAGTCTTAGTCTGTGGTGATCTGATAAGATGCAAGGGATTATTTCAATCTTTTTGTGTCTGTAGAGGCCTGTTTTGTGACCAATTATATGGTCTATTTTGGAGAAGGTACCATGGGGTGCTGAGAAAAAGGTATATTCTTTTGTTTTAGGATGAAATGTTCTATAGATGTCTGTTAAGTCCATTTGGTTCATAACTTCTGTTAATGTCAAAGTGTCTCAGTTTAGTTTCTGTTTCCATGATCTGTCCATTGCTGAGAGTGCGGTGTTGAAATCCCCCACTATTATTGTGTGAAGTGTAATGTGTGTTTTGAGCTTTAGTAAAGTTTCCTTTATGTATGTAGGTGCCCTTGCATTTGGAGCATAGATGTTCAGAATTGAGAGTTTACCTTGGTAGATTTTTCCTTTGATGAGTATGAAGTGTCCTTCCTTATCTTTTTTGATTTATTTTGGATGAATGTCGATTTTATTTGATATTAGAATGGCTACTCCAGCTTGTTTCTTGGGACCGTTGGCTTGGAAAATTGTTTTCCACCCTTTCATTCTGAGGTAGTGTCTGTCTTTGTCACTGAGGTGAGTTTCTTGTATGCAGCAAAATTCTGGGTCTTGTTTGTGTATCCAGTCTGATAGTCTGCATCTTTTTATTGGGGAATTGAGACCATTGATGTTAAGAGATATTAAGGAAAAATGATTGTGGCTTCCTGTTATTTTTGATATTAGAGGTAGAATTATGTTTCTTATTATAGTTGTCTTCTCTTGGGGTTGTTGGACGATTACTTCCTTGCTTTTTCTAGGTTGTAGTTTCATTCTTTGTGTTGGCGTTTTCCATCAATTATCCTTTGAAGTGCTGGGTTTGTGGGAAGATATTATGCAAATTTGGTTTTGTCATGGAACATCCTGGTTTCACCATCTGTAGTGATTGAGAGTTTTGCTGGGTATAGTAATCTGGGCTGGCAATTGTGTTCTCTTAGGGTCTGTATGATGTCAGTCCAGGCTCTTCTGGCTTTTATAGTCTCTGGTGAGAAGTCTGGTGTAATTCTTATAGGTCTGCCTTTATATGTTACTTGACCTTTTTCCCTTACTGCTTTTAGTATTTTTCCTTTGTTTTGTGCATCTGATGTTTTGATTATTATGTGATGGGAGGTATTTCTTTTCTGGTCTAGTCTATTTGGTGTTCTGTAGGCTTCTTGTATGTTTATGGGCATCTTGTTCTTTAGGTTAGGGAAGTTTTCCTCAATACTTTTGTGGAAGATATTACTGGCCCTTTAAGTTGGGAATCTTCATTCTCATCTATACCTATTATCCTTAGGTTTGGTCTTCTCATTGTGTCCTGGATTTCCTAGATGTTTTGAGTTAGGAGTTTTTTGCATTTTGCATTTTCTTTGACAACTGTGTCAATATTTTCCACCGTATCTTCTGCATTTGAGATTCTCTCTTCTATCTCTTGTATTCGGTTGGTGATGCTTGTGTCTATGACTCCTGATCTCTTTCTTAGGTTTTCTATCTCCATGGTTGTCTCCCTTTGAGCTTTCTTTATTGTTTCTATTTCCATTTTCAGATCCTGAATGTTTTTGTTTAATTCCTTCTTTGTGTTTTCTTGCATTTCTTTAAGGGATTTCTGTGATTCCTCCTTAAGGGCTTCTACCTGTTTACTTGTACTCTCCTGTATGTCTTTAAGGGAGTTACTTATGTCCTTCTTATAATCCTCTATCATCATCATGAGAAGTGATTTTAATTCTGAATCCTGCTTTTCCTGTGTGATGGAGTGTCCAGGGCTTGCTATATTGGGAGAACTGGGTACTGATGATGCCAAGAAACTTTGGTTTCTGTTGCTTATGTTCTTCACTTGCTTTTAGCCATCTGGTTAACTCTAGTGTTACCTGCCCTCACTGTGTCAGACTGGAGTCTGTATTTCCAGTTATCTTGCTTGTGGCAGAGCTCCTCAGAGTCCAGATGTCTCTGTGGTCTTATGATCCTAATCTCCTGGGTGGAAGAACTCCTGGGACTCAGGCTACCTCTTGGATCTGGAAATCCTTCTGCTCTGGGTGCAGTGGTTCCTCTAGGATGGCTCAGGATACGATGTTTCCCAAGTGCAAACCACCTTGGTGTCTGCAGTGGCTCCTCTAGGATGTCTCAGGATTCAGTATCTCCACAGGAGCAGACCAAATCCGTGTTGGCTGCTCTGAGTGCAGTTAATCCTCTAGGATGTCTCAGGATTCAGTATCTCCACAGGAGCAGACCAACTCCGTGTCTGCCCCAGCCCAAAGGACCAGGCAGGGCAGAAAACAATTTTTTAAGCAAATTGTACCAAGAAACAACCTGGAGTAGCCATTCTAATATTGAATAAAATCTACTTTCAACCTAAAGTTATCAAAAACTATAAGGACACTTCATACTCATCAAAGGAAAAATCTACCAAGATGAACTCTCAATTCCAAATATCTATGCTCCAATGCAAGGGCAGCCACATTCATAAAATAAAACTTACTAAGGCTCAAAGCATACATTCCACCTGACACAATAATAGTGGGGGACATCAACAGCCCACTGTCAGAAATAAAGGGATTGTGGAAACAGAAACTAAACAAAGACAGAGTGAAAGAAACAGAAGTTATGAACCACATGGATTTAACAGGTATCTATAGAACATTTCATCCTAAAACAAAAGAATATACCTTTTTTCAGCAACTCATGGTACATTCTCCAAAGTAGACTAAATAATTGGTCACAAAACAGGCCTTAACATACACAAAAAGGTTAAAATAATCTCTCACATCCTATCCGATCACCACAGACTAAGTCTGGTCAATAATAATAATAATAATAAAACAATGGAAAGTCCATGCACATGTGGAAACTAAACAATGCTCTACTCAATGATAACTTGGTCAAGGAGGAAATAAGAAAGAAATTGAAGACTTTTTAGAATTTAATGAAAATGAAGGCTCCTCATACCAAAACTTATGAGACACAGTGAAAGCAGTGTTAAGAGGAAAACTCATAGCTCTCAGTGCTTATAAAAAGAAACTGGAGAGAGCATATGCTAGCAACTTGACAGCACACCTGAAAGCTCTAAACCAAAAAGAAGCAACTAAACCCAAAAGGAGTAGACAGCAGGAAATAATCAAACACAGGGCTGAAATCAACCAAGTAGGGAAAAAAAATAACTACACAAAATATCAAAAAAAATTAGAACTGAAAAGGGAGACATAACAACAGAAACCGAGGAATTTTTTTTTTAAATCATCAAATACTACTACAAAAGCCTATACTCAACAAAACTGGAAAACCTGGATGAAATGGACAACTTCCTAGACAGATACCAGGTACCAAAGTTAAATCAGGAGCAGATAAACCATCTAAATAGTCCCATAACCCCTAAAGAAATAGCAGCAGTCACTAAAAGTCTCCTCACTTAAAAAAAAAAAAGCCAAGGACCAGATGGTATTAGCACAGAATTCTATCAAACCTTCAAGGAAGACCTAATACCAATTCTCTTCAAACTATTCCACAAAATAGAAGCAGAAGGAACACTAGCCAATTTGTTCTGTGAAGCCACAATTACTGTCATACATAAACCACAAAAAGACACAACAAAGAAAGAGAACGTCAGAACCATCTCCCTTATGAATATCGATGCAAAGATGCTCAATAAAATTCTCACAAACCAAATCCAAGAACACATCAAAACAATCATCGATCATGATCAAGTAGACTTTGTCCCAGGAATGCAGAGATGGTTAAATGTATGGAAATCCATCAATGTAATCAACTATATAAAAACTCAAAGATAAAAACCACATGATTATCTCACTAGATGCTGAGAAAGCTCTTGACAAAATTCAACACCCCTTCATGGTAAAAGACTTGGAAGGAACAGGAAGTCAAGGCCCATACCTAAACATAGTAAAAACAACAAACAGCAATCAGTAGCCAACATCAAACTAAATGGAGAAAAACTTGAAGCAATCCCACTAAAATCAAGGACTAGACAAGGCTTTGCTCTTTCTACCAACCTATTCAATATAGTACTCGAAGTCCTAGCCAGAACAATTAGACAACAAAAGGAGGTCAAAGAGACACAAATAGGAAAGGAAGAAGTCAAAATCTCACTATTTGCAGATGATATGATAGTATATTTAAGCAACCCCAAAAATTCCACAAGAGACTCCTAAACCTGATAAACAACTTCAGCAAAGTGGCTGGTTATAAAATTAATTCAAACAAATCAGTAGCCTTCTTCTATTCAAAGGATGAGCAGGTTGAGAAAGAAATTAGGGAAATGACACCCTTCACAATACTTGCAAATAATATAAAATACCTTGGTGTGAATCTAACCAAGCAAGTGAAATATCTGTATGACAAGAACTTCAAATCTCTGAAGAAAGAAATCCAAGAAGACCTGAGAAGATGGAAAGATCTTCCATGCTCATGGATTGGAAGGATTAATCTAGTAAAAGTGGTCATCTTGCCATATAGCAGCCTACAGATTCAATGAAATCCCCATCAAAATTCCAATTCAATTCTTCATAGAGATAGAAAAAGCAACTTGCAAATTCATTTGGAATAACAAAAATCCTAGGATAGTGAGAACTGTTCTTAACAATAAAAGAGCTTCTGGGGAATCACCATTCCTGACCTCAAGCTGTACTACAGAGAAATAGTGATAAAACTACATGATATTGGTACAGAGACAGGCAGGAAGATCAATGGAATAGAATTGAAGACACAGAAATGAACCCACACGCCTATGGTCACTTGATATTTGGCAAAGGAGCTAAAACTGTCCAGTGGAAAAAGGACAGCATTTTCAACAAACGGTGCTGGTCCAACTGGAGATCAGCATGAAGAAGAATGCAAATAAATTCATTTTTATCCCCTTGTACAAAACTCAAGTCCACATGGATAAAGAACCTTCACAGAAAACCAGATACGCTGAAACTAATAAAAGAGAAGGTGGGGAAGACCCTGGGATACCTGGGCACAGGGGAAAAGTTCCTGAACAGAACACCAATGACTTATGCTCAAAGAATTGACAAAAGGGCCTCATAAAATTGCAAAGCTTCTGTAAAGCAAAGGACACTGTCAATAGGACAAACAGCAACCAATAGATTGGGAAAAGATCTTTACCAATCCCACATCCAATAGAGGGCTAATATCCAATGTATACAAAAAAAACTCAAGAAATTAGACTCCAGATAATGAAATAACCCTATTAAAAATGGGGTACTGAGCTAAGCAAATGTGGTACATTTACACAATGCAGTACTACTCAGCTATTAATAAAAATGAATTCATGAAATTCTCAGGCAAATGAATGGAATTAGAAAACGTCATCCTGAGTGAGGTAACCCAATTACAAAAGAAGACACATGGTATACAGTCACTGATAAGTCGCTACTAGCACACATGCTCACAATACCAAAGATGCAACTCACAGACCACATGAAGGTCATGAAGAAAGAAGACAAAAATGTCAGTGTTTCAGTCCTTCCTAGGAGTAACAAAATACTTATGAGTGCAAATATCGAGATAAATTGTTGAACAGAAACTGAAGGAGGGGCTGTCTGAAGACTGCTCCACCTGGGTTCCATCCCATGTGCAGTCACCAAAAGCAGATGCTGATGTGGATGACAAGAATTGCATGCTGACAGGACTCTGATATAGCTGTGTACTTAGAGGTCTGACAGAGTCTGACATATTCAGAGGCAGATGCTCACAGCTACCCATTGAACTGATCATAGGGTTCCCAGGGTTTACGGCCCCATGGAGAGAGAAACAATACTAACCAACCAGAGCTCCCAGGGTCTAAACCACCAGCCTGGGAGCACATAAGGAGGAACCCATGGCTCCATCTGTTTATGTAGTGGAGGATGGCCTTTTGGGGCATAGGTGGGAGAGGAGGACCTTGGTCTGATGAAGGCTGGATGCGCCAGTGTGGTAGACATCAAGAGTGGGGAGGGGGAGTGGATGGGTGGGTGGGAGCACATCTTCATAGAAGCAGGAGAAGGGGGGATGGAATAGCAGGTGTCTGGGGGGAATGAAAAAAGGAGAAAACATCTGAAATATAAATAAAATATCCTATAAAATAGTTTCAAAAAATAATCATGAGAGGAAAATAGAAAGAGGGAGCTGTCTGGGAAAGAGAATGGAAATGGGAATGGGGGCAGAGTTGGTTATAGGGAGGAGAAAGGAGAGCAGCTCAGAGGGCCAGAAGAATAAATGGAAATATGCAGTTGCACCAGATGGTAGGTTCAGGAACCTCTAGAAAGTCCCAGAGACCTGGGATGTGACAGGATCTCAGGACTCAATGTAGGTGATCTAAACTGAAATGCCCAACAGTGGGAAGATGAAACCTGAAGAGACAACCTCCAGTAGATAGACAGAGCCCACAGTAAAGCAATGGAGTCACCAACACACTTTCAAAATGTTTGACCCCAAACTGATCCTGTCTAAAAAAATTCAGGGAAAAAAATGGAGCAGAGCCTGATCAAAAGGCCATCCAATGATCTGTCCAACTTGGGATCCATCCCATGGGCAGAAACCAAACCCTGACACTATTACTAATGCTATGTTGTGCTTGTAGACAGGAGCCTAGCATGGTTGTCCTCTGAAATGCTCTGCCAGAAGCTGACTGAAGCAGATGCAGATACTTACAGCCAGTCATTGAACTGAGGAGTCAGAATCCTATGGAAGAATTAGGAGGAGTGAAGGAGCTAAAGTAGATGGAAACCACAGAAGAAGAATAACAGTGTCAATTAACACAGACACTGGCTAGCTCATAGAGACTAGGGCAAAAAAGTACGAGCAAACAGGGCCTGATCCGACATCCCCAGAACATAAGCAGGAGAGAACTGCTCTGTCTAGCCTCACCAGGAAAGGATGTGCCTAATACTATAGAGAATTGATACCCCAGGGAAGTAGGATGCCCTGGGGTGAAGAAGGATGTTGGGAGCCGACTGAGCAAAAAGCGGCTATCATCTTTGCAGCCATCTTGAGCCATATACCCTGACAAGAGACTTGTTTTCAACAGCCTACAACAGCTGAACGCACTCTGATAATTATCTTGATCCTTCCAATCAAGGCCAGGCAGTGGAGGCACACGCCTCTAATCCCAGCACTTGAGAGACTCAAGGTGAGACTCAAGGTGAGACTTGAGGAGAGATATAAAAGGAGAGACTTGAGAAGAGAACAGGGCAGAGTCCGTCTCCAGAGCAGACTCAACAGACTCCATCTCCAGATCAGACTCTGTCTCGTCTCCATTCTTCACATCTCTGTCCAAACTCTCTCTCTTGCTAGGCCCTGACTCACGGACAGGAGAAGCAGAACGAGCCATTACAAAGTGGCGCCCAATGCAGGGCAGCAAGAACAAGAGACCCAGTGAGGGACGTTACCAGAAGAAGGGTCGACTGAAAATTCAGAAGTGAAAAAGAGGTGATTGCCATGGGAACCTGCCGTGTGGAGACCAGTAGGTCATAATGGGGCAAGATATAAGTCACATAATGATAATGGAGCAAGAAATAAGTCAGCCTGAATTCAACTCTCTGTTTTTGCTTTGTTGTTTGCTGCTTACGTGTGTTAATTGTTTGCTTCTGTTTTGCTGTTTAAATGCTGTCTTTCATGTTCAAAAGAAAAAGAAAAGTATAGAATCCAAAATACAACCAAAGGTTGAAGTAATTGATTTGACAGAGCTGGATTGTGCTGACCTAGAGGAAGAGGCAACAAAAAATTATGACCCTGAATGGTCCTCTTCCCATAGGCCCCCTCCCTTTGCTCCTCCACATCCAGATGCTCCTACTATGGAGATGGTGGTTGTAGATCACAGAAAGGAGTTACAGGACAAAGTTTCTCTGCTTAAACAACAAATAGAGTAAGAAAAAGAGTATCAGGACTTAATTAATCAGCTACAAAAATTAAAGACAGGGAAGATGTATCGAGAGGGCAAGAAAAATCCCTCAGGTCCTCGAGTTCCTCAATCTGGAGTCCAAAGGCACCCCCTGCCCTCTGGTTTTAGTTCAGCCACAGATCAGCCAGAGGAGGGAGAGGCTGAGGTTTTCCCTGTATCAGAGACTAGAGATGCTCAAGGGGTTGCTTGGAGACATCACACAGGGTTTAATTTTCAAATTATTAAAGAATTAAAAAATTCGGTGGCACAATACAGTGCCACTGCTCCCTTTACTCTTGCAATCTTAGAATCTGTTGCAGAGGAGTGGCTGACTCCTGGTGATTGGAATACTCTAGTGAGAGCAGTTCTTAGTGGTGGTGACTATCTTATTTGGAAATCAGAGTATCATGAGAATTGTAAAGAAACAGCTAGGAGAAATATTCAGGCAGGTAATGGTTGGTCCTTTGAAGCCTTAGTAGGAGAAGGACAATTTGATTCTAGTAATAACCAGATGCAATATGACCCATGCTTATTCATTCAAATTCAAAATGTAGCCATGAAGGCTTGGCACAAACTCCCAGTAAAGGGAGACCCTGGTGCATCTTTGACCTCAGTCAGACAAGGCCTGATGAACGATTTTCTGATTTTGTTCATCGATTAATGACAACAGCAGGAAGGATTTTTGGTAATGCAGAGGCAGGTGTAGATTATGTGAAACAGCTTGCATATGAAAATGGAAATCCTGCCTACCAAGTAGCCATTAGACCCTATAGGAAAAAGACAGACCTTACTGGATATATCAGACTCTGTTCTGACATAGGGCCCTCTTACCAACAGGGCTTAGCTATGACAGCTGCCATGCAAGGACAATCGGTAAGAGATTTTCTGGCAAGTAGAGACAAAAGGGCCTGTTTTGAGTGTGGCAAGCCTGGACAATTTGCAAAATATTGCAAAGCAGAAAATGAGTTAACCCAGAGACAGCCTAGAAAACAGCCTGGCCTATGCCCATGTTGCAAACGTGGGAGGCATTCGGCTAGTGAATGTAGGTCCAAGACAGATGCACAAGGAAACACCCTTTCCCATAATCAGGGAAACAGGAACAGGGGCCAGCCCCAGGCCCGGAGCCAATACAAGCCAAAACAGGCTTATGGGGCAGTCAGTATCATACTAGCAAACAACAACCCCTTTCAGAACTTAGTCGAGCAACCCCAGGAAGCGTAGGACTGGACCTCAGTTCTGCCACCCACACAGTATTAACCCAAGAAATGGGACCTCAGGCCTTACCCACTGGAGTGTTTGGACCCCTCTATCCAAATGTGTTTGGCCTGATAGTGGGAAGAAGCAGTGCTACTATGCAGGGACTACAAATTTTTCCTGGAGTTATAGACAATGATTATCAAGGTGAGATTAAGGTAATGGCCAAGGAAATACAGAATATAGTCACTATTCCCACAGGAAAAAGGATAGCTCAACTATTGTTACTTCCATTGATTCCTACTAATCACAAATATAAGAGTCCTAAGAGAGGGGATCAAGGCTTTGGTTCCTCTGATGCATACTGGGTACAGCCTATAGTTAAATAAAAACCTATGATGACAATATTGCTCGATGGGAAGGCATTCCAAGGTTTGGTTGATACAGGAGCTGATGTGACGATTATCAAACAAAGCGATTGGCCTGCCACCTGGCCTCTGACCCCAACTTTAACCAATTTAAGGGATATTGGCCAAAGTCAAAATCCACAGCAAAACTCTAAGGTGCTGACATGGAAAGATAAAGAAGGGAATACAGGGAATATACAATCCTATGTCAGCCCAGGCCTTCCCATTAATCTCTGGGGCAGAGATCTATTATCCCAGTTGGGATTGATTATGTGCAGCCCTAATGAAGTAATCACAGCTCAAATGATAAACTCTGGATTTTCTCCAGGGAAAGGATTAGGAAAAAGTGAAAATGGGATTACTCATCCTATTGAGGTCCATGGTAACTCTGGAAGAAGAGGCTTGGGGTATTTTTGATGGGGCCTATTGATTCAGCTGCACCCCTAGGGCGTTGTGCCGATTCCATCACCTGGAAGGAGGACTCACCCGTCTGGGTGGATCAGTGGTCCCTAACCACCGAAAAATTACAAGCTGTTCAATTGCTAGTGCAGGAGCAATTACAGGCATGACATTTAGAAAAGAGTAACTCTCCCTGGAATTTTTGTCATTAGGAAAAACTCAGGAAAGTGGAGATTGTTACAAGACTTGAGGGCTGTTAACACGACCATGATTCTGATGGGAGCCTTAAAACCTGGGCTGCCCACACCAGTGGCCATACTTTTAGGCTATTATAAAATAGTTATAGATTTAAAAGACTGTTTCTTTACTATCCCTTTGCACCCTAATGATAGAAAGCGCTTTGCTTTTAGTGTCCCCACTATAAACTTTAGAGAACCTATGAAAAGATATCAATGGAAGGTCTTGCCTCAGGGTATGGCTAACAGTCCTACCTTGTGCCGAAAGTTTGTGGCTTCTGCCATAGAGGGTGTTAGAACCATGTGGAAGCAAATCTACATAATTCATTTCATGGATGATATTTTAATAGCAGGAAAAGATGGAAAACAGGTACTTCAGTGCTTTGATGATCTTAAAACAGCTTTACAGACTGCAGGGTTACAAATAGCACCAGAAAAGGTACAATTACAAGATCCATATACTTATTTAGGATTTCAGATTAATGATCCACGTATTATTAACAGTAAGACCACCTTGAGGACTGATTCCCTTAAGACACTTAATGATTTTGAAAAATTATTGAGAGACATTAATTGGCTACGACCATATTTGAAACTTATGACAGGAGAGTTGAAACCTTTGTTTGACATTCTCAAAGGAGATTCTGACCCTAAGTCTGGCAGGGCTCTAACAGAGGAGGGTAGAAAAGCCTTACAGGAGGTTGAGAGTGCTATTTCATCCCAATTTGTAACTCATATTAATTATTCTAAGCCTTTATATTTTCTTATTTTTAACACTAAATTAACTCCTACTGCAGTTTTTTGGCAGACTGCACCTATATTATGGGTTCATCTTCCCTCATCCCCTAATAAAGTTCTTTATCCATACTATGCAGCTGTAGCAGGTATGATTATATTAGGCAGAGATAACAGTCAAAAATATTTTGGAAAAGACCCTGATGTCATAGTACAACCCTATACAAGACATCAGGTTAATTGGCTTATGTAGAGTTCTGAAGTTTGGCCTATAGCATGTGCCTCATTTGGTGGTCAACTAGATAATCATTATCCACCAGACAAATTAGTTCAATTTTGTAATCGCCATGCATTTGTTTTTCCATCTCGTACTGCACATGCACCTATAAAGGAAGCATTGCTAGTTTTCACTGATGGTTCCTCATCAGGAACAGCTGCTTATACCTTTAAGGATCAAGTAATTTCCTTTGCTACATCATCTGTGTCAGCTCAATTGGTTGAATTACATGCTGCTATTGCTGTGTTTCAAACATTTCCAGATTAAACCATTAATATTTACACAGATAGCTCATATATAGCTCAATCTATCCCTCTTCTAGAAACTGCTTCGCAAATAAAGCATTCCTCAGAAGCAGCTGATTTGTTTTTACAGTGCCAACAATTAATTTAAGGAGAAAGTGTGAATTCTTTATAGGACACCTGAGAGCCCACAATGGGCTACCAGGTCCTCTCGCTGAAGGAAACATCAAGGCAGATCTAGCCACTCATGTAGCCACAATGACTTTATCAGATCCGCCATCTAACTTGGATCAGGCCATAAAGGCTCATGAGTTACATCACCTTAATTCTCAACTTTAAAAGTCATGTTTAAAATTGCCAGAGAACAAGATAGACAAATTGTCAAACAATGTCAATCATGTGTTACATGTCTACCAGTTGCTCATTTGGGTGTGAATCCAAAGGGACTGATACAAAACAGTCTCTGGCAAATGGATGTTATCCATTATAATGAATTTGGAAATCAAAAATATATACATGTATGTGTAGATACATACAGTGGTTTCATTTATGCAACATTACAAACTGGAGAAGCAAGCAAACATGTGATCACTCATATGCTTGCTACAATCCCTGTATTGGGTGTGCCAAAACAGATCAAGACTGACAATGGCCCAGGTTATACAAGCTCCAGTTTCCACCAATTTTGTGAAAAATTGGGAATACTACATAAAATGGGTATTCCATATAATCCACAGGGCCAAGGTATGGTAGAAAGGGCACATCAAACTATTAAATGTCAATTCGAAAAAATTAAAAATGGGGAATGGTATCCTACCAAGGGATCCCCTAGGAATATCCTTCGTCACACGCTCTTTATTTTAAATTTTTTAACTTTGGATTCTGAAGGAAAATCTGCTGCAGATAGATTCTGGCATCCTAATACCAAAAAGAATTTTGCAACAGTCCTCTGGAAAGACCCATTAACTGGAACCTGGAATGGGCCAGATCCAGTGCTTATCTGGGGAAGAGGTTCTGTCTGCATATATTCCCAAATGGCAGATGCCGCACACTGGTTGCCAGAGAGACTGATCAAACAAATAGACAATAATAACAAATCCAGGGAAGAGAAACCCCCTGAGAAGCGTATTTTTTCTTTACAGGAAACATGAAGATGCTTCACTGGAGCGGATCAACCAGTATACCTGACTTGGGAAGTTCTCAGTGGGGAAGAAGACATCAACACCCACACCTCCAGGGCTCTATTAGACTCTTGGTTCCCTGATTTATGATTTAGTGGGGTACATTGTTTAAACCCAAGAGATAATCCATTACCACAGTTACTATAGGTTTTTTTTGTTTTTTTGTTTTTTTTTTTTTAGGTTTGAGATTGATTGGGGCAGGGACAGGGATTTTCTTACTTGTTTTGTTAAGATCGAAGCTATGATCAACCCTCAGGGCCAAGGAATAATAGAAAGAACACACCAGAACCTGAAAGCCCAACTCCTGAAACAACAAACCACCACTTAACAATTAATGATGGCCCTGGCTACCCTAAACATATTTAACATCTACAAAACCTCCAGATACCCTCCTATTTCTTTCCACTGGCACACACCAAAGCTAGCTCCCCCTATCCTGGTACGATGGTGAGATCCTTTAGATGGAATTTGGAAGGGACCAGACCCCCTCCTTACAACCGGGAGGGGTTTTGCTTGTGTCTTCCCACAGGACCAACCCAAGCCTATCTGGGTCCCTGCCAGAAATGTCCGACACCACCCAACAACCAAGAAGATGGCCCACCTCTCACTGACAGACCAAGAACCAAGGAAGAGGAGGAGAAGGCAGAGGAGACACCATGCCCAGAGGAGCAACAGGATCTCCTAGAAGGACATCCATGACCTAATGACAGCTGCCCAGGCCATGTGCCCTCCACAAGCCCCCCTCTCCTCCATTCTCTTGGCAGTTTTCATCATCCTTCATGCTAACTCTGCTACTGCCCAGCCTCTCTCTAGCCTTCCCAACACCTACCACTGGAGATTCTATCCTAGGGAAACCTACAACGGACACAACAAGGTTATAGGAACCCAGGACTGCCCACTTGAAGGATGTCAAACCAGAATTGAGATGCCCCTACACCCTGAATCCATCTCCACTATCCCCAGCCCTTTTCTCTGCTTCCCTTACCGAAACACAGGTGAATGTCTCCAGGAGGTCTCCACATATGGAGGTTGCAGATATTGGAGCTGCAGGATGGAATCCACCAGCCATGGTGGCACCATGCTCACCAACCTTAAAACTCACTTTCATCTTTCCATCAGTGATCCCTGGAACGAATGTTGGTGAACAGGAGTCATGGGTAAACTTTACCGCAATGGCTATGCCAGATACCCAGTAGCTGACCTACATGTCTCCCGTGAACTTGTCCCTGCCCCCAAATCTGCCTTTACCCATGCTAATATTATCCAACAGGAAAACCAGTCTCAGGAGGAACTACAAGCTACCCTCTCCTGGCTAAAGTACATTCAATATACAACGGACTGCCTTCCCTTAACAACCCATCCCAATTCTTCCCAATGCTTTTTCTGTGCCTCTCTCTCCCAGCCATTATTAACAGCTGTTCCCATTAACTTTTCCCTTTACGACCTCCATGGATCCCTGCCTGCGAGGAAAGCACAGGATATTCCTCTCTTTGACCTACCCCCACCTCTTTGCCTTGTAGGGCCCTCCTCAAAACCCCATCTCACATGTGCCCATGACATCACCATCACCAAATCAATATGTGTTAGCCCTCCTGCCCTCCTCTTGTGCAAAGGCACTACAGGTGCCTGTACTAACCCTCATTTTCAGGGCTCCTGCACCCCCGTGATTGTTGTCCCCCAGGTTTATCTCTATGAACCAGAAGAACTCACCTTGCAGATGGAAGGAAGCCAAAAGAAGAGAGAAATCTTCAACCCTCTGCTCATTGGACTAGGCCTTGCTGTTTTGATTGGTGCTACTAGAACTGCTGGAGCAGCCCTTGTCCAAACATAGCCTCTGGCTGGCGACTTCCAGAACAAGCTTGTCCAGGCAATGGCCTCTACTACGGACAGCCTTGAATCCTTTCAAGGCCAGAAAACCTCTTTAGCAGGAGTGGCTCTCCAAAACCGGAGGGGCCTGGACTTGTTGACTGCTGAACATGGGGGGACTTGTGTTTTGCTGGGGGAGGAATGTTGCTTCTACGTCAATGAATCTGAGCTAGTAAAACAAGATGTACAAATGCTCAAAGAGCTCTGGGGGAACCTCCGGGCACGCTATGCTCCCAACACCCCTACCCCTTGGTACTCTAACCCCTTGATGGCTTGGATTCTTCCCATCCTTGGCCCCATACTAGCCATTGGAGCTTTACTTCTCCTGGCACCTTGCCTCATTCAATTTTTAAAGCAACAAATGAGTAACATTGCAAAAGTGACTACCAATCAAGTCTTGGTTCAGTATCAAACTGTTCTCAACATAGGAGACACTTATTCTGATGACACCTCTCCTTTATAAAAGAAAAAGGGGGAGTTGTGGGGCAGTGGGCTATGAGAAAAGGCCAGAAAGCTTGGTAGAAAGCTCTGGAAGCCCCAGAAACTTGGTCAGAAGAAGGCCATTAGGACGGAAGGCCACTTCAAGCTTCCCAAAGTCATCTGGCTCTCTTAGCTTCGGCTCCCCACAGCCCCTCCCACAGAGAGGTCCATGGCCAGTGATCACGTAGGAGTAGCACCTTCATGCAAATGAGGCAGTCCCAAGCTCTCAGATCAAGCCAATAGGGGTTACCTGCTGCCACCCCCAAAAACTGTATATATTGGCCAAGCTCAAAAGTAAATGTGTGTGAGATTCTTCCCGCTGTCTGTTGTCTGAGAGCTTTTGTCGCGGTTCCTCCCCTCGTCGCCGGCCAGTCTGTGCACTTCAAAGAGCTGTAACACTTTTCCCCTTCTCTGCCACTGCTGAGGCACTCCCGGACTGCCCATGGAGAGAGAAAACCAAAGAGCCGTAACACTTGCCGCCTCGGAGGTGCCGAGACGCAGTTTGGAGGCAGGGGCAGAAGCAGACTCTTCAGTCTGCCCCCTACTCTTCCAGGCCCAGCCGTCCACAGGGCCCTCTCTCTTGTTCGAGAGACTACATCAGCCCCACCCCGCGTGACTGAAAAGTGTGTCCCAGGACTGCAGCTGCACCCCGGCTTGCAGTCACGACCCATCCTGCGCGCCCCGTGAACCCCGTGCAAATTTTGAACAACACTCTGGCAGTCTTTTTTGGATTGAACCTAGAGTCATAAAAGACATTTAGTCATCAAATATTCTTCAAGAATTTTCCTACTACAAAATTTCACTGATGTAATTCCAGGAACAAGGTAAAGACGCTATCTACAATGTGATCCACCTATGTATTCTTCTTCCCATATTCTTTAATTCTTTTATCATTCTGACTGGCTCTAAATGTGTAGAACACTCTGGCTAGACCTTGTGATCTTTTCTTTATACCCTAAGTGTTGGCATTACAGATGAGCAACACAAGGCCTTGCTTGAATAGTTTTCAGTTAAGAATCTAAAGAAAAATGCTTTTTGAATAAAGTTGTGGGGAAAATGAAGCAGAGACTTGTTTCTCCCTAATAAGCTCTGGAGAGGGCTCATCCATGGTTCAGTGAATTCAAGGGACACTGACCAAGTAGATAATCATAAAGGTAAATAATCAAATGGCCGTCTCTAGAACAAGTTGTCCCTGTCCCGATGGAAAAGTTTTCCCTTGCTATATACACAAAAAAGAGAAAAAAAGTAGAGTTGTTGAGATTTTGGTCCCCACAGGTTATGACAAAAGAAAAACTTGGCAAGAACACAGACACAATGTCCAATTAAAGACCTGTTGAATATTTGGGTATGAGTAAGGAAAACAATTTACTCTCACACAGAGAAGCTTCATATCTTTTAGGTCTAGGTACTACCATTTGTTTCCCTGTCTCATTCTACCTATTCCTGTCCTTGTGGTCTTGTGCCCAAAAGGAAAAAAATGTCATTATACAAGTTGTGATGTGAAGGGGTTGGTTCTGATGAATAGGATCTTTTCCCCAGTTGGTTCTTGACATGGCAATAAAGAAGGCTGGAGGCCAATTGCTGGGCAAAAGGTACAGGGAGAGACTTCTGGGTACTAGGAGGAAAAGGCAGGTCTAATGAAGGAGAGAGGAGTTTCTGCCATGGTCTGGAGAGAGAAGAACACAGCAACCATGTGAAGTCTCATGGGTAGCTGGGGCCTTTGGTGATTACTATAGGCAGGTGGCCAGCTATGTTTGACAGGGGCAAGGTGGGATGAGCCACTGAAGTTTAGGAAAGCTGGAGAGACAGAGAAAATAAATTGGTAAGGGCACACTTTTCCAGGTGGGAGATGTCAGCACCAGCAATTGTGCCAAGAAGGTAACTTGTATACACTTTTGTCCATACTTTCTTCCTTGTAATTATTCATTGTAATGAGTCATTAGTCAAGATTGAAGGCCCTGGCTTCTGCTACACTATCAGTACTGTATGCCTTTCTCTCTCTAATGCATTGGGGATTGCTTAGCTGTGCCCATGACAACAGAGTCACCTCTTCCCCATGCACACTAGATTATGACATTCAGAATAACTATGTGTTAATTTTGAAGGAGAAATAAAATCTTCTCAAGAAAATAGAGATAAAAGGCCTCATAATCATCAACCAGCTCCACAGGGGATGCTAGAAGGCAAATCTCAATCTGAAGAGTAAAATACTCATGAAGTCACAGGGAACAAATGAATGTTGCAAGAACTAGGAATTCAAAGAAGTTTGAGAAAACATCAAGCAATAAGCATGATGACAAGAAATAATTAATGTACATCTCTCAATAATAAGTCTTGAATTTTAATGTTCTATGTTCAACAATGAAAACACATAGATTAACAGATTGGGTCACATAATAGGATCCATCTATTTCTACTTGTAAGAAAAAAATTTCATCATCAAAGAAAGAAACCACTTTAAAAGACATTTCACGTAAAGAGACCTAAAGAACAAAAACAAGTATATTGATTCTAATATATGGCAAAAATATACTTTAAAACAATATTAGTCAGAAGAAATAAGAAGGACATTTGATAGTAATTAAAGATAATGCACATCAAGAGGACATTACAAACTTAAACATATATTAACCAAACACAAGACCACCAAATGTCATAAAAGAAACACTAATAGATCTACAAACACAGATTCAACATAACAGAGTTTAGTGAGGATTTCAATAAGCCATGCGTACTGACAGGCCATTAAGAAATCAGAAAAACTCTGGATATAAATGACATCATATATTAAATGTACTTGCCAAATATAGACAAAACATTCACTCCAAATGCTAAGGAATACACCAACTTCATAGTAGCACAAAGAACATTCTCTCATCTATCACATAATCTGACACAAAGCAGGCCTCAACAAATTTAGGAAAAATGAAGTAACATCCTATTTTCTATCAGACAACAATAGAGTAAAGAGGGGTGGACATCAATAGCAATAAAAAAATGCAGAATGTACATAAACTCTTAGTGCCTAACCAACAACAGACTAGTGTATGTGAAATGTGTCAAGTAAGAAATCAAGAAAAAAATTTAATATTTCTAGAATGGAATAAAATGAAAACACAATATCCCAATTCCTATGGGTCTCAATGAATGGAAGAACATTTATCATACTATGTTCTGTGCTAACATAGCAGAAAATTTGCATTAAAAACAAGGACACACATGGTGTACATCACCTACTTTGTTACTATATTTGTCCACAATGGCTGTGTTTCTTACTTGCTTATTGGGATCATATGCTTTGGATCATCTGGTTTTTTCCTAGGAGTGAATACTTGCTGCTATGTAATACAGACCCATTGCTATGCTCACATTAGAAAGAAATAACCACAATACTCATTGTTCAAAGGGCCAGAAATCAGTACTAGTTGGGGTATAAATACTGTAAGGCAACAAAGAAAGAGGTAGAGTGTCATGACAATAGACCTCTGAACCATGGCTATGCTGTGCTATCATGGTAAACTCCAGGACAGCCAGGACTACCACAGTAAAATCCTGTCTGAAAACAAAACAAAAATTAATGAGACTAAATTCTGTAAGTCTTGAGCTCTGTCTATGAAGCTAGATATGTCTCAGGTTATACACAGTAGAAAGTCCATGGATTTAAGCATATAGAGAGTTAGCAGGTGCAAAGTTTGGTTCTACCTCCTCTTCTCTGATCACTCCTTAGAGAGGACAGGCAGCTGACCAGCTGCAAGGATCTAAATCTTGGTGCCTTTAGAAGGAGAACTGTGGATGTCTAAAAGTCTATAACTGGATTAACATCTATTTTCAGCACTTTTATATATGGAAGCCCTGTATCACACAAGACAAATGAAACATGAAAACAACTTATAGCTTAAAAAACACATCATATGGAAAATAAGGGATTTGTAAAACTGTGTCACTAAAATTAAACATTTCATAAGATCTGGGCCATGACATTTCCAAATAACTTTGGCTGTGCTACTGATCCTACTGTTCACATTACCTCCAAACTTTGCCAGAACTCTCTAAGCAAAGGCTGAGCTGCTAACTTCTGATTGGTGCACTGTGTGTATGATGTTTGAAGACATGCCTAGCTATGTGCTGATTCTGGAGATTTGTGTTCTGCTCTCTCTGCTCTTCAACTGAAACCATGATGTCCTTAGCACTGCTACTGTTGCTGGTTTTGGGAGGTGAGTAATGATTTTTACCTGAGCCTTATTTGGGGATATCACATATAAAGACTGAGTTCTCTCATATTTTATTAGAAAACTGATCTTCTTGTGCTCTAATATATTCCCAGGACACACACACACTCAGAGACACACATACAGTCACACAGACACACACACACAGTATATACATATTTATATACATATATATACTGGCCATCATGGTTAATTATGCCATGCTTGAAAGTTGGTTTGAAAGTACATTACTGTTATCAGTGAAATACTTTTGAGAAATTAATCAAAGATTTATCTCAAGACAGAAGAAAAATGAATGTATTGGTTCTTTACACTCTCCTTTTTACCTATTGTTCTCTTTGCCCTTTGTGTGTCTCTCATTGTTAAGACTTTCCATTGTAAAGATAACTACTATTGGTCACTTAGCATATTATAACTAATTTTTCTTCTGTCTTAAAGAGAACACAACAGCTGCTCCATATGAGACATCTGGTACTGGTGAGGCTGGCTACACTTCATCTCTTTCCTGTCACATACATTATTGATTTCCAGTCCTGTGGTCTTTAACTTGTATGTAGATAAGTAACTAAAGCAATGAAAAAAGCACTCCTAGTTATAAAGTTCATTTCCAGTCTAAGTTAACAGCTTATTTGTATATGTATTGTATTAAAGAATCTCTGATGTGGACATTAAGAATTTGAAGACAATATTGTGAATTCAGATAAAATTTTCACTAGTAGAGAGATCAAATATGTGGCTATATGTAGGAAATAGAACAACTGTCCCTGCAGGGAAAGGACAGAGAAGATTTTCAGAAGCTGCTATGGAATAAAGGCATCAAGACTATATGGCAGGATAATCTCAGAAGAGGAATCTAGCTGAAATTAGACAGCTGCAAGAGACTAGTGTTAGCTGTGTGTAATGCTGTATATGTGTGCTACTTTTAAGCATGTTTGTTTCTCTTCTGAGCTTGAAGAGGTAAAGTATTGGACCGATGAATTCCCTGATGCCTTCAAGGGTGTTGTATTTGTGAGTAGAAACATGTGAATACGTTTATTCTGTGTTCATATCTGGGGCAAGGTCTTGCTTTTCTATGCTCTCAGTATCATTGTCCAAGGAGGGAAGCCTCAATCTCTTTATGTCCCAACAAGGGTAGTATCAGAAAGCCTGAGACAATAAAAAGTAGATGACAGAATCACAAAGATGTATTCAGAGCAGGGATTGTACATTCAATGTAATGTGGTCCACTTCTTACTAGAGTCTATATTTTACCTCAAATTTTAATTATTGATTTATATTTCTGCAGATACAAATACCTTATCTAAAGAGCAAAGGAAAAATGATTATTTCTACAGCATAGAAGCATTGGTAAGATGATTTCACGTAAGCATGTCCTTAATGTGACTCCTAGGTTTGGTGTATAATCTACATCCATATTTAAACATACTTTTTGATGGAGAGGAAGAAAATAAATGAGAAATGGATAAACACAGAGTGTATAAAAGAAAGTGAAGGGAAAAATAGAAAAAGAGTCATAGAGGAGAGGGAGAGAGAACAGAAAGAGATGGAGAGAAAATCCATATATGTGTGTGTGTGTGTGTATATATATATGTATGTATGTATATATATGTATATATATATGTATGTATATAAATATAAGTATATATAAGTATATATATAAATAAGTATATATATAAATAAGTATATATATATATACTTATTTATCCATGTTTTTATAATTTTTTGTGTTTTTTAAAATGAACTTTGTAAGTAAACACTAGAGATTTCAGGGGATTGTACTTTCTGCCTTAGTAATACCAATGACATCACCTCTGCAATATAAATATTTTAAATAAAAATTTCAAAATTAGTAGAAATCACTGAGGAACAAAGAGAACATTGCATGGCATCTGTATATCTTTGCTGTTTTTTTGAATTGTTTTGTAACTGGATTATTCTAAATCTAAAAATACAATATGGCAAGCACTCTCATAGCAATCATTTCAAATGTTATTCAGGGAATTTCTAGGAATATGCTACTTTATTTTGTATGAATGAACTTTGTTTCCTACTCTGACTTCATTTCCCTTTGTCCTTCAAACAGTTGTTCAATATTATACTGTTTAATATTCTAAATACATTGCAGAAACTATGATATAGAATCCAATGTACTATTACTACATTTTTATTATTTAAAACAAATTTTAAATTGAAATATATTTTCTTCAGATCTTTCCCTCCTCTCTGTACTTCCAGATACGATCCTATTCCCAATCCACCAAACTTCTTTCTCTAAGAGCTAACAAAACCAAATACCACAAAACCTTCCAAAACTGAGAAAACAAAATAAACAGCACAAAAAGAACAAGCAAGCAAGCAAAAACTCACCACCAACTGTAAGCAAATAAAAGCAGACAAAAAAAACCTGTGTAGTCCAATAAATATTGCTGAATTACTCCTGACCATGAGGACAGTCCTGCAGTGGTTAATAAACTCAGTGTCACCTACTTGGAGAAAACTAATTTTTCCTCACCTTGTTCGTATAAGTGACAGGTCAATTGTTAGCTTTTACACTGGTGGCTAGGTTTATATTAATTTATTCACTCATTCATTTTTATACATATAAAAAATTGAAAATAAATTGTAATAGGCTAAAATAGAAACAATCACATGGTAATTTGAAAATTCAAACCAACAGTAAGAAAAGAGCTCAAGTGATGGGACAAAAATCAGACACCCTCTCATTCACACATTCAGGTATCCTATACAAACACTAAGTCAGAAGCCATAATACAAGCATAGAGGACATGGTACAGACCTTTACAGGCCTTGTACTTGCTACGTTGGTCTCTGTGCATTCATATGAGCTTTGCTCATGTAGATTTAGTGGCTTTGTTTTCTTAGTATCCTCCACATACCTAGCTCTTACACTCTTTCTCTCTTCTCTTCTACAGGATTCCCTGAGCTCTGATGAGACTGATTTTATGAAGACATCCTATATAGTAGTGCTGGGTCTTAAAGGTCTCTCTCTCTCTCTCTCTCTCTCTCTCTCTCTCTCTCCCTC
>NW_021604772.1:274963-296722 GCF_004785775.1 Grammomys surdaster | reverse complement strand
CTCTCTCTCTCTCTCAGGAGCACCAGCTCCAAGCTCTAGCCCCCAGCGTATTGGTCAGCCTTATGAGCTGCCTGCTAGCATAGGCTTCTCCCCCTCCTCCATCATTTGCAGCCAGCTTCAGCCATTTAGTTCAGCTGGTTTGCATGAAACAGCGAGTCTGGGATCCTGCTTGCTCCCTTTGCCTCTGTGTTACTTAAACCCTCATTCTAGGACTTCTTCCCTTGGGTAAAAATTTTCCCTTTCATTTTGAGATAGTTTCTTTCTCACACCTGAGAGCTCCAGGCCAGGCCTGGAAGAACTGGTCCCAGGAGCTGCCAGCTCCAACCCAGCTTCCACGTGTCTCCCCTATGGCTTAGTCTTTTACACAGTCTCTCATTCCTTCTGGCTCTGACTGTCCTATCAAGCCTCTATGCTTCTTTCTTTAAACTTTTCTTCAAGGTTGTCCTTTCTTCTCCTTCTCTACATTTAGGATTTACCAGCTAAAAAAAAACGAACAATTTTTTCAATCTTTTTGAGATTTCTTTAAGGTTCAAAAGTCATCTAATCTACTTCCACAGGTCAAATCAACTATGCTGATCACCATTTTTCAGTCCTTAATTAACAACCAGTTTCCTTTTACAGACAAACTGTTGTCACCTATCCCAGATACATAATTAACATGATGTTTTTCTTCCTTAGCCATCCAAAGCAGACTCAAAGGTACCTTCTAGGACTAAATTTCCTCAAACATCCTTGCCTTTCTAGGATCATAACGACAGACAATGATATGCTCCCAAGCAGCTTAATGCTTGCTATCTGCCCTTTACAAACATCCCCCTGCCGGGGTGCTGCTCCCCTGTTGTGATCAATCTACAGGTATTCCCACAAATCCAGTGAATACAACGCCATCTCCTGAAACCTGCCTGGATCACCAAACTGCCTTCTTCCTCATCTGACTGAAGATTCCCAAGACACATGCTGAGATACAGAGACACACACTGAGATCCAGAGACACACACTGAGTTCTACAGAAGACGGACCTGGACCTTCAGGCTAGAGATAAACTCTCTTGTCAAAGTCAAATAGCTATACTAAACTTAGAGAAACTTACATGCTAGTAAGGAAAACATAATGTCTATCTAGATTAATCAGATGTTATTACCCTCAGACTGTGCAACCCATGACAATGATACCTTGCCTTCCCAAAACCCACTCTCAACTCTCCTTACTCTGTGACTTAATTGTACTAGCCCCCACAGCCTTTGTAGTGTTTTCTTTTGACTTCCTCATCCAAAATTTTCACTATAAATGACAGTCACTCCAGTGATGTCCCTCGTTTTAAAAAAGAAAAAGGGAAGAGTTGTGGGACTGTGAAAGGATAGCTTGGTTTCTGGTGGAGCACTGGCTAGAGATGGCCAGAGACCCAGCAAGGGATGGCATACATTTCACCATGCTCCCAGACTCCAGGGTCCTGACAGGCAGCCAAAACCTCCATTGATCAGCACCTTTCAGTCATAGGGCAACACTCCTACCAGCCCATGCACAGGTAGAGGGCGTGACTACAGGCCTCAGGGCCTTGAGATAGCTTCATATTAATGAGATACCTAAAGGCCAGAGGGCATAGCCAATTAAGCATTCCTTCCCAGACCCTCCTTCTTACAAACAGTATTTAACCAAAGGCCCACCCTGGAGGTATGGGGGTATAGCCAGATTCATCCACTTTCCGCCATGACAATAAACTTTTTAAAACCATAGACTTCCTCATGTCTTTGGGGCCCCACCATGGGGAATCGTGGAGAAGGCCTTTGACTACCGAACCACTGCTTAATCTCCCACTGAGGACTTCTCTACCTTCCCGCAGCATAGGCCTGCCAACAAAACCAAGCTAGCCAAGCCAGCCAAGTGAGTCCTGGTAACCAAGATTCTCTACCCATGGGGCACTATCAGGGCTTCTCTCCCCCTCATTCCTCTCTGCTGCGGGCCAGTCCAGCCTGTATGCCCTCACGTCTCAGTTCTTCTGCAGCTCCCAGCATCGTCTGGGAGCCCAAGGACCGAGACCACCAGCCTCTGGGTCAGCTGCTTCAGCCAGGAGACCCCCACTCAGGAGCCCCACCCTAGCAGGACTTCAGGATGTAACCTCTCCATGCCCTGGCAGAGCCCCGGCAGCTTCTCAGCCCAGCTTCTGCCCTGCACTGCATGGAGTGAACTCAGTCAAATTCCCTCGCTTCTGCCTCCCTGAGCCATGGCAGACACATGAGATCCACAACTCCACCCAACAGGACCCACGCCCATGTGCAACCCATAGGCCCATATTACTCACCTGTAATATTGATAATCTTTCTTTTTTTTTTATTGGATGATTTATTTACATTTCCTATGTTGTCCCCTTACCCCATCCCCCACCACCCCCTCGGAACCCCCAATCCCCTCGCCCCTCCTCCTTCTTCTCTGTGGATGTAACCTCTATCTACCCCCCCCACTCCCACCTCCCCACCCTCAAAATTCCCACCCCCTGGGGCATCCAGCCTTCATGAGGTCAAGGTTCTCTTCTTCCACCTATGCCCAGCAGGGCCCTCCACTTTTACATATTCAGCTGAAGCCCTGGATCTTCCCCTAAGTGCTCCCAGGCTGGTGGTTTAGACCCTGGGAGCTGTGGTTGGTTGGTATTGTTGCTCTCCTCATGGTGCCGAAAATCCTTTCAGCTCCTTCAGTCTTCACTCTAACTCCTACGAACAGCATCACAAGCATTTTCTGTGTAGGTATGTGATATTTTTCATTGTTTGTGGATATTGTTCCATTTTTTAATAAATATATATTCTAATTTTAATATTTGTTTAAAATTGATTATTTTCTCACAATATATTCTGCTCACCTGTTCCTTTGTAGCAGGATAATTTTCTGCTAAATTATATTTGCAATGAAGCTCAGTAATTGAGGAAGAGCTAAGAGTGGGAGAAGTGAAGAGTGGGAAGGAAAAGGAAGAGGAGGAGGAAGAGGAGGAAGCTAGTAACCATAGAGAAGAACACATGGGTCGAGAGCGGTCCTGGGCAGCAACTTATATCAAAGGTTAGATATTGGGTAATGATTCTAATTATGTGGGCATCTTGTAAATTCAGCATTTCCAAGTATATTGGAGAATCTTTAAGCATTAAGAGTCTTCATTCTACAGGGTACCATGTGCATGGTGGATATTGTCTGGGGCTCAGCTGACCTTTGTGGGGGCAACATAGTGAATTGACAGAGCCAGCTGCCACAATGGCATCTCATGAGTGCCAGGGCCACCACTTCTAGCTAGACGGAGCAGCTGTCAGAGCAGGAACAGTGGGAACATGGTAGCTGCCTGGGAACTAGCCGGACTAAGTGCCATTTTCTAATTACCACCCATTACACTCCTCTACCTCTGCTCCCAAATTATGCCCACTACATCACCCACACAAACCACACACTCTCACCCTTCCTAGTAGTTATTAGAAAACAAGCAGGCAACTAAAAAACAAAAAGATAAAAATGAATAAGACAGAAATGTAGCTGCATGTGGCCATGGATGAACTGTATTCACCTGAAAGGGGAGCCGGAAATGAAAAGGGGAGATGAAGAGGTGAGAGAAGCATGAAGCCAAGACAAAGTTTTCTGATCAAGGCTCACATTTTAATATTCAGCTCTTCTATTTAAAGGGAAAGCCCCACCGAACCCATTCTTGTTTCACTTGGGAGATGGTGAAAGAACTCATCCTATGTTACAGCCAGAGCTGTCTCAAGGCAAGGTCAGTGGGCAGTCTATTCTAAGTTTTTGTAGGAGGTTGTATGTGCAGCCAAGGTGGATAACTCCACCTAGGCTCTCTTATTAGGTCTATTGTGGTAAGCTAGGTCTTTCTGGCCTGCTCAAGGCTGGGTAGAGGGCACAATTCCCACTTAATAGTTTTTTAAAGATGAGCAATGCCAGCAGCTGGACAAGGGCATAAGATTTACTTGTTTTCTATCATCCCATCTAGGGTAAAAAGTAGCCAGGTGATCATGCCTGCCTTAGGTTGATGTCTATATTGTTCCTTATTACCCATCATAGAGAACATACATAGCATTATTGATGTATGCCTCTGTCTTAGGTCTATAGGAGCTCAAGAACACTCTTACCCATCTTTGACTACCAGCCATCTATGTCACACTGTTTCCCATATAAACCAAAGCCACATTCAGACCAAAGGACCTATGAGCATGCACTCAATGCATTTCTTCATAGCAACAGATAACTGCCATGGTGAATAGCTGAGCTTGCTGAGAGCCATCCTTTGTGAAGGCAACCAATCTGTTTGAGATATAAGGTTCAAAGGGTAAAAGCAACAAAATTATCCAAGCAGTGTAGAAAATAAAATTATAAGTGGGAATGTTCCAGGTAACAAATCCAGCTGCTAATTGTCAGGGATAAGACACAAAGTCTGGGCACCAGGTTTACAGTGAGTGGCTTTAAGTATTGAAACAACCACAAAAAAAAAAAAACAAAAAACAAAAAAAACACTTAACTCTCCAGTGGAGTTTAACTCAGCTGGCTGATAGGGATATTGAAACATCTTTATCATTAGTATCATGATCATTAGGCTCAGGATCTGTGTCCACTTGAGCCAATCTTTCATGCAGCCATCGAGCTCCATTTACCTTTTGTGAAAAAACACACAGAACCATGGCCCCAAATTAAAACAGGTAAACAGGGTCATGGCCATTCCATGTATTAATTATGAGGTCTCTCCATTTGACACTGGCAAATGAGCTGGAACTGGCTGGATGCAGTGGCTATCCACTGTAGACTGGCCTTTAGCATCAGTTTGCAAAAAAAATTAAAACAAATAAAACAAAAGCAAGGTGTGCTTTTGGTTACCTTGGAGGGTATAATTCCCCCTCTTTAGTTTTTAAAAGCCAATTTTTCACAGTTCCTTGCAAAACCAGGGCAGAAGCACCAGTAGCTGCTCTTCCTACACTCAGAGAGTTATGGAGATATTATTTTAAAGTTCCATAATATATGTTTCACAATTCCTTGTCCTTGAGGATAATAAGGAATCTCAGTAATATAAGTAATATTAAATTGTCAACAAAACATCTCAAATGTTTGACTACAATAGCCAGTTCCATTATCTATCTTAATCTAATATGGAACACCAAGTATAGAAAAATAATGTAGGCAATAGCTAAACTGCATTTTTACTTGCTTCTTTTGTTAAAGCAGTTGCAACTAGAAAGCCTAAAAGGTGTCAAGTCACATGTACATATTTTAATTTTCCAAAATCAAAAATGAGTAACATCCATTTGCGATAATTGATTACATATAAGTCCTCAAGTATTAACACTATTTTGAAAAAATTGAGGATACTGAAAACTAGTTTTTGCAATTAGACTTCTACACTCTCTAGAAATACCAAACTATTGTCTCAAGCTATCACTATTTTGATGATGTAAAGTATAAGATTGTATGACCAGTTGTTTCTGTAAGGTCTATAATCTGCCTGGTGTACAAATCTGCTGTGGCATTGCCCTGGGGTACAGGCAATCCAGTATGAGCTCTTAAATGTCTTATAAAGTTAAGGAACAGTACTTGTTTCTTAAATTAACCTGTATTTGTATAAGTAACTGTAAAATTTGAGAATTAATAATATCTAAATAAGGAATAATTTCAAGCAATTATAAACCATGGGCTATATACTGGCTATGAGTATACAAATTGAAAGCTTGATTTCTTTTTTTTTTTAGCACTTCAAACAGTGACTACAACACGTATTTCAATTATTTGTGCTGAAGCAGGGTGAAACTCAATAAAATGAACATGTGATCTAATTATATATACTGCCTTCTCATTAGATAAGCTGTCTATAAATGCAATAAACACCTTTTCTATGGGCTGCATGCATAAATTTACAAGAAATGCAAAAGCATGCATAGAGGAAAATTGTAACAACTTGTCTTTTAGATAATGATTATCAAATTTTCCTAAAATGTTTGTCGTGTAATAGGCCAAATGTCAGTTTCCATTAATAAATAATTTAATTGCTGTTTGGAATAAGGAATATTTCATTTCATCTGGCTTCCACATCAGCATCTACCTTTGGTGACTGCACATGGGATGGATACCCAGGTGGAATGGTCTCCAGATGGCCACTCCTTCAGTTTCTGTCCCACACTTTGTTTCCATATTTGCTCCCTTGAGTATTTTGTTACTCCTTCTAAGAAGGACCAAAGCACCCACACTTAGTCTTCATTCTTCATGAGCTTCATGTGGTCTGTGAGTAGAAACTTGGGTATTTCAAGGTTCTGAGCTAATATCAAATAATCAGTGAGTGAATACCATGTGTGTGCTTTTGTGATTGGCTTACCTCACTCACAATGATATTTTCTAGTTCCATCCATTTACCTAAGAATTTATCGAATTCATTGTTTTTAATAGCTGAGTAATACTCCATTGTGTAAATGTACCAAGTTTTTGTATCCATTCCCCAGTTGAAGGACATCTGGGTCCTTTCCAGCTTCTGGCTATTATAGATAAGACTGCTATGAACATTGTGAAGCATATGACCTTGTTATATGTTAGAGCATCTTCTGGGTATATGCCCAGGAGTGGTATAGCTGGATCCTCAGGTAATGCTATGTCCAATTTTCAGAGAAACCACCAGACTGATTTCCAAAGTGGTTGCACCATCTTGGAGTCCCACCAACAATGGAGGAGTATTCCTCTTTCTCCACATCCTTTCTAGCATGTACTATCAATTGAGTTTTGATCTTAGCCATTCTGACTGATGTGAGGTGAACTCTCAGGGTTCTTTTGATTTGCATTTCCCTGATGACTAAGGATGCTGAACATTTCTTTCGGTGCTTGTGGCCATTCCAGTTTCCTCTGTTGAGAATTCTTTGTTAAGCTCTATACCCCATTTTTAATAGGGTTATTTGGTTATCTGGAGTCTAATTTCTTGAGTTCTTAGTATAAATTTGATATTAGCCCTCTATCAGGTGTTGGATTGGTAAAGATCTTTTCCCAATTTGTTGGTTACAATTTTGTCCTATTGACAGTGTCCTTTGCCTTACAGATATTTTGCAATTTTATGAAGTCCCATTTGTCAATTCTTGATCTTAGAGCATATGCCATTGGTGTTCTGTTCAGGAAGTTTTCCCCTGTGCCTAAGTATTCGGGATAATTCTGCACCTTCTCTTCTATTAGTCTCACTGTATCTGGTTTTATGTGGAGGTCCTTTATCCACTTAGACTTGAGCTTTTTACAGGGAGATAAGAAATGAATCAATTTGCATTCTTCTACATGGTGACCTCCAGTTGAACCAGCACCAGTTGTTGAAAATGCTGTCCTTTTTCCACTGGACAGTTTTAGCTCCTTTGTCAAAGATCAAGTGACCATAGGTGTGTGGGTTCATTTCTGTATCCTCAATTCTATTACATTGATCTTCCTGCCTGTCTATGTACCAATACCATTCAGCTTTTATCACTATTGCTCTGTAGTACAGTTTGAGGTCAGGGATGGTGATTCCTCCAGAAGTTCTTTTATTGTTGGGAATAGTTTTCGCTATCCTGGGTTTTTTGTTACTCCAAATGAATTTGAGAGTTTCTCTTTCTAACGCTGTGAAGAGTTGAGTTGGGATTTTAATGGGGATTGCATTGAGTCTGTAGATTGCTTATGGCAAGATGGCCATTTTTACTATATTAATCCTGCCAATCCATGAGCATAGGAGATCTTTCCATCTTCTGAGATCTTCTTCAATTTCTTTTTCAGAGATTTGAAGTTCTTGTCACACAGGTCTTTCACTTGCTTGGTTAGATTCACACCAAGGTATTTCATATTATTTGCAACTATTGTGAAGGGTGTCATTTCCCTAATTTCTTTTTCAGTCTGTTTATCTTTTGTGTAAAGGAAGGCTCCTGATTTGTTTGAGTTGATTTTATAACCAGCCACTTTGCTGAAGTTGTTTATCAGGTTTAGGAGTTCTCTGGTGGAAGTTTTGGGGTCACTTAAGTATACTATCATATCATCTGCAAATAGTAAGATTTTGACTTCTTCCTTTCCTATTTGTATCCCTTTGACATCCTTTTGTTGTCTAATTGCTCTGGCTAGGACTTCCAGTACTATATTGAATAGGTAGGGGAAGAGTGGGCAGCCTTGTCTAGTCCCTGATCTTAGGGAAATTGCTTCAAGTTTCTCTCCATTTGGTTTGATGTTGGCTAATTGTTTGCTGTATATTGCTTTTGCTATATTTAGGTATGGGCCTTGAATTCCTGATCTTTCCACGACTTTTATCATGAAGGGATGTTGAACTTTGTCAAATGATTTCTTAACATCTAGTGAGATGATCATGTGGTTTTTTTCTTTGAGTTTGTTTATATAGTGGATTACATTGATGGATTTCCAAATATTGAACCATCCCTGCATTCATGGGATAAAACCTACTTGATCATGATAGATGATTGTTTTGATGTGTTCTTGGTTTGCTAGAATTTTATTGAGTATTTTTGCATAGATGTTCATAAGGGAGATTGGTCTGAAATTCTCTTTCTTTGTTGGGTCTTTGTGAGGTTTGGGTATGAGTGTAATTGTAGCTTCATAGAACGAATTGGGTAGTGTTCCTTCTGTTTCTATTTTGTGGAATAGTTTGAAGAGAATTGGTATTAGGTCTTCCTTGAAGGTCTGATAGAATTCTACACTAAAACCATCTGGTTCTGAGCTTTTTTTGTGTGTGGGGGGGGGACTTTTAATGACTGCTGCTATTTACTTAGGGGTTTTGGGACTGTTTACATGGTTTATTTGCTCCTGATTTAACTTTGGTACCTGGTATCTGTCTAGAAAATTGTCCATTTCATCCAGGTTTCCAGTTTTGTTGAGTATAGGCCTTTGTAGTAGGATCTGATGATTTTTTTTAATTTCCTCAGTTTCTGTTGTTATGTCTCCCTTTTCAGTACTGATTTTATTAATTTGGATACTGTCTCTGTGCTCTCTGGTTAATCTGGATAAGGGTCTATCTATCTAGTTGATTTTCTCAAAGAACCAGCTCCTGATTTGGTTGATATTTTATATTGTTCTTTCTGTTTCTATTTGGTTGATTTCAGCACTGAGTTTGATTATTTCCTGCTGTCTACTCCTCTTGGGTGTATTTGCTTCTTTTTGTTCTAGAGCTTTTAGGTGTGCTGTCAAGTTGTTAGTGTATGTTCTCTCCAGTTTCTTTTTGTAGGCACTTAGAGCTATGAGTTTTCCTCTTAGCACTGCCTTCATGGAGTCCCACAAACTTTGGTATGATGTGTCCTGATTTTCATTAAATTCTAAAAAGTCTTTAATTTCTTTATTTCTTCCTTGACCAAGTCATCATTGAGTAGAGAGTTGTTCAGTTTCCATGTGCATGTGGGTTTTTCCATTGATTTTGTCGTTATTAAAGACCAGCCTTAGTCCATGGTAATCTGATAGGATGCTGCAGGGTGGTGAGCTATGAGAAAAAGTCGGATGCCTGGTAGAAGAGCTTTAGAACCCCGGCACCCTGAGGATGCCCACTGGGATGGAAGGCGACTTGAGCTCTTCCTAGGCCTCTAGCTCTCTCAGCTTCAGCCCTCCACAGTCCCTCCCACAGAGAGGCTCACAGTCATTGGTTGTGTGGGAGTAACATCGCCACATATGGACTACATATATCTCCTATAATCTACGCCTTCAGAGATGTCCCTTTTATGAAACAGTAGAGAGTGGGCTGTCGGGCTGTAGAAGACACCCTGGGGTGTTTGGCCATGCCCCCAGAACCCAGAGACTTAACATGCAGTCCCACCTCCATTTAACCTGCATGCTAGGTCACGTAAGGCACAGTTAGAGGGCAGGACTAACAAGCCTCTACCTCAAGATTTACATATCAATGAATTACCTAAAGGCCGGTTGTGGGGGGCATAGATAACTAAATTTTCATCTCCCTAGCCCCTCCTATTTCTCCACTCCCCAATATAATGGGGAACTCCTGACATTTTCTGGGAGAGCACGCCATCCAGATATATAACCATCAACATGACCGATAAAACTTCCATGTCTTCAATTCCACGTGTCTCCTGGAACTTTGGAAGCTCTTGTGTAAGTGGGAAACTCCCCCACAGGGAAAACCACTCCTGCTCTCCCTGTTGCAGCCGCCCGTGGGGCTCTCTCCCTAGCAGCAGCAGCCTGTGCACCCGCACCTTTGTAGGCTGCCTCTGTCACTGCTCTGGGAACTTCCTCCCCCGCCGCCAGGCGCGAAGGGTCCCTGTGCCCCTGTTCCCAGAACGTTGCCTTCACCGAGGCGTGCGTGTGGGGTAGAACAGCCATGCCCTGCACGCGCCATGTGCTCGAGTTCTATCCCTTCACCCGCGGTTTGCAAACTGCTCGCACCTCTCAGTCCCATGGACCACCGACTCGGAGGCTGCTCCAGGGATGACCTCAGCTGCGGGGCGCGCAGGTACAACCTGCCTCACACCCCACAAGAGTTTTAAACCACAGGATGCAAGGGATTATTTCAATCTTTTTGTATCTGTAGAGGCCTGTTTTGTGACCAACTATATGGTCTATTTTGGAGAAGGTATCATGAGGTCCTGAGAAAAAGGTATATTCTTTTGTTTTAGGATGAAATGTTCTATAGATATCTGTTAAATCCATTTGGTTCATACTTCTGTTAATTTCAAAGTGTCTCAGTTTAGTTTCTGTTTCCATGATCTGTCCATTGCTGAGAGTGGGGTGTTGAAATCCCCCACTATTATTGTGTGAGGTGTAATGTGTGTTTTGAGCTTTAGTAAAGTTTCTTTTATGTATGTAGGTGCCCTTGCATTTGGAGCATAGATGTTCAGAATTGAGAGTTCACCTTGGTAGGTTTTTCCTTTGATGAGTATGAAGTGTCCTTCCTTATCTTTTTTGATTAATTTTGGATGGAAGTCAATTTTATTTGATATTAGAATGGCTACTCCAGCTTGTTTCTTGGTACCATTTACTTGGAAAATTGTTTTCCATCCTTTTACTCTGAGGTAGTGTCTGTCTTTATCACTGAGGTGCATTTCCTGTATGCAGCAAAATTCTGGGTCCTGTTTGTGTATCCAGTCTGATAGTCTGCGTCTTTTTATTGGAGAATTGAGTCCATTGATGTTAAGAGATATTAAGGAAAAACAATTGTGGCTTCCTGTTATTTTTGTTATTAGAGGTAGAGTTATGTTTGTATAGCTATCTTCTTTTGGGGTTGTTGGAAGATTACTTCCTTGATTTTTCTAGGTTGTAGTTTCGTTCTTTGTGTTGGCATTTTCCATCAATTATCCTTTGAAGTGCTGGGTTTGTGGGAAGATATTGTGCAAATTTGGTTTTGTCATGGAATATCCTGGTTTCACCATCTATAGTGATTGAGAGTTTTACTGGGTATAGTAGTCTGGTCTGGCATTTGTGTTCTCTTAGGGTCTATATGATGTCAGTCCAGGTTCTTCTGGCTTTTATAGTCTCTGGTGAGAAGTCTGGTGTAATGCTTATAGGTCTACCTTTATATGTTACTTGACCTTTTTCCCTTACTGCTTTTAGTATTTTTTTTCTTTGTTTTGTGCATCTGATGTTTTATTATGTGATGGGAGGTATTTCTTTTCTGGTCTAGTCTATTTGGTGTTCTGTAGACTTCTTGTATGATCATGGGCATCTTGGTCTTTAGGTTAGGGAAGTTTTCCTCAATAATTTTGTTGAAGATATTTACTGGTCCTTTAAGTTGGGAATCTTCACTCTCATCTATACCTATTATCCTTATGTTTGGTCTTCTCATTGTGTCCTGGCTTTCCTGGATGTTTTGGGTTAGGATCTTTTTGCATTTTGCATTTTTCTTGAAAGTTGTGTCAATGTTTTCCATGGTATCTTCTGCACATGAAATTCTCTCTTCTTTCTCTTCTATTTGGTTGGTGATGCTTGAGTCTATGACTCCTGATCTGTTTCCTAGGTTTCCTATCTCCAGGGTTGTCTCCCTTTGAGATTTCTTTATTGTTTCTATTTCCATTTTTAGATCCTGGATGGTTTTGTTTAATTCCTTCATTGTGTTTTCTTGCAGTTCTTTAAGGGATTTTTGTGTTTCCTCTTTAAGGGCTTCTACCTGTTTACTTGTACTCTCCTGTACTTCTTTAAGAGACCTACTTATGTCCTTCTTAAAATCCTCTATCATCATCATGAGAAGTGATTTTAATTCTGAATCATGCTTTTCCGGTGTGATGGGGTGTTCAGGGCTTGCTATGGTGGGAGAACTGGGTTCTGATGATGCCAAATAAGTTTGGTATCTGTTGCTTATGTTCTTGCACTTGCCTTTTGCCATCTGGTTATCTCTAGTCTTACCTGCACTCACTTTGTCTCACTGGAGTCTGTCTTTCCAGTTATCTTCCTTGTGTCAGAACTTCTTAGAGTCCGGATGTCTCTGTGGTCTTTGGATCCTAATCTCCTTGGTGGAAGAACTCCTGGGACTCAGGCCACCTCTGGGATCTGGAAATCCTGTTGCTATGAATGCAGTGGTTCCTCTAGGATGGCTCATGATATGGTGTCTCCACAAGAGCAGACCAGCTATGTGTCTGCCCCAGCCAAAAGGACCAGGCAGGAGCAGAAGGGAAGTGGTATTCCAGAGCGTTTGGGTGGCTAATGGGTCTTGAGTGTCCCTGGCTCCCAGTTGTAACTCTGGGGCATAGGGAGTGGAATGGGGTTCTCACCCGCTGCTTAGTGCAGTGGCTCCTCTAGGATGGGTCAGGATTCAGTATCTCCACAGGAGCAGACCAACTATGTGTCTGCCCCAGCCAAAAGGCTCTTCTAAGTTGTTTTAGAAGATTGTACATGCAGCCAAGGTGGGTAACTGCACCTAGGTTCTATTATTAGGTCTATTGTGGTAAGCACGGTCTTTCTGGCCTGCTCAAGGCTGGGTGGAGGGCACATAGAAAAGGGGAGCAGGGAAAGAAAAAGCACATTAAACACTTCCAGATGAAATCACACATAAATCACATAAAACCACAAAATTAGAAACCATAATATGGAATGAAAGACCTAAAATATTTTTTAAGACTCAGACAAAGCATTATGAGACAGAAAATCTCTAAATATTCATTTGGTGTATTTTGTGTTGACCAGTTATTTCTGTGAGTGAGATTTTTCTTAAGTGTAGTTTGTATACCCAGTGATACAGCACTGTAGTAAGCTAATTTTTCCCTTGCCAGTAGTTGTCAGTTTAAGATAGCTTCTGGAATAAGGACTAGGCCTTTTGTTCATGTCCTATGTCATCAATGGGCCTCATCTGTTAATTTATAGTGGGAACCCAGACCTTAATAGTCCCTGAAACTTTAACACAGCTGATAGCAAGTATCCACAACTAATCAACTTATTATCTTTACAATAAAACTCAGATAGCCAACAATGCCACCTTCCAAAACTAAAACAAAGACCTAATCTATCAACGGACACAGTTCTGGGAGTTTGTAAATGTACTAACCTTGTTTTTTGTGCTAGTATAATTCTGCTTCTGGCTAATGGTTCATGATGACTGAAGTATGCCAACTCATTACATATACTTTTGTGCTTAAAACTCACCCTGAGAAAGGCTCAGGCCTACAATGGGATACCAAATACACAGTATAGCCTCTGAGCAGCTAATAAAGTCTCTTTATTGGCTTAAACACGTATCTGAGCAGATTTCTCTGGTGAATACTTTGAAAAATGACATGTGCAGACCACATGCTGTCAAACCCTGAGTTCTTATTATTTCAGTCCTGTTGTTTCTAGAAGGCACTGTTTCCTAACATCATCCAAACCCACTAGCTCTTACTATCTTTCCACCTCCTCTTTCTCAAATGTCCCTGAGCCCTAACAGGAGTGAATTGTGGAGACATCCTATTTAGGACTGAGCCTTCCAAGTTCTCTCACTCTCTGGGCACTGTGTTGTTCTGAGTCCCTATACTTGTTCCCATCTATTGAAGGCATAAACTTCTCTGATGAAGGCTGAGCAAGACAGTGACCTGAGTATAGCAGCATGTCATTGGGACTCATTATATTTTTGCTTTGTCCTCTACTTTGTTATTCATTAACATTCTCAGCACTCAGTACAGTGCATGGTACTGGTTAAAAAAGAACTGTTGAAAGAGGTGGCTCAGTGCTTAAGAATACTGTCTGTGAAACTGGAAACAACCTGGATGTCCCTCAATCTAAGAATTGGTAATGAAAATGTGGTATATCTATATAACGGAATACTATTCAGTTATTAAAAACAAAGATATCATGAATTTTGCAGGCAAATGGTTTGAACTTTAGAATATGATCCTGAGTGAGGTAACCAGTCCCAAAAGGACATGCATGATATGTACTCACTTATAAGTGGATATTAGCCATAAAATACTGGATACCCACACTACACGCCACAGACCCAAAGAAGCTAAGCAAGTAGACAGACCAACGTGCAGATGCTTGAATCTCACATAGAAGGAAGAATAAAATATATGAGGCAGATGGAGGGAGGGAACTGGGTAGGAAAGGAAATGGGAAGAGTAATGAGGGGTAATGTAGGAGGAGCTAAGGTGAGAGGAGTAAGGAGAGGAAGAAGAAAAGGAAGAGGAGGAGCTAGAGTGGACCAGAGAGAGGGGACCATGGAAGCAGACACGCGCCTATCTCTAGCAGTCAAAGGTAGTTGATACATCTAGGTTGGGTATTGGGTTCCACTTCTGATTGTGTGAGCATCTTGTTATTGAGCATTACCAAATATATAAAGCCTTTGATTAATATTTAAGCATTAGGGTCTCATTTTCCTACCTGGCCCACATGGATGGTGGGATGGTCTGGACAATGTCTATCCTTGCAGAGACAGTGTGGAAGATTGGCAGAGCCATCTCCCATGCTGGCGTCTCATGGGTGGCAGGGCTGGTGTTTTTGGCTGGCCGTTTCTAGCTGCAGTGCACACGTGGCTAGGCAGAGCCGCTGCAGCTTAGATAGTCAGCTTGAACAGTGGCCATTTTTAAATAATTACTTCATTAGGGTTAGGATAAGATGTGGAGAGAGACAGGACAGATAGTCATATGACAATCAGAATGAATAGAAATCTGCAACTAGTGGGGGTTGAGGGGTGGGCATCTTGAAGATGTGCCAGAAAATTGTGATATGGGAGACTCCCTGGAATCAATGGGGTGACCTTAGTGAAGACTCAAAGCAATGGAAATATGGAACCTGAAGAGGCAACCTCCTATAGCCAGGCAGTAACCCCAGTGGGGCAATAGGGACACCAACCCATACCCAAAATTTATCTCATCTGCAAGAAATGCAGGGACAGGATAGATCTGAGGCTGATGGAATGACCAAGCAATAACCAGCCCAACTTGACACCCATCCCATGAGCAAGCACCAATCCCTGACACTTATAATGATGTTCTGCTCTGCTTGCAGACAGGAGTCTGGAATGGCTGTCCTCTGATAGGCTCCACCTAGTGGCTCACTGAGACAGATGCAGACATCCACAAGTAAACTATGGATGGAGCTTGGAAACTCTTCAGAAAGAATAGGAGCAAGGATAGAGGGCCCAGACATAGATAGGAACTCTACAGGAAGTCAAAAGAGTCAACTAACCTGGACCCTTGTGGGGTCTCAGAGACTAAGCCATCAACCACAGAAAATACACCAGCTGAACCTAGGCCCCAACTCACAGATGTAGCAGATGTGCAGCTTGTTTTTCATGTGGGTCTCTAACAACTGGAGCAGAGGCTATCCCTAAAGTTTTTCCTGTTTGTACAATACATTCTTCTAAATGGGTTGCCTTCTCTGGCCTCAGTGGAAGAGAAATATACCTAGTCCTACACTGACTTGATGTGCTGGGTGTGTGGATACTCAGGGAGTTCTCACCCTCTCAGAGGAAAAATGGAGGGGTGATGGGACCTTAATTTCAGTATGCCTGTGTCTACAAAGCATTTTTTTCATTTATCCACAGGATGACAGATAACAAACCCATGAAATACAGATGAAGCAAAACATAACTTCAAGTTTCTCTCATCCATAATAATTTTGGTTATCATAAGCTCATATAAATCATTCTGGTGTTCTACAGGCTAAAAGTAGTAAAGCAAAATTAAACCCTTTTTTTTCTCATAAATTCAGTCTTTCAATGTCCACATAGCATTCTTCTACTTATCCACAGGATGGCAGCAAAAGCCCATCAAATGTAATAGAAACAAACAATTTCAACATTTCTATGTCCATACCCCATTCCTCACTTTGTCTATAAGCCTATCAAATATAGTAAAAACAAAAAGTAATTCCAATACTTCTACGTACAGAAAGCATTCATCTACTTCTCCACATCAGACAGCAAGCTAAGCCCCAAAGTACAGTTAAAGAAAAAGAATCACTTATCTGATCTACAGCAAGCATTCTTCCATTCACCACAGGATGGAAGCATGAGTCCATCAAATACAGAAGCAACAGTATTTCAGTTTTTCTGCACTGATAACCCATCCCTTTGATAAAAAGGAAACCTTGTGACCAAAACGGGAGGTCAGCTCTTCTTTCTCCTGTTTATAACTCAAAGGGGCATTCAGAAGACAAGTCCAGACTGACAGAGATGAATCATTTGCCTAAATGTTCACAAATTGCAATCCATCCTATAGAGGCTTACCTCACCCAAGCACTGGGTTCCCAGTGGATGAGTTAGAGAAAGGCCTGAAGGAGCTGATGGGGTTTGCAACATACAGGAAGAACAACAATATTAACCAACCAGACCAAGAGCTCCCAGGGACTAAACCACCAACCAAAGAGTACACATGGAGGGACTCATGGCTCCAGCAGCATATGTAGCAGAGGATGGCCTTGTTGGACATTAATGGAAGGCAAAGCCCTTGGTCCTGTGAAAGAAGCAAGGGAAGGGAGGATGGGATAGAGAGTTTCCAGAGGGGAAAGGGGAAAACATTTTAAATTTAAATTTTAAAAAAGGGAGAAAAAGCCTACTTATTTTTCCTTCAGGAAACAGTCTTTCAAAAGGAGTTAGTGTAGAGTCTAAATAGTGATGAGATCCAAGAGTGAACTTAATAGTTTCCTTTGCCAATAGTACAGTAGCTGACAATTCATGGAAGCATAGGGTCATCCTCTGACCCACAATTCCAAATGCTTTCACAAATATGCTGTTTCTTATGAAGATCCCTATCTTGATCTCTTATGCTTTTGTGACATCCAGTTCAAAAGGCAATTAAACCATTATTACTAAAACAGTTATACAATTCCTGTAGAGATTATTGGTGTAATCATTATTCTGGCATAGATAGTGATCCCTAATACCTATATCCATCTGGGAAGTCTAGAAAATCAAGGTCTACAGTAGGGTGTCTGAAAATACAAAATAAAAAGAAGTATTTTGCTTTTCTAGGTCATACCAGACAAAGAATTATCTTGGGCCACATTCCAAATACATAAACATTAATAAAAGAAGTTGAGTGGAAGATGTGTGTGTGGATTTCATGCTAGGCCAGCAAGTTCCCACGTGATAATCCTAATTATAAACAATGCTGTTCAGAGAGAATTTTAAAAATTATTGAGCAATTCCAGGTCTGATATTACTAATAAAGAAAATGAACCTTTCTAGATAGTAAAACTTCCTTGTTCTTTTTTTTTTTCCTGTGGCTCTTGGGATGTTTGTTGGTTTGTTTTTGTTTTGAAGACAATGATTTCTCTGTGTAGCCCCTGGCTGTCCTGGAACTTGCTCTGTAGACCTGGCTGGACTTAGATTCACAAAGACCTGCCTGCCTCTGCCTTCCCAGCACTGAGATTAAAGGTGGGCATCACTCATCCCCTGGAACTGAGGACCAAACCCAGGACTTTGTGCTTGCTAGTAAAGAGCTCTACCACTGAGCTAAATTCCCAACCCAAATTGCATTGTTTTAAAAATATCTTTAATGCAAAAGAAAAGAACACAACATAAAACTAGTAAGATGTTTGACAAATTCTTAGAAATATTTTAATCTATTATTGTTTTTTTTAGAGTCCAATGGTTATAGCTCTAATGGTCTGCCCTCTGAAAGTTTCTCATCCCATTCCTCCTCCTACTTCTCAAAGAGGATGTTCCCATCCCCCACCAAGCCCACCAGAACTCTCTACTCCCTGGGGCCTCAAGTCTCTCTAGGGTTAGGTGCATCTTCTCTCACTGAGGCCAGACCAGGCAGTCCTCTGTTTTATATGTGTCCAGAGCCTCATCATCTGGTATATGCTGCCTGGTTGGTGGCTCAGCGTCTGAGAGATCTCAGCAATTCAGGTTATTTGAGACTCCTAGTCCTCCTAGGGGTTGCCCTCCTCAGCTTTTTCCAGCCTTTCACTAATTCAACCACAGAGGTCCCCAGCTTCTGTCCATTGGTTGGGTATAAGTATCTGCATCTGACTCTTTCTGCTGTTCTTTTGGCCTCTCGGAGGACAGACATGCTAGGCTCCTGTTTATAAGCATCGATAATAGTGTCAAGCCTTGGAGCCTCCCCTTGAGATGGATACTAACTTGGTCTGGTCATTGGACCTCCTTTCCCTCAGTCTCTTCCCCATTTTTGTCCCTGCAGTTCTTTTAGACAGGGATAAACCTAAAATTCAAAGCAGGAACATGATGATGGTCTCAAGGAATAGGCATCCCTGGACTTATTTGTTACTCCTCTCAATTTGGCCACATTACATAAATCCACACTCTGATTTTAACTATTAGTTATCTATTGAATTGAACTATTGAGAACAAGTGATCAAGCCTAACTTGTTAGAGTTCCCCAGGTCCAAGTTTTGAACATAACAACGCCAATAACAATTTTAGCAAGTCATGGCCAAGGGAGAGACGTATTTTGGGTGTCAGCAACTCATAGCAAGTTGACTTCAAATGGAGATGAATGATTGAATGTCCCTACACAGCTTTTGTTTGTTCGTTTGTTTGTTTGTTTGTTTAAACATATTTATTACAACAGATACAATTCACATCTGACTAGCTTTGTTTCTCCTTTCCCCTCCCACAACCATGTTCACTGGGTCACTTCCTTGTATTTGAGCAATCAATGTACTTTCAGCACACTTGCCCAGCAGTACTTTTTAAGTCCATTCTTACACGGTGAAAATGGATTTCAATAATTTATACAAACGTGGGTTATGCTCGATCACTGCAACTTCCAGCTACTGTACATAGGAATGAGAAGGTTATAGAAAAGTGCCACAGCAACAGTGCCCTGAGAAAGGAAAGGGGGCACCTTTAAAAAAATGGATAAAATCAGGCCAAGGGATTTCAGAGGGAATGGAACATACAGGAAATGAAAACATTTCTTTGCAGAACAAATGGGCAGCACTGCTCTCGGTCAGGTGCAAGTGCCGTTCAGTTGTCTCATGATATCTGTACACTGCTCAGAAGGTTCAGAATAGTGTCCTCAGACACAGATCACCTGGCGCTTGCACTGAACTTCTGAAAATGCAAGATTTCTGAATGATAAATTAACCCCCCACATTTTTTTTAAAAGCTAATTTTGCAGGCAGGTTTCCATGTAAAAGGCTAGGTATTTAGCCACCTCAGCATTGATTAGTTTCAGATGTCTAAGCTCTGTTACACATGGCTTCCCATGGCTTCACTCTACAAAACATATTTACAACGTGAAGATACATCTACAAGAAATTTACATTTCAAGGGTTTTACAAATCAATCTCGTATCTTTCCCCTGAATTGACTCTCACAGACCCCGTCCCCATGTCATTTCATTTGCCCAGCTTAACAGTCCATGGTCTACTTAAATGCAGCTCAAAATGTTATGACTGGTCAACAGATTTACAGTTCCTCTATGAGATCATGTGCAATTATTCACATCTTCAGACCATGAAGGAATTCTGATTTTTTAGCTTTTTGAGTTCCTTAATTTGTTGTCTCAAAAATAGTATCCTTTGCTCTCGCAAAGTTGCTTGAATTTCACATACTCGAACTAATGGTCTCAAATTTTTTAACTCAGTACATATTTCTGACATCTGTACACTTCCCATATTATGGGCTTCTCCACGCAATCTTGATGCCTGTTTCTCTGCATGGTCTTCAGTTTTATGAGATTGTCATTGAAGTGTGCTGCTAGAGTAGGTGTTAATGAGCACTCAGGCCTAGCAGATGCATTCTGTGGTACAACAGTTGCAGTTGATGCATTACTACTACAAGTATGATTTGGACCAGGTGATGGACTTCTCTAGCTTAAGCGCTGAAGACTTCGTGGGGAGACAGGATCATGACCCTGCTGCTTGTCAGCAGTTACAAGCTGCTGTGTAGCCGAATGAGACACTGGTCCTTGCTTAACTACTGGAGTACTAACCTTTGGCTGTGATGAAACAGGTGGAGTGCTAATCAAAGGTTTAATGGGGAATGTGTTAGTTTGAGGTGTGCTTATTCTTAGAGACACATAGGATCTTGGGGATGAAGCATCAGACGTTAGAGACATTGGAGACTGACTAGATGGCTGGGCTTGTGTAGAAAGCTGGGCAGCTTGAAAAATCAGTGAGGTGATGTTGAAAGCAGATGGTCCAGCAGTAAGAAACTTGTGGATGATCGACTGCAGGGAAGCTTGTGTTACAGCTGCTGTAAGAACTTCATTTATTTTGGATATGTCCACATTAGAATTATTATTAAGCTGTAGCGTGGCTTGCAAAGCAGGAAGCAACTGTCTAAAAAGATTTGGGTCCTGAAGTAACAGAGGTATTGTTGACTGTGGAACGGGAGAAACAGGTACTGTTGAAGCAGATGTTGGAGGCGCAGATGCTGAAGATGTGGAAGGAATTATACAAGAATGTGATACCGACTTGTCTCCTGGAACAGATTCTTTTCTCTCTGTTTTCTGTGCAGGGAGAGAAGCTGTGGGTGTAGGCAGTTTTGATAAAGTAGAAGTTCCATTAGCATCAAATGATTTCTTTGGCTGGTGATCAGACTGAAGCATAAATGGACTAGAAGGAACAGTGCTTGGAGTAGCGGTTGGATGAACCACTGGTTTGATGGGGTGCTGTACTAGCGTAGAGCTACTGTAAGTCTCTGCTCTTGGCAGTCTGTAGTCTTTGTCATTGTGTCTGCTTGTTTGAGACAAAATATTCTGTGAGAGCAAACTACTGGCATCGCTAGAATGCTTGTCTTCCATTCCACTGCTGAACCCACTAGTGGCTGTTGCTTGCATCACCTCTCTTCTGTAATCCCTGTCTTTTGGGAAACTATTAACCTCCAACTTAATTTGCTTCTTTTCGTCTCTGTTCTCTTTCAAGCCACTCTTTTGATTTCTCCCACTGTGAAACTTTTGTGTGACAGTTGTAGTAGTATTTTTTTCCAGATGAGCTAATGTGCTCAGATCAATCATCTGCAGAATCATAAGGTGCATCTGAAGTTTTGCTTGGATTATTGCTTGGATTATAAGAATGTGAATTTGAACTATGAAGAGCACTGTGGTTATATGAATTTTCTTATGGAGAGTAACTGGTCCCACCTTCCCTCTCTCTAACTCTCTGAGTGTGCACATTTTTGGCCTTACTGTGACCTGTGCTGTCACTGTATTTGTTCTCAGGACTATTAGATCTCTGCAACATTTTGTTTGGTGGTTAAGGATCTGAGGCGTCTTGCATCATTTCATGTCTGTGATCACCACTACTGGGGTGACTCTTTGACGAATACTTAAGTGCTTGGAAAGGCTGAGAGTCCCCACTCCGGGTGACAGCCATCACTGAGTCTCTGCTGTTTCCTCCCATACATTACCATCAATGCCCGGCTCGCTCGCTCTCTCTCTCTCTCTCTCTCTCTCTCTCTCTCTCTCTCTCTCTCTC
>NW_021604772.1:268604-274953 GCF_004785775.1 Grammomys surdaster | reverse complement strand
TCTCTCTCTCTCTCTCTCTCTCTCTCTCTCTCTCTCTCTCTCTCTCTGTGTGTGTCTGTCTGTCTGTCTGTCTGTCTGTCTGTCTGTCTGTCTGTCTGTCGGGGAGGGGGGAGAGCGGCCGCGAGGCAGGCGGGCGAGCGCCTGCGCAGGCGGCTGGCAAGCGGCGGGCAGCCCCGGCACCAGGACTCGGCGCACCCTCAGCGGCTCGCGGCAACTCCCCGTTACTGGCGATCCCGGGCCATCTCCCTTGTCACACCGCTTAGGGTCCGCCGGGGCAGAGGTGCCAACTACAGAGCGGCAGCGTGGGCCGGGGGGAGGGGGGCGAGAGGCCGTGTTCAGGTCTCCGCGGAGAGCGAATGCCTCCAGCACCTTCCCTCCTCCTGCTCCGCCGCCGCCTGCCCTCCTCCCCCCGCCGCTGCCGCCAGGTCCTTCTCGCTGCCTCCTGCCGCTCCCTACACAGCTTCTATACTCACTTTATTCCCAGGGGCATTTTTTCTACCCTCCCGCTCCAGCCAGCATCCGATGTTCTCTACCTTTGTTGGATAAAGCAGAAAAAACAAGTATTCAGACTTTGACTCTCAGTATCTTCTGCACTTCAGGTTTTCCTTTTAGTTAGTGAGCACCTTTTGAGCTGTTCTTTACAAACCACTTTAACAATGTGTTAACTGGATTTGACTTTCAGAGTTATTCTGAGACATTGAGGTTCTACTGAATCATTTTAAATATTATGTCATAGCATGACTGAGGAGGTCAGTGTAAAATTGACAGGAGTCATTTCTCTCCTTCCGCCATGTGAGTTCTGGGAATCAAAAGAAGGTCATCAGGCCTGACAGCAAACACCTTTACCCACTGAGCCAATTAACTGGCCCAAGGCTTGTTTAAATTAAATTTTCAAATACTAAAAGTAAAGTAATAATTTTGAGATCAATTAAGTATTTGAGTTCAATTCTTTCTTTTTTATAGTTTTTGCTTTGCTTTTTTGAAAGGGGGTAATGGGTTAGAGATAGTGCTCCGTGGAAGAACATTTCCTAACATGTGTGAAATACCTAGGTTCAAACCACAGTGCTGAAAAACACCATACAAACAGTTGGAGAAAGAGTCTTGTTGTATAGCCCAGGCTGACTTGGAATTCATAACCTCCTGAGTGCTTGGATTACAGGCCTGTATTACCATTCCGGGTCTTTCTCAGCTTTGAAAACACACACCTAGCTACCAATATGCCTTTAGTTTGAAAAATATGAAATGTACACAAAATCAACTCTTCACAGAATTACTGAAAAAAAAAAGACACATTTGACTGGCATTCAAATTAAATAAGAAAACATTTGGTTCTTTTAAAATCCTGAATGATAGAGGTGAGCAGGACTCTTGTTACTAGCCATTTCACTGTATCTTACAATGTACTTAACAAATCTATTTTCTTCCTTAAAATAAAAATACGAACAGAGATGGCTCAGTGGGTAAAGTACTTACTATAGACCTGAGTTCAATACCCAGAACCTTACATAATGATAAAAGGAAAGAACTGCCTTCACAAAGTTGTGCACTGACCTCTAGTCACATGTCATGGCACATTCATGTGTATACAAATAACAACAACAACAATAATAATATTTTAATTAAAATTTTGAATGTGGGAAATGGTTGTTTCAATTGAAATTCAGTTAAGTCAATATAGACATGTGGCTCAGTGAGAGAACACTTGTCTATCATATGCAAGATCTTACGTTCCAACCTCAGTAATATAAACATACTCAATGAGTGTAGTCCAGTTTAAAATAATGTCCTGTCATATCCAAGTTCTAGAATATTAAAACTGTTCCTGAAGTTGAAAGGTATCTTACCATCACCAAGGAATCCTCTACATTCAACTTTCTATATTTAAGGGCAGCACCCTACCACTGAGCTACATCCCCTACTAAGATGCTACTCTTACTCTACTGCCACATTGGGCAGCCCTCAACATGGGGCTTTCACTCATCACAACCAGGTAGAAAGCCTAGGGGCACATACCTCAGTAGTAGTGCACTTATTAGAATGCACAAGTAGCTGCTGAGTTCCATCTGCCATCCAGAAACTTCTGTGGGGTGCATCTATTACAGCGACTTTTCACAGATATCTGATGGGGCAAGGCAACTGTATGGTTCACACTCTACTCCGCTCAAAAAAGGTAAGGCAAGCTGGTCCTGGAGGTAAGTGTTTAGAATCCCAGTTTTGGGACTGTCGACTGAGTCTTCCCATCTGAGAGAGTGAACTATTAATGGGATGCAAAGATGACATAGGTGAGTACTGATGGCCTTCGCTGTCCTTAAATCCTGCATTCAGTTTGATTAGCATAACCTTATGGAGTACACAAAACAATAAGATTCAGCTACAAAGCTTCAGGGGTAAATCACATATTGTAGTGGCTTATACCTTAACATTAACTCATTTCTCTGCTCCTGGGAGATTTCACAGTTCTACAGATACTATACAAGGAGTGGGTTTTGAATCTAGATTTGAAACCTCCAGATGGTTTTTATTTGTTGTAGGGGAGTGATTGTGGTGGGTTTGGCCTAATGCTGCTTACATTATGTTAATTCGGGTCCTCAAAATTATTTGCATGAGAATCTGCACATCTGGATGTAAGACACTGAGGAACTCTGCCCCTGGTTGGCCCTGATTGGTAAATAAAGTTACTGGCAATCAATAGCTGGGCAGGGCAGGCAGAGAGGCAAGATTTTGGGATTCCTGGGCTAGGGCCAGAACAGGAGTAGAAAAATAAAGGAGATCTGTGATACTGGGAGAAGGTGAGGAGATGTCAGGCCTGAGAAGGTGCAGGACAGAGAGCATAGCCTCCATAGCTGAGGAATAGTAGCCCCAAGAGTACTTCCTGATAGGGTCCAGGGCAGCAAAGAAGGAATACTGACTTAGTAAGTACTAACTTGGGAATATCGGAGGGAGGTGGTGATGTGTTTATTAAAAAAAGAAAGAAAGAGAATATGTTGGGGGGGGTGTGGTGAGGTATGAGAGAAGGGGATGTCTCAGCGGGCTCATCCTAAGGCATTCCTTCCCCCTGAGGGACCAGCCACACTGAGGTATAGTATAGAATAGAGTTTATTCAGGGCATGGGGAGGGAAGTTAAGAGGATAGTAAAGGGAAAGAGGCAGAGAGAGGTAGAGTATAGAAGTAGAGGCCGGCCATGAGCATGTGGAGAGAGGAGGGAGGGGGAGAGAGAAGCAAGAGACAAGAGAACAGGAGATCTAGGTAGCAAGAGTGCAAGAGAGAGAGGAGGGGGCAAGTAGCCCCTTTTGTAGTGGATCAGGCCTACCTGGCTATTGCCAGGTAACTGAAGGGAGGAGCATACCTGGGTGTTGCCAAGTAACTGTGGGGGTAGAGTTTAGACAGAATGCTAACATTTCCCTGTTTTGGTTTAATTAAAAGAGAAAAAAAATTAGAAAGAGGTGATGGCAAAGCAGGAATAGGGTTGTTGTGATATCTGGCTATTTCCTGCTGTCATTGGGGTCGATGTATCTCTAGGGAACCTAGGAAAATGGGAGAGTTGGCTGTTTCCTGCTGTCCAGGGTCTATGAAGCCATCTAAAAATAGGTCAGAAGGAACATGTCCAGTAGAACCGTCTGTGTGTGTGACATGAGATAGAGCATCTGGAAGTTGCTTCTCTGGAGCTGTTCTGAATGTGCCTGTACTTGACAAGATGTAGGGAATAAGATTAAGTACATTTGGGAGAAAGAAAATTTTTTTCTTAAGATGTACATTTGAAACCCAGAGGGGTCCGATCCTCTGAAATAGTAAGTGAGAACTTTAGGCAGATGTACTTATCTGGATAGAGTCTATTTGGCCCATGAGAGGTAGATCTGAGTGGGTTTCCTGTAGCTTATAAGTTTACAAAAGAGATAACAGCATGAGTTAACAACATGAGCAGTCTTTAAGATGAGCCTTTGTTGGATCGTATAGTGGAATGTTTTATTACAGTCAGGCAAATTTATAGGAACTCAGATACTATTAGAACAGTGGCATAGCAAGAAGAGGAAATATGAAGCATCTAATTGATGGAAACTGAGCTTGGGTAATGAGCTAACAGATTACATCTGTGAAAGTTTAGTTGTCAATGTAGTCAGAAGTCTGAGAAAGAGTAAACAATAACCTACCAGTTATAAATTATTTTTAAAAATGATGGAGTCCACTAGCCAACAGTTCCCGTGGTCTCTATGGTCTCTTGGGTGGACAGGGGTTGGGACAGCAGAGGATAAGGCAGAGGTGTCTCTGGTTGGGTCCACACCACTGCAGGACACAACTCCCTACTAGCAGCCGGAAGTCAAAAGTCACAGCCCAGCACCTCCAGCCAGAGTCCTCGGTTGGGGGGGGAGGGGAAGAAGCATGTTCGATGCATGCTAGCTATTCTTGTGGCAGACAGCATCACTAGCACTCACTAGGTCCCAGGCAGAGAGGAAGAAAGAGAAAGCCTCCCTCCCACCCCCACCCCCCAACCCCCCCCCCCCCGTGTGCTCGGGCAGCTAAGCCCTTTGAGGGTGGTAGCATGTGTGGGAAAGCAAGTCTCAGACAGGGTCCCTGGCAGGAAACAAGGAGTGCGGCCAGACCCAGAGCAGAGCTAAGGAACAGAAGCAGGAGGGGAGGAAGCAGAGGCTCAGGCAAACCAGCTGAACTAGTAGATATAGCCTGCGCAAATGAGGGAGGGAGAGGGGAGAGTCTGTGCTACAGGTCACTAGTGAGAAAGTATCAGTTTAGTGGCCATGTAGAGAGATATTGTTCTCTGTTAACTGTGAACTAGACCAAGACATCCCAGTAAATTGGGACCAGGCCGCTAAAAGACTGACCCTTGGGCAAGATATGTGGGGACTGGAGACTAGCACTTAGAGCCAGAGCTCCTGAGAGAGCAGTTACTCCAGGCCTGGCCTGGAATTCTCAACCACAAGAAAGAAACTGTCTCAAAGGGAGAGAGGAAAGTCTCACCCAAGGGAAGGAGTCCTAGAATGAAGGCCAATGAAAGACTGAATGTCTCCCATCCTCAAGGACAACACAGGGGTAGTTCCAAGCTCAAGAACTCTCCCCTGGGGCTGGAGAGATGGCTCAGTGGTTAAGAGCACTGATTGCTCTTCCAGAGGTCCTGAGTTCAATTCCCAGCAACCACATGGTGGCTCACAACCATCTGTAATGGGATCTGATGCCCTCTTCTGGTGTTTCTGATCATAGCAACTGTGTATTCACATAAAATAAATAAATCTTTAAAAAAAAAAAAAGAACTCTCCCTGTTAGTATAAGTCTGAACCCGGTGACGTCATATTCAGGGGCCTGCGACTTCTACGTTGCTGGGATAACCACTCCCAGAATTCACCTACCTGACTCACCTACACCTGGGAAATTACACACGTCATCACCCACTTAAATAGTTGGGACCACCCCCAACCTCTCTCTCTCTTCGTCTTCTCTTCACTCGCCATCTTCCCATTCCTCTCTCCCATTCCCTTCCCCAAATAAACCCCTTCCCTTGGAACCGGATCGGATCGGCTTTGGTGTTGTCTGTCCAAACTGTGCTCGAATCCTTTCACTCCCCTGGGACCATGAGGACAGGTACTCTGACCAGTGGTGGGTGGGGGGCTGCTTACCAATTCTAGGCTAGTGAACTTGGATCTCTTGTGGTAGCTGAGGTGGGAAGCAAACCTGCAAATTTCTACATCCAAGTCTCAGCACCGTTGATGTGTTTATAAAAAGATAAAAAGATACAGGATATGGTCTATGTATGTGTGTGTGTGTGCTGAAGTATGGTGGAAAGGGATGTCTCAGCAGGCCCATGCTGGGGCATCCCTTCCCCCTGAGGGACCAGGCACACAAAGGTATAGTATAGAATAGAGTTTATTCAGGGCATGGGGTGTGGGAAAAATAAGGCCACATCGGAGGAGTCCCAGGGGCTTTCCACATGGCTGGTCCCACATACACGAGAAGAAGGTCTAAGGTTCCAGAGGCTTTGGCGACAGCAGGCCCCAATGACAAGAGGAAGTCCTTGATTCCAAAAGGGTTTACTGTCATGGTGGATGTAGATGGATCTGGAAGTACGCCCCATGAAACTCAGGGCAGTCCTGAGTTAAATAGGGAGAGAGAAGAGGGGAGGTTCTGGGGAAGCATGCTTAATTTGCTCTGTCCTCTGGCCTTCTTTAGTATGTAAATCCCTAGGGCCTGAGGTCTCTAGTCATGCCCTCTAACTGTGCACTTTGGGAGGGGCTGTAATGCCCTACGTGACTGAACAATGTAGGTCTATGGAGACTGCGCATCAGGACTCTGGGTTCTGGGGGCGTGGCCGAACGCCTGCTGTTTCTCACTTAGAGTCTTGGGG
>NW_021604772.1:262307-268504 GCF_004785775.1 Grammomys surdaster | reverse complement strand
AGAGAAGTAGAAGCCAACCATGAGCACTTGGAGGGGGGAGGGGAAGAAAGAAGCAAGAGTGCAAGAGAGGGAGGAGGGGGCAAGCAGCCATTTTGTAGTGTGGGCCAGGCCTACCTGGCTATTGCCAGGAAACTGTGAGGAGGAGCATACCTGACTGTTGCCAAGTAACTGTGGGGTAGAGTTTAGACAGAATGGTAATAGGTAGATTAGCCATGTGGAGGTTACATAGTGGCCCAGCCATTGAGGTGTTTAAGGCTTATCAAAATATAAAGGCTGTGTGTGTGTGTGTGTGTGTGTGTGTGTGTGTCTTTTATTAGGGAACTCAGAACTTTGGGCGGGTAGTGAGGAATGCATGTACCACCATTGGTGTGGATACTGCTACAAGTGACTTCAGCTGATGAAATGTGAGCATCATGAAACATACCCTTTCTCTGGAAAAGAAGAATCTATGTGTTCAGAAATAACACTGCAGTCATGAGTTCATGAGCTAAGATGCTCAACACAAGAGAGCAGTAAATCAAAGATAAAAAAGGAAATGGAGGGAGAGGTGAGTCCTGAAGAGGAATGTTGACTCATTCTGGGGCTGCCTTCCACCAGAGAGCAATAATGGGACTGAATTTGCATCTTCTGGCTTAACTTCCCTTAGTTCTACCTTTGATCCCTATTTTACATAGCAAGAACCCATGGGGAAACAAGTTGTCCAAGGTCCTCGAGATGGTAAAGTTGAGAGTCAAGCCCAGCAAGTTCAGATTGTTTCTCAAGAGGATAGCTGGAGATTTATGCCTCTGACCCCACAAGGATCTGAATACTGTAAAACTGGGGAACTGTTCCTTCTTACTCCACCATCTTAAAGCCACACAGTCTGCTTTTCAGATGGTGAGGTTGGTTGCAGGTGGTTGAATTTGATGCCTTATTGAATACAACTGTTTTCAAGGAAGTGTGTACATGAGTGTTTATAAGGGTGTGTTGCACGGAACAATTAGAATAGGTCCATATGTACTCCTATGACATATTTTTAAACTTTGTTCAACCCCTACCTAACGCTCCATTTTCAGTATGTCACACAGTGAAAAGAGTTTGACAGGGATTGAGAAGTTTGGAGATATGTGGTGAGGTGAGGTAGGGTGGGGTTAAATGCTGTGATGACAGTCACCAGACTGTCAAATGAAGCTATAATGTGTGACTAATAGATATGTTTATCTATTTATTGATCTTTGGTCATGAAGACTGAACCCAGAGTCGTGAGTGCTTCACAAGCATTCAAGGGGCTGTGAGCAGGAAATAGGAAACCCACAGGAACCTTGATACTTGGCTTGTGGTATGTGGCTAATGTGTGGGCAGAAAGCATCCTTTTCTTCAGCCCTTAGTATACATTGCAGAAGCATTGTTGGAGTCACAGGCTGAAAAGAAAACCAGTCTATCTCAGGACTGGGAAATGCTGGTTTACACTCATGTGCATAAATTACTTCTCTCTTCACAGCCTAAACCTATAATGTACCTAAATGTAATGAAATCCCAAAGTGTTTTTTCTTCCGCTGGTCTACCCTTGCTTGGTATACTATCTAGAGCTAAGCAACTAGATAACTATAAAGTATCTCACCTCAAAGGACTTCTGTCATCTGTCTCAGGGGATGCATTTTTTTTCCTTAAATGAGACAGATGAAACCATATGTGGTGTTCCACGCCTTTAATCCTAGCACTCAGATGGCAAAGGCAGAAAGATTTCTTTGAGTTCCAGGCCAGCCTGGTCTAGTTAGAAAGGGGATGGTACAAATTGTAATCTTTCTAGGTCACATGGTCTCTGCTGCAACTGCCCAACTCTACTGTTTATATATAATAGCCTGGGCTACATGAAACCCTGTCCCAAAAAAAAGCCCAAATTGTTATTTAAGACCACCACTTCCTCTTTTCTGGGGATGTAAATGCATGGGCAGACATTAAGAATTTGTGGTGCAATTCTATAAAAGCCAAAGACAGGGAGTGAATAGAAAGGCTCCTTAAACTGTGATAACAGAAGAAACAAGATGTCATTCTTTAAACTTGCTGGCACCACATGAGAGAAATTGTAAGAGGGTGGTAAGGTCCTCAACTGAATAGGTCCAGAATCCTTTCCACTGGGACTAAGGAAAACCTCATGCTCTAACTAGGCAGCTCTATGTAGAAACACTACTAGGCGTCTCACATATTCCTCTCTGTCTTGCCAGACAAGGCTGACTTGCTAATAGCCTCCCTGCATGACAGAGCTTGCAGAAGTAAGAATCTGGCCTTACATGGGTCCATTGAGAATCTCCAAAGATTTCAGTGGTCCTGTAGCTGGCCCTTTGCAGCCTGTCCATGGAACTCCTAAACCCAGCCCTTAGGCCCACCTGAAGAAGTAGTGATCACCACAGACTAAGGCTGGACTTCATTAACAAAAATAACAGAAAACCCACATACTCATGGAGACGGAACACCTACTCAATGATAACTTGGTCAGGGAAGAAATAAAGAAATTAAAGACTTTCAGAAATTCAATGAAAACAAAGGCACTGCATAGTCAAACTTATGGAACACGATGAAAGCAGTGTTAAGAGAGGAAAATTCATGGCATTAAGTGCTTTCATAAAATAATTGGAGATATCCTATACTAGCGACTTATCAGCACACTGGAAAGCTCTAGAACAAAAAGAAGCAAACACACCCAAGATGAGTAGGTGGCCAGAAATAGTCGGACACAGGGCTGATATCAACCAACTAGAAACAAAGAGAATGATACAAAGAATCAACAAAACCAAGAGCTGGTTCTTTAAGAAAATCAACAAGATAGATAAACCCTTAGCCAAACTCACTGAAGGACAGAGAGACAGTATCCAAATTAACAAAATCAGAAATGAAAAAGGAGACATGACAACAAAAACTGAAGAAATTCAAAAAAATCATCAGATCCTACTACAAAAGCCTATACTTGAAAAACTTGATAATCTAGATGAAATGGATGATTTTCTAGACATGTACCATGTACCAAAGTTAAATCAAGATCAGGTAAATTAAACAGTCCCATAGGAAATAGAAGCAGTCATTAAAAACCTCCCAACCACTTAAAACATGTCAACTTCCTTAAATCTGTTTTATACTTTATTTTGTCCTAAACCACCAGGTCCAATATTTTAAATTGCTGACAAAAATAATAAAATATAATGTGGAGATAACTTTATGAGTAGATAGCATTAATTTGAAAGTGTCATTTTACCCTGAGTGTAGTGGCTTGCTCTTATCCTACCAGCAGAAAAAAAAAAATGCAAGGTTGAAGTCAGCTGTGTTCTGGTATAAATAGAATAATAAAAAAAAAGAAAAGAAAAAGAAAAACCTCCCAACCAATAAATAAATAGATAAATAAATAAATAAATAAATAAATAAATAAATACAGGGCCAGATGGTTTTAGTGCAGATTCTACTAGACCTTCAAAGAAGAGCTAATATCAATATTTCTAAAACTATTCCACAAAATAGAAACAGAAAGAACATTACCTAGTTCATTCTATGCAGCTCAGTTACTCTGATATCTAAACCACACAAAGACCCAACAAAAAAAAGAACTTCAGACCAATTTTTCTTATGAATATCAATGCAAAAATACTCAATAAAATTCTCGCAAACTGATGATCATGTAGGCTTCATCCCAGGGATGCCTAGGTGGTTCAATAATAGAAAAGCAGTCAACGTAAACCACTATTTAAACAAGGTCAAAGAAAAAAATCACATGATCATCTCATTAGATGCTGAAAAATCCTTTGACAAAGGCCAACACCTCTTCGTGTTTAAAGTCTTGGAGAGATAAGGAATTCATTGCCCATACCTAAAGATAATACAAGCAATGTATAGCAAAACAATAGCAAACATCAAATTAAATGGAGAGAAACTTGAAGCAATCCCACTAAAATCAGAGACAAAACAAGGAAACCCACTTTCTCACTATCTATTCAATATAGTACACCAAGTTCTAGCTAGAGTAATAAGATAACAAAGGGAGATGAAGGGAATACATATTGGAAAGGAAGAAGTCAGGATATTACTATTTACAGATGACATGATAGTATTTATAAGTCACCCCCAAAATTCTACCAGAGAACTCCTACAGCGGATAATCAACTCCAGCAAAGTGGCTGGGTATAAAATTAACTCAAAGAAATCAGAACCCTTTCTTTATACAAAAGATAACCTGGCTGAGAAAAAAAATCAGGAAAACAACACCATTCATAATGGCCAGAAATAATATATCTTGATGTAACTCTAATGAAGCAAATAAAAGATCTGTATGACAAGAACTTCAAGGCCCTGAAGAAAGAAACTGAAGGAGATATAAGAAGATGGAAAGAAAAAAAAAGATGATGGAAATATCTCCCATAGTCATGGGTCAGTTGAATTAATATAGTAAAAATGGCTATCATACCAAAGCAATCTACAGATTCAATGCAATCCCCATCAAAATTCCAACACAATTTTGACAGATCTTGAAAAGACAGCTTAACTTCATATGGAAAAACAAAAACCTCAGGATAGCTAAAACAATCCTGAACAATAAAAGAACTGCTGGAAGTTTCACCACTCCTGATTTCAAGTTGTACTACAGAGATATAGTATACCACATGGTATTGGCATAAATATAGACACATATAGATACATAGAGGATAAATCTCCAGAATACATAAAGAATTCAAGAAATTAGGTATTAAAAACCAAATAATCTAGTTAAAAGTAGAGTGTAAATCTAAACTTGGATTTGTCAGTAGAGGAATCTCAAATGACTAAGAATCAAAGAAATATTAAACATCCTTAGCTATAGGAAAATGCAAATCAAAACTACATTGAGATTCCATCTTAGACTTGTCAAAATGGCTTAGATCAATAACACAAGTGACAGCTTGTGCTTGTAAGGATGTAGATCAAGGGAAACACTCCTCTTTTGATAGTAGGAGTGCAAACTTTTAGAGTCACTTTGAAAGTCAATATGGTAGTTCCTTAGAAAACTGGAAATGGATCTACCTCAAGACTCAGCCAAACCACTCTTTAGCATGTAGGCAAAGGATGGTCCATCCTACGACAAGGATATTTACTCAATCATTTTCATTGTTGCTTTATTTATAATGGCCAGACACTAGAAATAACCTAGATGTCTCTCCACAGGAAAAAAAAAATGGATAAAGAAAATATATTACATTTACACGATGGATTATTACTCAGCTAGAAAAAAAAATGACATCATGAAATTTTCAGTCAAATAGATAAAACTATAAAAAATCATCCTGACTGAGGTAACCTAAGGCCCAGAAGGGCAAATATGGTATTTATCCACTTATAAGTATATATTAGCTGTTAAATAAATGTATCCAGGCAAAACTTCCAGTGTTGAAACTGGGGTCCATTCAGTTGAGTTGTTAGCCAGGAGTGTCCCATGAAACTCCTCAAACAACCCAGGCTGGTACTAAAACATAGGGTTGCTCTCTGCACACTGGCAACAAGACAAAACCCTAGCAATACTCTATATATAATCTTACTTTTATCAGCACTCTTCTACTTCCACCACCATACCTCCCTCTGTCCCTGTTATAAAGGAGAGACCTTTATAACACAGGGAACACCAGTGTGGAAAACTAAACACCACTAGGGAAAACTGAAAGGACTTTGTTATGACTTGTGAATGTTCGAGAAATGTCAGTATTTGCAAAAAGAAAGAAAAAGTTGTTGCACCTCTTTCAGCCTCTTAAATTGGGTGAATGTTGGAAGCAAAGGTTCTTATGCATCTATTAGTCATAGGGCCAGACCAGCTGCTGAAGCAGCCTACCTGTCTCAAAAATTGTTTTCCAAAACTTTACCATGGAGCCTCAGCTGTGAACTCTTTTCTTTTTGTCCAGTGTGGGCTTTCCACATTTTATTATTGCCTTTACAACTGTCTTTGTAAAATGAAGTTTCAACTTCCTCTCTCTTGTCTCTGCCCAATATGATGTTTGTTTGATTTTTTGGGGTTAGGTTTGTTTTGTTTTTTAAGAGAGTTTTGTACCTGCACGATGGAGTATGGATAAATATTTTCAGTGTCATGACTCTCTTTGTGTCATCACTTAGTCATCATATTATATTAACTTCTCCAGGGTTTGGCTGTGCTTTGGAAGTATTTTTGGTTTGGTTTGGTTTGGTTTGGTTTGGTTTGGTTTGGTTTGGTT